>NC_053205.1:5406274-5741911 GCF_905163445.1 Pararge aegeria | reverse complement strand
ATAAATGCTATTACTCTGTAAGAGAGCTCTTGGATAATCCCTACTAATATTATAAATGTCAATGTAAGTTTGTTTGTTACGCTTTCACGCAAAAACTACTTAACCGATCCTCATGAAACTTTGTACACATATTCTTGGAAGTGTTAGAAGTAATATAGGATACTTTTTATCCCGACATTAAGCTCGGTTCCTTTGGGAGACGGGATGAGTGTTTGACGATTTTACACCATAAATCCGACAAATTATTACCGATTTCAATAATTATTTTATTACTATAGAGGTTAAGATATGTGTTTAATTTTGCCCTAACTGTGGTTGGAGGTAGAGCAGAGACAGAACTCCTCAGCGGACAGCAGCAAACCCCTCATTTAAGGCTTAGCGATACTGAATACTTAATTTTTTTTTTAATCTACAACTAAATTTAATGCCGCATCAAAAAAACAAAATCAAACGCAGACGAAGTCGCGGGTAACAGCTAAGTAAAATATAATTTATTTAGGTACTAATTTAATTTATATGTTATCTTTTAATTGAAATTCCATGATAATAATTTTTTTTTTATTCCATACAGTAAAATGAATGACATTTTAATATGTATGCATAATTATATGACAGACCTAAGAAGGTGGCGTGCCGTTTAGCGCACGCCTATCTGGAGGATTCAGCAGCGATTAGGCCATTGACGATGGGGCTCGCCATGCATTGGGGGGTCTAAACCTTGGCGAGAGTGCAGTGAATACGCAAGTGGACCCCGTGCTCTCACTTATAGGTCTATCGAGAGACACACAGAGTTTTTAGTGGGTGCAATTCCCACATAACTACTCCGTTTCCCCATGCGTGATATGCGTCAGGCATTATCTCTGTATAAAAGAGAAAAAATCATTCCGTCGATAGGCGAAAATTTGCCTAGGTTAGTATTGGAAAATTTAGAAGCCTTGTGATAAGCGACTAAGACACCGGGAGGTATCTTTGCATAGTTCGAGTCCATGCAGGACTTCGGTGCATCTTTTTCTTTTCGGAAGGACATTTGCCGATAACCATCTGAGGGGTTGCTACGGCGTCAACGGGGGAGTGGGGCGAGCGCGAAAGCTCGCCATGAGTAGAGCCCCAGGGCTCGACGACATCGGGGGGGAGAGTGGGAGACGTCGACCCGAGGTTGCCTCCTGCGAGGACTCGGACCTCGACTCGGTTCGACGTTAATCTGACTGTTGGTGGACTTTGGACTAATCATTGTTTAGTCCGAACGCCCCCGTGACCGTGGTAAGGATCCACGTCCGGATGACGTCAGAAATCGGGGCCCTCGTCTTCGCCGGCGAAGACGCTGTGTTTGTTGCGTGTGTGTGTGTTGTTGGGACACGTTGCCGGTAGTTATTTTATCGTCAGTCGCCGCTTTGGCTCGACGTCGGGGACGGGGGTATATGTGGACGCCTCGACCACTAGGGGGTTGGGGTGTCGGACTGCATTTTCAAAGTAGGTCTTTGATAATGATTTCATGTTTTGGGCTATGGTGGGAAGATCGAGGTCTCGGTGGAGATCTACGTTGCGCATGAACCACGGACTGTCCGTGGTCATACGCATAAACTTGTTCTGCAGGACTTGAAAGCTCCTGTAGAAGCTGTGAGGGCGATGGGCGAATACGACGCTGGCGTATGTCATAACGGGACGTATGCACGTTTTATACAAGGTTACCTTGTGACGGAGGGATAATTTGCTTTTGCGGCAAATCATCGGATAGATTGCGGTGCATCGATAATGCAGTCGTATTTATATCAAAACTAGCTTAGCTAGCTAGTTGCCCTTCGTCTTCGTTTGATTTTGTTTTTTGATGTGGCATTCAATTTAGTTGTAGATCTAAAAAAAAAAATAACTATTCAGTATCGCTAAGTCTTAAATGAGGGGTTTGCTGCCGTCCGCTGAGGAGTTCTGTCCTCTATCTCCAACCACATTCATCAGATCTGCACAAACTTTGGTAAAATTAAACACATATTACAACCTCTATAGTACAAAAAAAAATATTTAAATCGGTTATAATTTGTCGGAGTTATGGTGTAAAATTGTCAAACAATTTCATCCCCTTTCCCTAAGGAACCGAGCTTAATGTCGGGATAAAAAGTATCCTATATTACTTCTAACACTTCCAAGAATATGTGTACAAAGTTTAATGAGGATCGCTTAAGTAGTTTTTGCGTGAAAGCGTAACAAACAAACTTACATTGACATTTATAATATTAAGTAGGGATTGGGATAGGGATAGGGATAGGGAAGTAGGGATAGGGATAGGGATATGGAAGTAGGGATGCCCACCAACTAAATGTCATGAACATTGGTTGTTAATCAAATATAATTTTAATTGTTTCTTGTAAAACTATCTATTAACAATTTAATAAAATATCTGGCCAATATGAATTTTAAGTTACCTATCAAAAGTTTAATTATTTACCCACTTTATTTACACAATTTACTGTTACACTGTTGATTTATGTCTGTATGTCTGGCAAAACGGACAGCTATTGCTAAAAATGTCTCACTTCTCGTCATCCTTGGCGTCGGCGATGTGGCTGAAGATGTGCGCGAAGGAGTTCGGTATGATGCCGCGAAGCTCTGGCGCGGAGTTGCTTCCAGCCATCGTATAGGTCTTCCCCGTACCCGTCTGTCCGTAAGCGAATATTGTGCCGTTGTACCCTCGCAGAACTTGCTCCACGATCGGGCTAGCTGTCTGTACGTAGATGTCCATCTGGAAAGAATATGAACTCATCGTCAACTCAACCAATTGACCTCGTTGATCGCTGGGCGGTACGTAGGTAGGGCGATATCATCATCAGTGGCGTGCACTTCATACATTCACAAAAGCGCTGCATACCCTAAAATTGATATATAACTCGTATAAGAGGAGATTTTTTGCCGTTTTATGTAATTTTCCTGCTGTATGCATACCCTGGTAAGAAACCCAGTGCACGCCACCACATCATGACCAAAAGCCTATAACAGTCCACTGCTGAACGAAAGGGCTCACGCAATGGGAGGTTTGGAACATAATCACCACGCTGTGAAGACGGGTTGATGATTGAATTATTGTTTAACTTAAAAAAATATAAAGTTTTAATTATATTCCTACTAATATTATAAACGTGAATGTAAGTTTGTCTGTTACGCTTTCACGCAAAAACTACTAAACCGATCATCACGAAACTTTGTACACATATTTCTGAAGGTATTAGAATTAATATAGGATGCTTTTTTTTCCCGAAATTAAGCTCAGTTCTTTTGGGGGAGGGGTAGGTGTTTGACGATTTCACACCATAACGCCGTCAAATGATAACCGATTTAAATATTTACTTTTGTACTTTAGAGGTTATAATGTCTATACAGATAGAGATACAGGCTATTTAGTGTGGAGACCACTAGCAATTGATTTTTGTAATCTTTTTGAAAATAAAGATATTATTATTTATTTAGGAATAACAATTCTTATTATCTACTTTTAACAATATATTACTTGAAGTGAATTGGCATATATACAGCTTGCATCCTGGAAATGCGACTTTTTATCCCTAAACAACGTTTAACGTTCCCTTTGACGTTACCGGGGTAATTTAAAGCCAGTTTCCTATGCACGGCTGCGCAGTTTAATCGATTCCTGCGTAAATTGGAACATGTAGCTCAGGCTATATGTGCCAATGTTAGTAATGTGCTCTATTTTATATCTTTACCAGCTGTTGCCCGCGACTTCGTCCGCTTTTGTTTTTGTTTTTCGAAAGACATGTGCCCCATAAATGTGGCAGCACTTTATGTATTTAGGATAGCTAAGCCTGGTGTAAAATCGTCAAACACTTTCGTCCCCTCTACCGAGAGAACTGAGCTTAATTTCGAGATAAAAAGAATCCTATATTACTTCTAATACCTTCAGGAATATGTGTACAAAGTTTCGTGATGATCGGTTAAGTAGTTTTTGCGTGAAAGTGTAACAAACAAACTTACATTCACATTTATAATATTAGTATGGATAGGGATAGAATAAATCACGTAATAAGCGGTGATAGCACATTGGTTAAGAGCTCAACTTCACTTTCGGAGGGCCGAGTTCGAATCCCAGCCCGCACCACTAACTTTTTTAAGTTACGTGCGTTTTGAGTAATTAAATTATCACTTGCTTCGACGGTGAAGGAAAACATCGTGACGAACCTGCACGCCTGAGAGTTCTACATAATGTTCCCAATGGTGTGTGGAGTCCACCGATCCGCATTAGGCCAGCGTGGTGTACAACGCATTAACCACTTCTCATTGTAGGAGACCCGTGCTCTGTATTGGACCGGTAGGGGTTTTTGTTTTTCACATGGACACTTGCCGAAAACCACTAGGGGTTGCTACAGCGTCACCGGGGGAGTGGTGTGAGTGCGGGAGCTCGCCATAAGAAGAGCCCCAGGGCTCGACGACATCGGGGCGAAAGGTGGGAGACGTCGACCCGAGTCCCGAGGCCGAGGTTGCCTCCTGCGAGGACTCGGACCTCACATGATAGTTCATCACATTACCCAAACCCCAACAGTCAGATTAACGTCGAACCGCGCCGAGTCCGAGTATAATCGGACTCGGCGCGACGGCCGACTGGCGCAGTGGGCAGCGACCCTGCTTTCTGCGTCCTTGGCCGTGGGTTCGATTCCCACAACTGGAAAATGTTAGTGTGATGAACATGATTGTTCTTCAGTGTCTGGGTGTTTATCTGTATATTATAAGTAATTATGCGTAGTATATTCATCAAAATATTCAACAGCTATCTTAGTACCCATAACACAAGCTATGCTTTCTTTGGGGCCAGATGGCGATGTGTGTGTTGTCGTAGTATATTTATTTATTTATTTATAATAACATGCCTATCTCCATACTATTTATACTAATAAATAGTATGGAAATAGGCATGTTATTATACTTATTATACCGAAACCACTTATTAAAAGAACCTTTGCTCCCTTTAATTTCAAATTACACATCTAAACCGAACATAATTCTTTTTTTATATCATTTTTTAGTAAAAGTAAACATTTTTATAACAGTCCTTGATCGGGGGAGTACGTAATACTATGGACGGCCGATTGGCGCAGTTTGTAGCGACCCTGCTTTCTTAGTCCAAGGCCGTGGGTTCGATTCCCACAACTGGAAAATGTTTGTGTGATGAGCATGAATGTTTTTCAGTGCCTGTGTGTTTATATGTATATTATAAGTATTTATGTATGTCTTATATATATATATATAAATGTTATGTTGGTTTCTGTACGCTTCAAAAACTCAATAAGTTCTGCACCGATCGAGCAGAAATTTTAGCATGATATATAATCCGCATCAAGGATTGTTTTTATCTACTTTTTGCATCAGTCACATATCCGCGACCGCGAAACTACAGTTTTTTTTAACGATTGATGTACCAGTGACCGCGCAATCTGCCGAAAGCGAGAAAAACACTCGCTGACCTATGTAATGTATTCTTTGTTTTGTTTCTCATTTCTCAACCATTCCATAAAAATGTGCCACAGCGAAGCGTGGCAGGGTACAACTAGTTATTCATAAAAATATTCATCAGTCATCTCAGTACCCATAACACAAGCTACGCTTACTTTGGGGCTAGATGGCGATTTGTGCGTCGTCGTAGTATATAAAGTATATAAAAACTATGCTTATTGCGTAATCCCTCCGTCACAAGGTAACCTTGTATAAAACGTGCATACGTCTCATTATGACATACGCCAGCGTCGTATTCGCCCATCGCCCTCATAGCTCTTACAGGAGCTTTCAAGTCCTTCAGAACAAGTTTATGCGTATGACCACGGACAGTCCGTGGTTCGTCGCAACGTAGATCTTCACCGAGACCTCGATCTTCCCACCATAGCCCAGTAAATGAAATTATTATCAAAGACCTACTTTGAAAACGCAGTCTGACATCCCAACCCCCTAGTGGTCGAGGCGTCCACTTATACCCCCGTCCCCGACGTTGAGCCAAAGCGGCGACGTCCGAAGCATGTCCTTGACGACCCTGACGATAAAATAACTACCGACAACGTGTCCCAACAACACACACACACGCAACAAACACAGCGTCTTCGCCGGCGAAGACGAGGGCCCCGATTTCTGACGACATCCGGACGTGGATCCTTACCACGGTCACGGGGGCGTTCGAACTAAACAATGATTAGTCCAAAAGTCTACCAACAGTCAGATTAACGTCGAACCGAGCCGAGGTCCGAGTCCTCGCAGGAGGCACCCTCGGGTCGACGTCTCCCACTCTCCCCCCGATGTCGTCGAGCCCTGGGGCTCTTCTCATGGCGAGCTTTCGCGCTCGCCCCACTCCCCCGGTGACGCCGTAGCAACCCCTCAGGTAGTTATCGGCAAATGTCCATCCGAAAAAGCAAAAAGCAAAGCTTAATGCGTACCTATGCTTATTTCCGCTTCAGCTCTGTACCGGTCTTGAGAGCGTGGTTGCTAGTGTTATCACGGACACATGAGGCTTAAAACGTAGGGTTGAATATTCTCGTTCAGTGCACTAATGCGCTTACGGATAAGATCTACTTGATAAAATCAGAAATAAAGAGATCCGTAGAAGAACTAGAGTTACCGACATAGCACAACGTTGAACCGTTTTCGGGGCGAAACGTGCGTAGAGGGTACATTGCCGAAGATCTGTTTGGTGTGGAGTATAAGGATTGAAGAAATTATAAATAACACCATACAGATTCTCCAGCTTTACGCGGACTATAGCAAATTAAGCTTAATTTTCATAATAAACACAGGCACAGCGTTGGTCGATCCCCCAACGAGGTGGACCGGCGACACCAATCAAGTCGCTGTGAGCCGCAGGAAACAAGCGGCGCCAGGATCGTGGATTTTGGAACGCCCTTCAAAAGCCCCTATATCCATAATGACGATGACGAACCCACTTCACATCAGATTTCAAAGGTTCTCGCAACCAATAATTCGATAGGTACAAAATAATGATCCGATACATCCAGTGCTCTCACACACCCCTAAATTACGGAACACAGACCTGCCGCTGTCCTAAATAACCATGTACCTACATGTACATTACTGAATTCCGGCACACCTCCCGGAGCCCTCGACCTCCCCCCTGCCCCGTGCCCCGCCCCCGCGCCTCCCGACCCCCCCGCATCCGCCGGGAGAGGTCCGAGCGGAGATCGATAGATGCAACGCGCAACGACGCCGCGCGGATCACGTCCCACTAACCTAGATATGTACAGGCGATGGAACACTGCGGCAAATTTGATGTATAGCTACCTGTTATGTGATTGTAGCCTATGCGGCATCGGCTAGACCCTAAAGTAGTAGTAGTAGTAGGGCTATTTGGGACAGAGCTCGCCCGGGGAAGAAATACCACCATGTTTATTTCAACAGTGCAACACTTTGCGGGATGTGTTCTTTGCATGCTTTGCGAAACGATGCTCTTAGCATCAAGTGGACCATCTGTTTGGTCTATCAATTATTAACTATATTTACCATATAATTATTTAATCTATGAATTTTATTTACTAATAGGTGTCCCGCCGAACGTCGCCCCGCGGTTAATTTGTTGTTATATTTTAATAAACAGTCGACTTACAAGAAATAGTCATAAATTAGTGACATCTGCATATCGTCTGCGAAAGGTGCAGAATTCATTTGTGGGATTGAGTTATACGCTTTTATAATATGATTCCTAAGGTAATTTTAGACATACCTTTTGCATAAGTTTAAAGAATGTGTTAAAACATATTTATTACAGCGAGGTTATTATACAATTGATGAATTTCTTAATGACAAGGTTGCTTGGAAGTATCCGGCTCCGCTTTCATCTCTCACAAGATAGAAAAATAAATTTTAAAATCTAAAGTGTAAATTGTCTATATTGGAAAAGTGAAACTGCTGAGTTTCATGCCGGCTTCTTCTCGGTGGAATCTGCCTTCCGAACCGGTGGTAGCGTCACTACACACAGACAGACTTGACGTTTCAAAAGTGCTTATACTAGGCCTACTTGAAATAAATGAATTTTGAATTTTTTTTTGAATAAATAAATATTTAAATAAATAAAAAAATACTTATTATCCTATTCCAATCTAAGAGGAATCCAAAAACTCAAATATCATAAAAATTTGTCGTCTTCGTTCTTGAGTTATAAATGGTGTAACTAACACAACTTTCTTTTATATATCTATATACTAGCCGTTTCCAGCCCGCTTCGCTGGGCGAATTGAAAAAGGAAATAAATTACATTTTATGTTTCATTTTTATTTATTTTTTTCATATTTTTATTATTCTCCTTTTTTTTTATTTTTGTATGAACATAAATAGGCCCCGCGGATAGAACTGTAAGCATCGATAATGTTTAGACTTACTCAAATTCCAAATTCCATCGATTTAGCCTGTATCTTTCATCCAGGTGATTTTTCTCACTAATATTCATTGTAACTTTCAATCATTATAACATTTCTGTGCCTTTCTTCCAAAAATTAATAATAATTGACATGAAGAAAAAAATTTGAAATGAGCATTGAAAGTTTAAGTTAAAGTCATTGCAAGTCTCATATGTTCTATATTTTCTGTTAACTAAAATTTTCTCCGTGACATCAATTTTTTATAGAAAATTAATTGTGCATGTTTTTTATGAATTCTATTGGAATAAGTAACTAAATTTCTTTTCCACATCTCATGTGCTTGGAAAATGCATTCATTTTAATCTGTTACATTTCCGCGATCCCGCAATAAAAGAATTCGTCGGTTATGTAGTCTGCAAAAGTACAATGAATGTAAAATTCTTAGTCCATTGATTGGATAGCTACATGTAAAGTTAAGTTTTTGAAACCTCTCAATGACTTTTTCTCCGCTGCCAAAAAGACGATTGTTGTAAGGAAATACACGTATATCCCTACATACACGAAGATCCCCACCAAATTTGGAGTCTGTAGAAGTTACAGGTTAGAAATAAAAATTTTAGATTTTAACACCCACCCCCGCAATTCCTGTCGGAAGTAGATTTTATTGAAATCCATTTTGAGATGTTCTTTTGTGAATAATAAAAGATTCCTACCATATTTAGAATTTTTAGAAGCTATATTTCGAAATTGAAATTTTTTATTGTTAACACCCACCCCCGCGAACCTTATTGGAGGTGATTCATTGTAAAATCCGCTCGAAGATCATTTTTATATTACATATAGAATACTCTCACTAAATTTGGAGTCTATAGGAGCTATCGCTTGGAAATTGAAAATTTTTATTGTTAACGCCCCCGCAATCTTCTTTGGGGTGGGATATCGTAAAATTTGTTCATAAATCATTTTTACATCACTTATAGAAAATTCCTACAAAATTTGGAGCTTGTAGGAGCTTTAGCTGAAAAATTAAAAATATTAATTGTTAATACCCACCCCCGCAACCCCCTGTGGGGTGAGCTATCGTAAAATTCGTTCATAGCCTATTTCTACAAATTCTACACCTCTTACAGAAGATTCCTACCAAATTTGAAGTCTTTAGGAGCTATAGTTTAAAAACGGGAATTGTTCATTGTTAACGCCCCCGCAATCCCCTTTGGGGAATGAATTTCTTAAAATCTTCTTATGGTTCCCGAGATTTCGTGGTGAGTGACTATATAGATGGGAATTCTTCGATTATCATCGAAATTTTTAACTTACTATCGGGCTTTTTTAAAATTTTCTTAAATACAAAACTTTCTCCTTACACTTCTGAAGATAAAAAAAAAGCCCAATTGGTCCAGCCGTTCTCCACTACCGTGAGTAGATTCTTAGCTGAATGTAAAAAACCATAATCCGTTTAATACACTCTGTTGAAATCCATGAAAACAATAGAATCAAGAGAAAATGCTTATCTTTTGTTTTTATTAGCGGGATAAATGTTCATAAAAGTAAAACAGCAATAAAAAAATGAAGGAATGTTGGAATTCAAAAAATAGATAGCCATAAACCATCTAGGAAAAATTTCGCATCGAATGGTGGTAGTTTCATGTCGATACGATCAGTGGTTTAGGCGTGATTGAGCCTCAAACGAAGACCATTTTCATTATATATATATAGATATATACTACCTGTCCCGGCGAACTTTGTACCGCGGATCATTTTATTTTTATGAATGTTATATTTTAATATTTATTATCCTATTCCGGTCTAAGAGGAATCCAAAAACTCGAATATCATAAAAATTGGTCCAGCCGTTTTTGAGCTATAAATGGTGTACCTAACATAACTTTCTTTTATATACATATATAGATAAATGAAATGTATGAATTTGTGAAAAATGTTCTTAACAAAATAAAAAGTCACAACTTATCCGGTCAGGCGACCCCATCATACAAAATTTGGTCAGTAATATTTAATAAACAATCTAGTTCTGACGCTTAAATTGTTGAAATTCATCAATTTAATAAAATATATTGCTCAATACACTTTTGCAATGTATTCTTAATTTTTTGATACGGTAATACGGCTATTCATTTTGGGATCACGTTTAATTAATTTAATTGGCATTAATTATTTAACCCGGGTAAGTTTGTTGTAGGCTCTTCTTAGACCAGGTCGCGTTTGGAACCCTCGTAGCTTTAGTATTAAGTTAACGAATGCAGTTATCAACCTCACCTTACATTAGTGGTAACATGTTTGACAGCCGAGTGGCGCAGTGGGCAGCGACCCTGCTTTCTGAGTCCAAGGCCGTGGGTTCGATTTCCACAACTGGAAATTGCTTGTGTGATGAACATGAATGTTTTTCAGTGTCTGGGTGTTTATCTGTATATTATAAGTATTTATGTGTATTATATTCATAAAAATATTAATCAGCTATCCTAGTACCCATAACACAAGCTACGCTTACTTTGGGGCTAGATGGCGGTGTGTGTATTGTCGTAGTATATTTTTTTTTTTTTTTTTTGTTATAACGCTTTATAAATGCCTGTGATTGAAGTCTACATGAATTAAACATTTTTGAATTTAGAATTTTTTGGTTTTTTAAAAAAATTTATGAGTTGCTCTACTGTCGAAAAAGGTTTCTCTTTCTTCTTTTCCCATATAGGATATTGAAATCAAATTCGTTATCATAACGACAGTAGTGCCAAATACGAGTACCAATCAAAATAAACTATAAAAAAAGAAAACTTACAAAGAGTGGAAAAAAAATATTTGTATTCCGCTTGTCTTTTGTTTTCTATTCGACTTTTATTTCTTGAAGTTGTAGTAAGAGTATAAATAAAATAAATAGATAGTAACACTCTAAACACCTAGCGATGTTCAAATAAACTCAACGACCTATTCTCAGTACAAAACCTTTCAAATAAATATACGTACAGGTATCTACTACGACGATACACACATCGCCATCTAGCCCCATAGAAAGGTTAGCTTGTGTTATGGGTACTAAGATGACTGATGAATATTTTTATGAATAATATACATTAATACTTATGATTTACTATGAAAATTAAGCTTAATTTGTTATAATTTGCTAGAATAATTTTTAAACGAACAAGTGTCTCAACAATTTATCATTGTAAAGTCAACATCTCCTGAGGCAGCTTTCGGAGCGAAACGTGCGAAGAGGGTACATTGCCGAAGATCGGTTTGGTGTGGAGTACAAACACAAAATACCACACCTTGTGGCAAGAATCATAGACAAGGTAGGTTATATGAGTTACTTAGTGAAAATCGATTGGTGCGAGTTGTATGCCTGGGAATCTTCTTTGATTAGACATTACCTACTTTATTTTATTTATTTTATTTTATTATTTATGTACCATAAATTGTGATTGTGAACATAAGATACATGAAGTGTACAAAGGAAAGCTTATCTCTATAAGAGATCTCTTCCAGCTACCCCAGGATGTGAGTAAGAAGGTTTAATTGTGGTATAGGTCAAATAAAGGTACAATATATTTCATAACTAATAAGTATACTTAATATATCTAAATAATAACAAAATTCTACATACTAATACAATAACATTCGAATATACTATATATATACAAAATACATAAAAATAATATAATAAATATTTATATAATATAAATATAAATATATATCTATAATAAGTAAACAGTGATAAATATACTATGACAACGATAGATAATGCTCCTTTACATTGTGTTTAAAAGAGTGCACCGATCGGCAGTGTCTAATATGTTCTGGTAGTAAGTTCCAAAGGTGTGTAGCGTGGACGGAGAAAGATTTCTGGAAGAAAATAGTATTATATGAAGGGACATCAAGAGGATTTTTTGACACGCAAGACCGCAAGGGTCTCGTAGGCGGAAGACATAGCTTTCTTACGCATTGCGTTGTTTGTCGTGAGTGAAAACGGGCATAAGTTTTAGAATTATTAAGAAAACCTAAAATATTAACAGTGCTTATAGCTACATCTATTTGCTGATTCGTCCCAAGTCTTATTAGACGATGTAATCCTATCACAGACAAAGAATCGGTGCCCCGAAAGGCCCCAGATACTGCGTCCCACTCCCCCACGCGCGCTATTGCTAGGTGGGAAAGAGATAGCAGTGCGCTCTTGCGAATCGATGTTGAAGGGACGCCTCCCACCTGCGACCCGACCGACCCGGGGTGGCAGAGATATATTTTATACACGTAGGGTTGTCACGACGCTTATTAGGTTTCTTTTTATCTCACTACAAGTTAACATGGGCAAGAGACATTTTCCTCCCCGGGGAAAAGATGCCGGTAATTCAAATTCAAAAATTCTCATTTAAGCCTATCCCAGGCACTTATGAAGCGTTCATACATATATGTTTACATAATTGTAAGGGTATGATGATAACTTCGTTCGCCAACTCGAACCTAAAGCTACGAGGGTCCCAAACGCCGCACCCTGGACTAAGAAGAGCCAAAAAGAATCTTGGTCGGGTGTTCTTTTTGTTATCACCATCTTACATTGTCATTTTAAATTGCTAGAAGAGCAACCTGGATAGAGCAATAATTCACAACCAACCTTTTTTATCAATTACGTAGTCCTTTATGCTATAACTAGCTGTACCCTGCCACGCTGGGCTGTGGCACTTTGTTATTGAATGGTTGAGAAAAATAGATAAAAAAAATCCTTGATGGTGGAAAAGGTGCAGAACTTTATGAGTTTTTGAAGCGTACACAAACCAACATAACATTTTTATATACATAGATAGGACTTTTTTATAAGATAATGGTTTACATAAACTTTGAACATTTTAAGTGGCATCTCCAAGACGTCAACGGGTAGTTAGAAAAAAAACTTAAAGCTACGGTTCCAAACGATTCCTGTTCTAAGAAGGACAACAACGAACTAAGCCGGGTAACTTTTTAAATTGTACCGGCAACCACGCCCTTCAGACCGGACCACGGTTAACGGTTAATGGGCTAACGTGCTTATAAATTACCACTACTTGAAATAAATAAAGTAATTGAGATTGTTTTAATGCCATACCCACATATCGGCATGGTTCCGAAACGCTGAATCGGGGAAAAGGATAAAATTTATTTATGTATTTATTTATTTATTCCCATCTTACATTTTTGTCATTACAGGAAAAAGTTATCCTAATACGACAATGCAGCATGTTATGTAAATTTTAATAATACATATATATAACTACTAGCTGTTACCCGCGACTTCGTCTGCGTTTGATTTTGTTTTTAAAGTATTCAGTATCGCTAAGCCTTAAATGAGTATAGTAGTATATATAAATATATATAACATGTGACTGTCAATTAATTATAGACAAATAAATTGCAATAAAATAAAATTGCGACTATAATTAAAGATATAAGCTATCCTATCTCTTAAGTTGGACCAGACTGCTCACGGTGTGCCAATTTAATTTAAAATCGGTTAAGTATTTTAGGAGTCCATCGCGGACAAACATCGTGACAGGAGATTTATATATATTAAGACAGTGTATATGATAAAATCCAAATCGCTATATTTGTGAGTTCACTCAGAGTGCAACAAAATAAATAATGTAAAAAAAAAAAAAATTGTATCTTCTCCCACAGCTTTATAAAATCTCAAAGCATTGACGCTTGGTAAATAATACCCAAATAGTATACATGTTATATGAAACGATTTTTAAAGGACACCTCGGGAATATCGCACTTTATCGTTTGAGTAAACTTTTAACAGGATGTTCCGAATTATTATTATGAATTTTAGTTTGAAATAAAAATGTCTTAAGTTTCTCCTTTATATTTTGAGTGTTTATTCTCTGCTTTAGTTTATAATTATAAATATATTTGTATACTAGCGGACCCCCGCGACTTCGTCCGCGTATGACTCAATCGAGAAGCTAGAATATATCTGATGCTCTAACATCATAATCATCGTGGCCAGCTATATATGTACCTACTATTATGTTACGTGGTATTTTAGTTGATACATATATACATCCATCCTCACAAACTTTCGCATTTATAATATGAGCAGGATGGTACGCATCCATTCGATCGTTGTCCCATATGCCTTGCGACTTACAGTTATTTATGAAGAGTTATGTTCTTTATCTCCGACAATATTCATCAGATCCTTATAAAAATAAGACAATAAATACTTGATAGTATACACTTTCAAATAAAAAAAGAATTATTACACTCGGTTCAAATTTAACGGAGCTTTGAAGTAAAATTGATAAAAAATGTCATCCCATTTTCCGGAGGAAACTTGTTGTCTATCGGGATAAGAAGTATCCTATATGTTGACCCGGAATATCAGCTACCACTATACCAAATTTTATTTAAATCCGTTCAGTAGTTTTCTTTCACGTGATGCCCGGACAGACAGACAGCCTGACAAACAGACAGACAGACAGACCGACAGACAGACAGACAGACAGACAGACAGAAAACAGAAACAGTTTATATATTACATCTTCCAGTTACAGTTTTATTATAAGTATAGATATAGATTATTCATAAAAAAATCATCAGCTTTCTTAGTACCCATAACACAATCTACGCTTACTTTGGGGCTAGATGGCGATGTGTGTATTGTCGTAGTATATTTATATAAACTTATATCGGTAGAATATCTTTATTTGTAACATACACGTTTTAAAGCTGTTACATATTTAAAAAGGTTTTAGATTACAGTGTATTGCCATACACGGCGAGCAAAATGCCAAATAATGCAACAAATGTCATTTTGTTGTAAAAAAAAATCATTAACAGTTCAAGTTCTTATTTTAACCATTTTTTGAGTTCAGATTATGGAGGGTAGAGGTAAGGAGAGTCATCTGTGTATATGAAAAAGTGTCGTCAAAATGTATTAAATTAGGATGGCGCCACATTTGCATCAGGGTAACTCTTAAAAGAAGCGCCAAATATAAATATTGTTAGAGTAGGCTTGAAAAATAAACAAGGAAGTATGGAGATACAAGGAAGTAAGGTTATATTTACCACAATATTTTGTACAACGTAAGTTGGCTAACTCGGCATACTTCAATTCATCTACGATTGCTACATTCATACCATACCCTGTGCATCCACCAGCGCCATTGTGGAGGATTTTTGAACTGTTATTTAGCGCATACACTGGACACTTTTTCAACTTTTCTCCCATATAAGATGACACTCCTTACCTCTACCCTCCATAGTTCAGATCAAAATACAGTTGTCTAACACCCCCCCCCCCCCCCCCCCTGCGTTCATCGTACGAGGCGATTAGCTTAGTTTATTTTTATTTTGTTTATAAACAGTATCAAAATAAGACGAATTCGGTAACGAGGTATCGTACCTAAACGCTAAAACGGTGGGCGGTTGCACGGTAACTAGCCACGAAGCCTCCCAGACCAGACAAGGTGATGCTGATGATATAGACATATTAAGTACCCAAATTAAGCATCTGAGCGGACAGACAGGAGCTATCGATCGCGGAGTGGCATTGGGCATAGATATATTTAGTATACGAGTGTGAAGTAGGGTTGTCACATCGCCCATCACATTCAACATGAAGAGTTTATTTGGTTTGTACTCGGCTATCTTAGGAACTTTTAGTGGGAATAAAATGATTATAAAAAAGCAATGTTTCATCTCTTGTTTCAAACGTGTCTCATAGTAATATGGACCTTTGAAAACGTAGATCGAAACTGCAACGTTTTCTACTAGATGACGCTACAGTCGCTATAAGACTGATGTAAAAGGCATATACTAATTTCGGCATCGATGGTAGGAGAGCCGTAGCTTAATTGGAAAAGCGCTCAGGCCGCGATTGCTGTCGGTTCCGAAAATTTTTATATGCATTTTAAATTTATAAAAAAGAGAATAAAACATTTTATTCTTGCATTTCGTAGCCGTAGAATATTTTGAAGAAGGCTATATGTGGGGTTTTATATAGATATAAAAATCCAACGTCTCAAACTTTTTCGTTTGTGTGTTGCATGTCGCGTGACGGTCGGCCGCGGAGTAGGGATAATGTGACGGGCGCTAGTCAGAGCAGCCGAGGCCAATATGGCGGCGCGTGTAGTGTATAGGCTATCACTAATTTACGCCAGTGCTCCATAAAATATTCACACTCATCGAGTATAAAATATTGGTTTCAGTTTTTTTTATATTGGTATATCATCAAAATAATTGTTGTAAATGTATGTCGCACTGACACAGAGTTCAATAAAAATATTAGTCGGAGACCTAGTCTACTTTTATCATTTTCCAAGTATAAAATTATTATTGATGAAGCTATTTTTATAACCTAAATAAAATATTATTCCGAAAATTTTAGTTGAATGACTATAATGTGAAAAAAAAATCACTTTTACCGTGGTTCCATAAAACCACACTATCCTTTTTTTGAATTTGCATAATGCATAAGTTTAAAGAATGTGTTAAAACACATTTATTACAGCGAGGTTATTACACAATTGATGAGTTTCTTAATGACAAGGTTGCTTGGAAGCATCCGGCTCCGCTTCCATCTCTCACAAGATAGAAAAATGAATGTTAAAATGTAAAATGTAAATTTTTTATGTTGGAAAAGAGCAACTGCTGAGTTTCTTGCCGGCTTCTTCTCGGTATAATCTGCCTTCCGAACCGGTGGTAGTCACTACACACGGACAGACTTGACGTTTCAAAAGTGCTTGGTATTAGGCCTACATGAAATAAATGAATTTTGAATTTTTGAATTTTTTAATATCGATTAAAATTAGTACCTGTTTAGTTTAAAAATTAAAATCTTTAATATCATAAATGCGAAAGTCTTTGTCAGTACTTTCTTAAAAGCCCTAACTTATCAGCAAAGCGACTTGATTTTTATCATAGAGTTATTACAAAGGACGGAGAACGCGGGCCAAACGAAACTTAAACGATAAAAAAGCTTGGGTGTGAATTGCTCTAACTTCGTAGCTTAGAAACTTCATAGAAAAACTTTATTGCAACACAATACAATAGGAAAAATACAAGGAAAACAGTAATAGTACTTAGTGCTAGGGTGCAAAGGCCTAGCCTTATCACTAAGTGATCTTTTAAAAGCAACCTGAGCGTACGAAGCCGATAAAAAAAAGGAAAGTGGATGGTGCATAAAGTATGTTACAAAAAAATAATATAAACTTACATGAACATTCATAGTACATTTTACTTAATATTAATTTACTGGTGATAACAAAAAAAAAATTACCCGGCTAAGTTAGTTGTGGGCTGGTCTTATACCAAGGCACATTTGGAACCCTCGTAGCTTTAGGTTTAAGTTGGCGAACTAAGTTTTTTTTTTTTTTTTTTTTTTTAAAGTATATAGACAAGTGCTTGACTGCAATCACACCTGATGGTAAATGATGATGCAGCCTAAGATGAAGCGCGCTTGCCTAGAAGATGCCTATTCACTCTTGATTTGAAGGTACCCAGATTATAGGTATCAGGGAAGACGGAAGATGGGAGGGCATTCCAGGCCTTTGCGGTGCGGATCAGAAAGGAAGAAGCAAAACGCTTCGTACGTGTTGATGGTATTTCAACCACGTAACGGTGCAGATTCTTTCGGTGCCTCGCAGTTCGATGGTAGAAAGGAGATGGTTTGACCAAATCGAATAGCTCCTGAGCACACTCTCCGAAATGTATCTTGTAGAAAACAGCCAGACAAGCAACCTTGCGCCGGTGTTCAAGGCTTTGAAGTCTACTGACTACAAGGTCGTTGCCAATGAGTCTCCTAGCACGACGATCCACCGAATCCAAAGCATCGAGCTGGTACTTGGCAGAGCCATCCCATAAATGGCTGCAGTACTCCATGCACGACCGAACCTGAGCTTGGTACAGGGTTAGAAGCTGTTCTGGCGTGAAGTAGCGCTTAACTTTGTTGAGGATGCCAAGTTTTTTGCCAGCAGTTTTAGCTTTGGACTCGATGCATTGTCCAAAGTTTAGATTGGACGAAATGCTGATACCTAGGAGCTCAATACTATTCGTGATTGGCACAGATACATTTCGGAAAGTCGGAGTTAGGGGGAACGGACTCCGTTTGGCGGAAAACAAACACGCTTGGGTTTTGGAAGCATTAAACTGTACCAGATTAGTGTCACCCCAATCGGACACCTCGCTTAAGGCCAGATTAACGCGTTCCACCAAGGCCTCTCTGAGCACAAGAGTTTCTTCTCCACTAGCTCGTGGACTGGACATGTATCTAACCGTCACAGTGCTGTCATCTGCATACCCAAAGATGCCGGGTTTTAACAGATCATTTATATGCAGCAGGAAGAGCGTAGCGGAAAGAACCGATCCCTGAGGGACACCAGCGTTGATGGCCATTAGGTCAGACGAGGACCCATCGACGACAACCCGAAAAAATCGTCCACTCAAGAAATCAGCGATCCAGTTGCAAAAACTAATGGGTAACCCGTAGGCTGGAAGCTTGTGCAGAAGACTTTCATGCCAGACACGGTCAAAAGCTTTCGATACATCGAGTGAAACGGCGAGCGCTTCACCGTGCTTATCCATGGCTTCACCCCAGATGTGCGTGGCATACACTAAAAGATCCCCTGTTGACCGATTTCGTCGAAAACCGTACTGACGGTCTGACAGGAGTTCGTTGTTTTCTAGGTATGCCAGAAGTCTGTTATTAAGTACACGCTCCAGACTTTTACATAATAAAGAGGTGATAGCAATTGGTCTGTAGTTAGATGGGTCGGCACGGCTACCCTTTTTTGGAACAGGTTGCACGTTGGCAATCTTCCAAGCTTTCGGGACCTGAGTGGTTTTAAGGGAGAGGCGGTATAAACGTGTTAGAATAGGAGACAATTCGGGAGCACAGGTTTTAAGAACCACTGCTGGAATACCGTCTGGACCACTGGCTTTATTCACATCCAGATTGCGGAGCACTTTTAAAACCTCACACTGTCGAATGCGTATCTCTGGCATGACAGAGTCACAAAAAGGTATGGTTGGTGGTGAGGCACTTCCTGAATCTAGCTGTGAATTAGCTGCAAACAGAGATCCTAAGAGGTTAGCTTTATCTGTTGCAGTAAAAGCCAGAGACCCGTCAGGTTTCAAAAGGGGTGGCAGCGAAGGACGGCAAAAATTCGTTTCGATGGACTTCGAAAGGGACCAAAAAGCTTTACTACCACGTGGATAAGAAGCTAATTTTGCCCCGATACGTATGGTGCGACTAAAACGAGCTCTTTTTAGTACCTTCTTGTAGGACTTGGCGGCTGAGTTAAAAGCTCTCTTCTTGGCGGTGATATCCGGAGCTTTTTTTGAACGGGCTTCAGCCCACGCTGCAAACGCTGTATCTTTATGCGCCTCGGCTTGGGCACACTCAGCGTTATACCACCGTGGAACCCTGCCATCGAGTGATACGTCAGCGAATGGAATAAAGTATTCCATGGCTTGCATTATGACCTCCGATAAAGCTTTTTCACTGCTCGACGGATCATTAGACGAGAAGCATACTTGCCGCCAAGGAAAAGATGCAAAAAAATGCCGCATCTCGTCCCAATCTGCTGACTTGTATCGCCACACCCGTCTGATTCCAGTAGAACCGGAGTCCAGGGGGTGATAGTTTGACACTGACCTAACCAAACAGTGATCAGAAGTGCCCAAGGGAGCTCTAACTGATACTGAAAAACGGTCTGGGTCGGTAGTCAGCAGAAGGTCTAGGCAATTAGGTGTGTGGCCGTCGATATCAGGTACCCGTGTTGCCTCTTGGACTAGCTGAGAGAGATCTAGCGATAAGGCAAATTTAAGCGCCTCTCTCCCGGCGTGGTCGGTGTTCTGGTATGGAAGTTATCACCATCCCCTTACAATTATGGTAACATATATGTGTGAACGCTTCATAAGTGCCTATGATAGGCCTACAGGAATAAAGAAATTTTGAATTTGAATTTGAATTCGAATTTTAACAGTTAGAATTAATAAACCTAAGAAGTCTAGTAGAAAGTCGAGTTGATTTGTTTTAGTTAAAGAGACGCGGAAGGACGAAACAAACAAAGGAACTTAAATATTGTATCTAATGATATGCAATTCATGTATTATGGAAAACGTATTTTTATTTATATTCGGAGTGAGATAGGTTATTATTTTCAATAAATAAAAATGCAAAATCTAGCGATCCGCCATGACAGGTGAAACACCGAATTCAAAATTATGACGTCACGTCTATATAAACATAATTTTGCACCGCTTGAACTTCCGAAACCTATGCGTATATCAAGTATTTTGTGATTTGAAAGAATTCAATTTTTATTCTGTTTTGCATTATTTGTTGTTATAGCGCAACAGACAGTCATAATCTTGAAAAAACCCAATAAAAGTCTCGGTTACCTTTCTTTGATGGCGCAGTGGGCAGCGACCAAGCTTTCTGAAACCAAGGTCGTGGGCTCGATTCCCACAACTGGAAAATGTTTGTGTGATGAACATGAATTTTTTACAGCGTCCGGCAAGGCGATTACGTATCTCACGACAGGCTTGCGACTGGCGTAAATCTTGCAAACACTGGTGTCAAGCGTCACTTTTGTTTATTTATTGTATGGAAAATTGACGTTTGACAGCAGTGATTGCAAGATTTACGCCTGTCGCAAACCTGTCGCGAGATATGTAATCACCCTGCCGGTGTTTATATGTCAATTAAAAGTATTTATGCATTAAAATATTCTTCAGTAATCTTAGTACCCATATCACAAGCTACGCTTACTTTGGGACTAGATGGCGATGTGTGTATTGTCGTAGTATATTTATTTATGTATGCTCCCACTGGCACATGCATCACAATTCTGCACTGGCACCTTTTTCTAGGTGCCAGCCACACATAACATACGTGGTACCGGTGATATTGTATGTGTGGCGCAATGTGAAAATACATTTCTCTTTCCTATTAAGGACTACGTCAACGATAAATATACTTGGGTGTAAATTATTGCTCTAACCAGTTTGCTTCTTTAAAAGTTTTAAATGACAATGTGAGATGGTGATAACAAAAAAAAATAACAACCGGCTAAGTTTGTCGTGGGCTTCTTCTTAGACCAGGACGCGTTTGGAACCCTCTTTAGTTTTATGTTCACGAATTTAGTTATCGCCATCAACTCACTTCTACGTCATATTTTACATGTAATGTACGCATGAAAAGTGCCATCTATGTGCCTATTTGAATAAACAAATATTTGACTTTGACTTTGAAATATCACTTGCTTGAACGGTGAAGGAAAACATCGTGAGGAAACCTGCATGACTGAGAGTTCTCGATATTTTTCTAAGAGGTGTGTGGAGTCCACCAATCCGCACTGGGCCAGCGTGGTGGACTACGGCCTTAACCCCTTCTCATTGTGGGAGGAGACCCGTACCTTGTAGTGGGCCGGGAATGGGTCGATGATGAGCTACCTCTTTGGTCTGTCTAGTGGTTAGCATGTTTGACTACGGATCACAAGGTCCTGGAGTCGAATCCCGGGCGAACGAATTGTATCATTACATACCCGGTAAAAGCCAATGTCATATCCACTACATCAAAGAAAATAAATAAATAAGAACTACTTCCATATCAAAGACAAGAATAGAAAGAGAAATGGTAAAGCCAAAGGGGGGAAAAAAACAAAAAATTCATAAGCGCGCGAATGTATTTATTCATAGATATAACAATAAAATGTAAAAAAGATTTAAAAAATAATAAAAATTAAGCTTAATTTGCTATACCTACTCCGCGATGTAATTTATAGTTTCTTCAAGCCGTATACTCCACACCAAACAGATCCTCGGCAATGTACCCTCTACGCACGTTTCGCTCCGAAAACTCCTCAACAACAGCGATCAACATCAGCGATCTGTTTGGTGTGAAGTATACGGATTGAAGAAATTATAAATTACACCACACAGATTCTCCTGCTGTTCGCGGAGTATAGCAAATTAAGCTTAATTTTCATAATATAGCCAGCCTGCTTCTAGCCAATAAAAAGATGTTAAAGCAAAATTAGGGCTATTCGCGGGGTTTTATTGCGTAGTCTGGCATACCAGTAGGGCTAGCATGCGCACCACGAGATAGTTAACTCTACCCGCTACTCGTATTTTTTCTATAGGGATTGAAGAGATAATGGGTAGACATAACTCTCTCGAAGCGCGCATCCGAGACCTACACCACGGCTAGTATGGGCAGGAGATAATTATATCTCCGGGGAAAGGATAAAAATGTATCTTCTTTATCAACTTATTTATTTATTATTTATTTATGGGTACTGAGATAGCTGATGAATATTTTTTTATGAATATAATACACATAAATACTTAGAATATACAGATAAACACCCAGCCACTGAAAACCATTCATGTTCATCACACAAACATTTTCCAGTTGTGGGAATCGAACCCACGGCCTTGGACTCAGAAAGCAAGTTCGCTGCCCACTGCGCCACTCGGCCGTCTATATATCCACATAATATGTATAATCCTGTATACAAGCGGCACAAAACCGTGGAATTTGGAACTCCCTACAAAAGACCTATGTCCAGCAGTGGACGTCTATCGGTTGATATGATGATGCTGACATGTGTAATAATAAACGGGGGTTAACTTCTCCTATTGAGATATAGAGACGGCCGATTGGCGCAGTTTGCAGCGACCCTGCTTTCTGAGCCCAGGGCCGTGGGTTCGATTCCCACTACTGGAAAATGTTTGTGTGATGAGCATGAATGTTTCTCAGTGTCTGGGTGTTTATATGTATATTCTAAGTATTTATGTATATTATTCATAAAAATATTCATCAGTCGTCTCAGTACCCATAACATAAGCTACGCTTACTTTGGGGCTAGATGGCGGTGTGTGTTTTGTCGTAGTATATTTATTTATTTATTTATCCCATGTTCCGGTGCTTTAGCATGTGGAAACGTTCATTATATCACTTGTCAGGGTATATTATTTTACTCTAGCCCCGCTATAGTCCTATACACTCTTTCGGAAGCGGCGAAAGTTTGTCTCTGCTTCCGAAAGAGCGGAATTAAAAAAAACCCCCAATAGGCTTTCACCGCTCTCGACGTAGTAATGTTACAGTAAACTCATAAACCTTCCATAGGCAGTAAATAGTGTATATTTCCTGTGTTTAAACGCCGCGGAATTAAAAAAAAAACCCCCACTAGGCTGTCACCGCTCCCGACGTAGTGAAGTTACAGTAAAATCATAATACTTCCATAGATTATATAGTGTTTCTATCTATCTATCTTCTATCTATATGTATATATAAAAGAGAAAGTGTGTGGGTATGTTCTTTATAGGCTCCGAAACGGCTGGACCGATTTCAATGAAACTTTCAGAGAATCTCCGAATTGACCTGGCGAGCAATCCTGTAAAGTTTGGTGACGATCGGAGCACTCATATTTTTGTACTGTCAAATACAGCTTTTATTTACTATGATGATATTCTATTGTTGGGTGAACATGGGTGTAGATAATGATCTTCACCCGCTCGAGAAGAGAATAGAAGAGAATGAATACGGGGAGAAATAAATGATTTAATATATTTTGAGACTATTATACTAAAAACAAATAAATTAAAAATTTAATGATGTAAGTTTATTGTTTAAATAAAATAAAGCAAAATCTAGCCCGGCGAAGTGGGCTGGGTACGCTAGAATATCAAAAAAAGCCCCAACTAGGCTTTCACCGCTCCCGACGTAGTGAAGTTACAGTAAAATCATAGCCCTTCCATAAAGTAAATAGTGTTTCGTATTTGACAAGAATAGATGTCCTTTAGTGCTGCAGAAGGTCGCAGCGGTGTATGCACAGCTGCACGCGTGGCTAGATATTTCAGCTAAACATTAAATGCCCTATTCACCGGCGATAAGACTTCGGCTTCACTTTCGAGGAACCCGAGTTGGACACCCGGCAAGCATCCGTAACTTTTCGGATGCTAAAGTTTTTTATTTTAATTAGGACTACCGACAAAATTACATGTATCATAGTTATGAATAAAGCTAGCCTTAGGTTACTAATGACACATAATTTAACTTATAGGTAGTCACAGCATGCACTGGTTAGTATGTACGATAACTCAATTCTATACAAGCATTATTAAAAGATATGTATATTTATAATAATAAAATTTAAACAGTATGCTTTATAAGTGCCTGTGAAGATGTGTGACAGCCCTCTCTGCAGAGCATGCATGGAGGCGGAGGAAACACCGATACACGTAATACTCCAATGCAACGGAGTAGCAGAACAACGCGCAGCACACATTGGCTCCTCAGCAACACTCCATGAAGCACTCGGCGACCTGGGCGGCCTGCTAAGCTTTTGGAGCGAGCTCGGCTGGCTGGAGTGATCCAGCGGGGAGCCGCATCAGTGGCCATACGTACAACGGACGGTCCCAGACCAACCAAGTGCGGAAAAGGCCCAGGAACAGAAGAAGAAGAAGAAGAAGTGCCTGTGATAGGCCTACATGAATAAAAAAATTTTGAATTTTAATTTGAAATAGAAACTTACATTACCAATGTTAATATTTAAGAAACTTAGAAAACAAAATTGGGGTACCTAATCTGATTCTGATTACGAGTCACCTTATGTATGTTATGCACGTTTAAAGTAAATAATATAAGTTGCTTTAACGGCGAAGAAAAAAATCCTAAGGGGACTTGCATGCCTGAGAGTTCTCGATGATAAATAAATAAACCAATATACTGCTACAAACACACATCGCAATCTAGCCCCAAAGTAAGCGTAGCTTTTGTTATGGTTACTGAGATATACTGATGAATATTTTTATGAATAATATACATAAATAATTATAGCAATAAATCTGCCTTTGTTTTTTAAAGATCAAAAGGTATCTAAGTCAAAATTATGTATAATCTGTGGTCGGCATAAGTTGGGGTAGGAATTCAAATGGCAGGAACCCAGATCAACAAAAGGTCATATAAAATGGCGGATGGCACACAAACACACACACACACATTTATAAAACATCCAAAACTGTTGCCACGTTTGGCAGTAGTTAGCGGAACAGACAAGACCCGGACGTCTTTGTTTTATATTATGTAGGGATAACTAATGATTCTTTATGCGGCGGTAAAAACGAAAAAGATCTTCCATTTTTATCATTCATTCGCCATAACAAATTCTATTCAATGCACAATCCAAGTGGGTAGGTAGGTACTAACTCGGAACCTTGAAAACGCCTGACGTCACCTCTGCATACGTACCTAATCTACAACAGCGAAAAGGGTTGCCACCTATTGTTTTTTTTTTCAAAGTGATACTTATTTACTTCCGTTTTTTTTCACACAAGATAAAACAATATTGTTAAATTTTAAAATGATGTTGGAAAAGAGCAACTGCTGAGTTTCTTGTCGGCTTTTTCTCGGTAGAATCTGCCTGCCGAAGAGGTGGTAGAGTCACTACAAACAGAAATACTTGACGTTTCAAAAGTGCCTACTTAAAATAAATGAATTTTGAATTTTTTTTTAATTTTATAAATAAATAAATATACAAAGTAGTAAAATTAATAAAATTTTTATTATATTCAGCCGACATATTTTGATCTGAAATAAATTTGTGTAAATAAAGATTTGCATGTTATGTCTAAACATGTATACCTACAATGTTTTATGCAAATAAAGGAATAGAATTGAATTGAATACCAAGCTTACAAAAAATTCAATATTTTAATATAAAATATTATAGTATATTGTTATTACAATAGCGTTTCCATAGTAACTAAAACAAGATAATGTATACTATCGAATTCTCTTTCCGGTTTAATTCTATGCATTTATGTGTTTTTTTGTGTGACGCCTTTTCGTTTAATCGAGTTTCACATCACAATTCTATAAAAAAACTTCTTAGACAGCCGATTTGCGCAGTGGGCAGCGACCCTGCTTTCTGAGTCTATGTCAGTCGGTTCGATTCCCACAACTGGAAAATGTTTGTGTGATAAACATTTATGTTTTTTAGTGTCTGGGTGTTTATCTGTATATTATAAGTATTTATGTATATTATAGATATTCGTAACAAAAGCTAAGCTAACTTTGGGGCTGGATGGCGATGAGTGTATATTTAATTATTTATTTAATTGTATATGAGAAAAAAGGTGGCAACCCTAATAGCAAGGTTAAAATCGCTGGCGTATTGTAGCGCATACTATTTTGTACTTCTATACTTTTTAACCAACTACCAATGGAGGGGGGTTGACAAGCAGTCGTGTATGATAGCGTCTTTGTTTTGGACATGTTACTCAATATCATTTAAAATATTCTTGATTAGATCATGTGGGTGTGAAATGAAAGGGCTTGACTAGTACAATAATGTACACTTTATTGAAAGTCGGGTGTTTTTTTTTTGTAACGGCTTGAGATAACAGATTATTAATAACCGGCCAAGTGCGAGTCGGAATCGCGTACGAAGGCCTCGGACCATAATCGTAATACGGCAAAAAAAGTTGTCTGTAATGGAGCACACTTAATTATTTATTTTATTACGTTTTTTAGTATTTGTTGTTATAGCATCAACGGTAATACATCGTCTGTGACAACTTCAAATGTTACACTACGAATTCGTGGGATACAGCCTGGTAACAATTGGACAGACAGAGGGTTTTACCCTTTTACTTTTTGGTACGGAACCCTAAAAGGAAAATTATTTTTTTGCCCACGTACGAACCAAGTAAAAATAAAAAATAATAATAATATTGTATTGAAGTCAAAATCAAAAAGAGTCCTTAAATAATTTAATAATTTTATTGTATTGTTATCACTTTTTGAAATCTTCCTAAATCCACTACAAATTACAGAAAAAATATAGTGCTTGTATACTCATTGTATACAACAAAAAAATTGGCTGTCATAATAGAAATGACAGCCAATTGTTTTGTTTTTAAATGTATCCTTTGTCTGTTTGATACTTAGAAATTATATGTTAATTATATAAACAATCAAATTAGTTCTTCTCTTTATAGATGTACGGTGTTTTACCGATGCCTTTTCCCTATGGGCAAGAATAAAGAAAAAACAATTTAAAAAAAAAATGGTTCTTCTAAAAAGGTTTTTAAAAAACCGTAATAAACGCGGACGAAGTGTACGCGCAACAGCTAGTAGATAATTACTATAAAACAAAACGTGAACAGTATTAAAATAATACTGTATAAAGCCATGCCAGTGTGGGACTGAATGATATATTTATAAGAGTGGGGGTGTTAAAAAACCGTAATTAACGCGGTCGAAGAACGACAGCGGACAACATCTATTAGATTATAACATGAAACAAAATGTAAGCAGTATTAAAATAATACTGTTTTAAGCCATGGCCCGTTAGTGATTCTTGCGCAAGTTAATGCGCATCGTCTGCAAGCCGCATGAAACTCGAAGCGGGAACGCGGCGACCGACTGACCTAGTTCAGTTTGGGAGCGGCACGGCCCTAGGGGCCCAACATTAAGCCAATGCATTGAGCAAATTTAATCTGTTTTGCAAGAAGCATTCGAACATATTTATTAATTTTAGCGGTGATAGCACCGTGGGTAGGACTTCGTCTTCACTTTCGAGGGGGCGAGTTCGAATCCCGGCACCTCTAACTTTTCTAAGTTATATGCGTTTTTAAGCAATATTAATAAATTATAACAACAAATATACTACGACACAATACACACACCGCCATCTAGTCCCAAAGTAAGCGTAGCTTGTGTTATGGGTACTAAGATAACTGATAAATATTTTTATGAATAACATACATAAATACTAATATACATATAAACACCCAGACACTGAAAAAATTTATGTTCATCACACAAACATTTTCCAGTTGTGGGAATCGAACCCACGGCCATGGACCCAGGAAGCAGGGTCGTTGCCCACTGCGCCAATCGGCCGTCTAAAAAGCAATTAACACTTGCTTTAACGGTGGAGGAAATCGTGAGGAAACCTGCATGCTCGAGACTTCTCCATAGTGTTACCAAAGGTGTGTGAAGTCCACCAATCCGCACTGGGCCAGCGTGATGGACTACGGCCTTAAACCCTTCTCATTTAGGTAGGAGACCCGTCCCCTGTACCCCGAATTACTTCGTAATTGGTTGATACGATGGAGATGTTAAATAATTTGTTGTTAATATGCTCCAAACGCTCTATGGAGCGAGTTATGTTGGGAGTCTCTCTCCGGGATAGAATTCGCAACGACGAAATCCGTAGAAGAACCAAGGTCACAGACACAGCTCAAAGGATAAGCAAGTTGAAGTGGCAGTTGGCGGGTCGTGTCCGTCGTAGGACCGATGGCAGTTGGCAGTGTTCTGGAGTGGAGACCGCGAATCGGTAAGCGCAGTGTGGGACGACCTCCAGCCCGCTGGACATATGACCTTAAAATTGTGACTGGAAGCGGCTGGATGAGAAAGGCGAAAGACCGTGTGGTGGCGCGCTCTTGGAAAGGCCTATGGAATATGCTCTAAAGGCGCTATGAAGCTATGTTGGGAGTCTCTCTCCGGGATAGAATTCGCAACGACGAAATCCGTAGAAGAACCAAGGTCACAGACACAGCTCAAAGGATAAGCAAGTTGAAGTGGCAGTTGGCGGGTCGTGTCCGTCGTAGGACCGATGGCAGTTGGCAGTGTTCTGGAGTGGAGACCGCGAATCGGTAAGCGCAGTGTGGGACGACCTCCAGCCCGCTGGACATATGACCTTAAAATTGTGACTGGAAGCGGCTGGATGAGAAAGGCGAAAGACCGTGTGGTGGCTCGCTCTTGGAAAGGCCTATGGAATATGCTCTAAAGGCGCTATGGAGCAAGCTATGTTGGGAGTCTCTCTCCGGGATAGAATTCGCAACAACGAAATCCGTAGAAGAGCCAAGGTCACCGACACAGCTCAAAGGATAAGCAAGTTGAAGTGGCAGTTGGCGGGTCATGTCTGTCGTAGGACCGATGGCCGTTGGGCAGACGTGTTCTGGAGTGGAGACCGCGAACCGTGACTGGAAGCCGCTGGATGATAAAGGCGAAAGACCGTATGGTGGCACGCTCTTGGAAAGGCCTATGTTCAACAGTGGACGCTTGTAGGCTGTTGATGATGATGCTCTAAAACCGACCCCTCTATGAGGCCAGACGTCTATGCCAAGAGGGACGTTAATAGGTTTCGGATGATGAGCATACTAGTTTTGAAAGATTATGACATCATCAGCAGGGCTATTCTGTATCTCAGTTGACATCAAATTTAGCTAGCCGCTTTGGAAAGTTGCCATCAAATAACATGTTAAATCCATATTCTGCTATCTGAACTCTAATTTTCCAAATGAGTTGATTCAACTCGGTTTACAGATACAATACGCATATATCCCTATCCCTACTAATATTATAAATGTGAATGTAAGTTTGTTTGTTACGCTTGCGGGCGAAAACTACCCAACCGATCTTCATGAAACTGCACACATATTCTTGGAAGTGTTAGAAGTTATATAGGATACTTCTTATCCCGACATTAAGCTCGGTTCCTTTGGGAGACGGGATGAAAGTGTTTGACGATTTTACACCAGGCTTAGCTATCCTAAATACATAAAGTGCATGAGCCACATTTATGAGGCTCATGTACTTTAGATGTTATAATATGTGTTTAATTTTGCCCAAACTGTTTAGATCTGATGAATGTGGTTGGAGATAGAGGACAGAACTCCTCAGCGGACAGCAGCAAACTCCTCATTTACGGCTTAGCGATACTGAACACTTTAATTTTTTTAGAACTACAACTAAATTGAATGCCACATCAAAAAACTAAATCAAACGTCGCGGGCAACAACTAGTAATTAATAACGTATTGTAATGTTTTAAGCAAATAAATTTATTCTATTTCTGAGTGTTGCGCATCATCTGGCCGCATAAGACTCGAAGCAGGACCGCGTTGACCGACTAACCTAGTTCAGCTCGGGGTCGGGACCACGCCCTTTGCTTATAAGTATGAGTTAGGTCCATTTTATTTTACGATACAGTTTTACAGTGGCGTGCATAGAGGGTATGCACAGGGTGGGCAAAACGGATGCTATAAAATGAGGTATGGCATTATCCATCTAATAAGTTCGCATTTCTAATGAAGAAAGCTAGTTCTGCCAACTGCGATATTTGCGTTACGATGGATGATTTCCAGCATGTACTGGGGGAATGTAGCAGATAAAAATTTGGAGCGACTAGATGTTACGCGGCGGTACAACATCAACAGATTTGACGTGCGTGCTCTAACGAGCCTTCTCTCTCAACCGACCACAGAAGGTTTCAGGTCTCTTGTTGAGATATTGTAATAACAGCTTCTATCTGTTACATTTATCTTATAGGTGTTAATATTATAATTAAGTTTTTTGTTACCTAGTTACTTAAGGGATGATGGGGCTGGCGTATCCGTGTTGGATAAGTCCCAAATAAACAAAGATTAAAAAAAAAAATGAAGTATATTAATCCTAAAAAGTATATTGTTACTTAAAAAATAAAATAATGAAATAAAATAAAACAACTGTATACCGGAAAATAATTTAGATTTCGTTCCATAATTGACTTGGAAACGCTTCAATTAGTATTTGACCGGCCGATTGGCGCAGTGGGCAGCGACCCTGTTTTCTGAGTGTAAGGCCGTGGGGTCGATTCCCACAACTGGAAAATGTGTGATGAATATAAATGGTTTTCGGTGTCTGGGTGTTTATCTGTATTTTATAAGTATTTATGTAAATTATTCATAAAAATATTCATCAGTCACCTTAGCACCCATAACACATATAGAGAGTCAGTGGCGTGCAAATTATCTATGCACGTCACTGGCTGTCTTTACACTACAGAGTGTAACATGGGATATTTTATATCACCGGATAACAAAATGTTCACATGGGATATGTTAAAAAAAAACGAAGACAGCGAGAAAAAAGCTATTGACATATATTTTTTTTCGCTGTGAAGAACTACGTAGGTTTTAATAATAGTGTAATTTCTCTCAACCTCATTCAGCAGCACTCCGCGCCGTCAGGGGTGTGGTCACATGATGCTTCACCCCAACTGAACTAGGTCAGTCAGTCGACGCGGCCTTGTTTACTCTTAAACCACTTATGAGCTGCTAATATAATTAGCTATTATCTATACTTATAATAAAACTGTAACTGGAAGATTTCTGTAAATTTAATATATTTTGAAAATTTTGATTGGGGGATGCTTTATAATCGATACTGAGCCCAAACAGATTTTTGTTTAATTTTTGTCTGTCTTGTCTTGTCATCACGTGAAAACTACTGAACGGATTTAAATAAAATTTGGTATACTGGTAGCTGGTATTCCGGGTCAACATATAGGCTACTTTTTAACCCGATAAACAATAAGTTTCCTCAGGGAAACGGGATGAAAATTTTTATCAATTTTACTTCATGGCTCCGTTAAATTTGAGCCGATTTTAATAATTCTTTTTTATGAAGATCTGGAAATAAAACTGGACCTGGTAGCGTGGCAATTTGTTTCTAGGTTTTTTAAGATATTGAAACCTCTAATAACCGATTCGGTGCAGACGAAGTTGCGCGGGTCAGCTAGTTTAGAAATAATTAGTTAGGAACAAAAATAAACAAGCCACTGTTGACAGTAGACAGAGGTTGTCAGCTGTCAACTGTCAACTGGGGTCCAAGGTTGGGGAACGAGGCCTGTTGTGCCTTTTTTCCTGCCCGAAATTTCCCTTTAATCTGTATGATATACTTCCTTCTAAAAACTCCTCGTCCCGTCGTCGAAATGTCGAGTGTGTGTTAATATCAGTGTTTAGTCGGTATGTCAAATATCTATGTAAATTTATTAAAATTAACAAATTAAAACTATGATTTTGGATATTAATTTTTATTTTTTTTTATTTCATCTTCAAATGATTGTTAAATTCATGCGTACTTAGTTCATTTAACTAACAACTACTATTGCAGGACGCAGTTATGAAATAGACATTTCTTTTTCTTTACTGACCACTCCAGTTCGTGGCTTTTCCAGGCTACTTGACACTGGCAAAGTACATTGTGCTGTTTTGGCGCTACGAAAAGCCAAAAATCAAAAGAAGAAGAGGCCTGCTGTGTGTTCTTATGGGTATAGCTAGCACCATAAAAAATAATTGTATATTGTCGCGGATTGTTTATAGAACTTCAAAGAAGCCCTTCCGAAAATTCCGACTTGATTCCATCTTTCTGGCGTAACGTATCCCATCAGTGGTAGCGTTGAACGTTTAACGCAACCTTTTGCACGACTTATGGTGCGAAGCATCAGAGAGTGCTTTACTAGGCGAAAAATTTTTTTCGCTTCATTTCGGCGGCTATTTTTTTATTATAGCCTTGTTAGTTCACGGAATCAAGATATTTTGCATACTATTGTCGAGATAATTTAATGGAGATTAATTCCATACTTTTAAAAAATTGATTTACTGCAATAGAATTGGAAAAAAACACCAAAATAGGTCAAAAAAAATTCCTGTCCGTCATGTGTGAAACCCGAAAACACTCTTAACTTGTGAAAAAATCCATTATTTGAGTTAAATTTTTAAAAAAAAAATTCTAATCGACGATTGTAGGTCACTGAATGCGAATGATTAATTAATTAAGTGTAGTTTAATTGCAATTAATAAAAAACGAAAACTGCAAGACTGTATATCTATATATATCCATGTAAAATTAACATGGATGGTGATATATCTATAACTATAGATATTATGTACATTTTATTCCACCAGGGGCGCCTGTGCATCACTTTCCTAGTACAGCTGTTTTAAAAAAAAATTTTTTTTTCTTTTTACTTTGCACGACTCATGTGGTTTTTTTTCGTTATTTATTGACAAATAATTGGACAGCTATTTTATTAATGAGTCGTGCACTTTAAGGATTTTCCAAATTTTTAATCTGTATTTGGAAGTTACATTAGAAGTTTCACTTGAGAAACAAACGTGGACGAAGTGGCGGGCAGTGGGAATTAAATTATAATAAAAAAAAACTATGGATTCCAAGTCCTATGGAAAGAATAATCGATAATCGAATAGGTTTCTTTAACGATTATACAAAACTTCATACATTTTGTGAGCTATCAAAATGTTATCACCCTAAAGTAGACAAAACATTTTTTACGACATAAATTCATATAAGAGAGTAACTAACTATATGTAGCACATGGCACCTCGAATAAGATTCCAATTAGATTTGTATCGGAAATAAAGCACGGTCTTTGATTGGCCGAATTTGGAACCAATCAGTGTGACTGAATTGTTTTGTCTAATTATCGGGCCTCTTTTACGCGCTAGACACAGTCCTCACTCTTATTAAGCTCTCAACAATAGAAGAATAAGGCAGTAGCGGTACTTCTGGCAGAAAATAAAAAAATAAAATTTCCCCACCTGCTTTCCTTTCGTCTCTTCCGGCAATAATGAAATAATATTTAATGTACAAGTTTATTTCCTGATTTGTTTTTATTATTTTGAATTTTAACCACTGTTGAATATCATGAATGTACATGATAATTTGTGCCATGTCAAATAAACAAACAGACACAATCTTAATCATGCTGAGTTCCATTTATTTCTTATTTTTATCATCATTATTATTAGAATTTGTGGGAGGTCTTTCTGGTCTATATAAACCTCCCACGATTCTTCGTTTACCGGAGATTAAATAAGGCTACAACCTCGACTTTAAATATTTAATTACTTTAAAATTAAACCAACGTACAAGGTGGACTAGTGTGAGCGCTGACGCCAATAGGCCCGCTACAGAATTTAAACAGTAGGTTGAAAATTAGAACAGTTTCATTTTCAGCGTCGATTTTAGATTACCCTCCAAAAAAAGTTTCTAAATATCTTCGTTGCACAGAATAGCCTATTACAGTTTCAATACAAGTACACTAACATTAAGTTTTTAATTTTACCGCCGCGCCGCGCGTCTTGTGACAGTTTCGTCGTTTTAGTTATTTTTATTGTTCTAGTACGCAGTAAAGTCCGCAGCAGTTTATAACATAATAATAAATAAATAACAAACAACCATCAACATCATATAATTTTGAATTTTGAATTGAATTATGAATTTTGTAGTCTACCACGCTGGCCCAGTGGCGGATTGGTGGACTTCACACACCTTTGAGAACATTATAGAAAACTCTCAGGGATGGGTTTCCTCACGCTGTTGTCCTTCAACGCACATAAGAAATATATCACGACAATACACACATCGCTATCCAGCCCCTAAGTTTGCGTAGATTGTGTTATGGGTACTAGGATAAAAAATTAATAATATACATATATAATTATACAGATAAACACCCAGACACTGAAAAACATTCATGCTCATCACACAAATATTTTTGTTGGGAGTCCACAGCCTACTAAAAAGAAAGCAGGGTCACTGCCCACTGCGCCACTCAGCCGTCATCAACATTAGTGGGGAAGTATCAAGTAGATATAAAATAGCAACGCGAGTAGTAAAACATGAACACAAATAGCGTTTGTAGCGACGCGCTGTAATCACCTTCAACCTTGGGAGCGAGTGACGTCACGGATTAAATTCGCAGAACACTTACTGGGAACGTAATTGCGCAAACGTACGTACGTTTTGTTAATATACCGCAGACTCCATAACAGAATACCTTGTAGTTTAAAATCTATATCCATCATCACTTCATAGAATAGAACCAAGTCGCTTCCCGCTGTCTGTCCGTCCCTATATATGCTCAGATCTTAAAAACTACGCAAATGATTTTTGAAGTTACACTTCTAGTTCGCGTTAGGGAAAAATGGTAAGACTAAATTTTTACACAAAAAATCGACACCCTGAAGTTAGTCAACATTTTCGATTGTAAATCAACGATTTCATTGTTGCGGGCTCATTCCGGTGATTTAATTGATTCAATTGTACATAAATCTCAAATTTTTAATGTTGCGGTATAGCTTGTTGTATTGTTAATGTAGTTTTTTCTACAAACGGCGAAGGATTAAAAAGATGAAAAGATCTAAGCCAAAGAAGTATAACTTCTAACGCGTGTACATAACTTTTTTTCACCCACGTTTTTTTTTAATAAATAGGAATTCAATTGGAATGTTTATATGTATGATACATGCATAATATAGAATAGAAACACTGATTGCATTAGAAAACTAATGCGATGTCATAAATAATCACATTATTTTTGAGCGTACATTTTAAACTAACTAATACTGGATAGATCTGAGTAATGCACTACAGTATCAGCAGATCTTAAAAATGTCTACAGTCGTCGAAGTCGTCTAAGTCGAAGCGATGGTAAATGTCTATCTCTTATGGATAACCTACAATAACCATTTTGTATCCTTTACTTTTAACAAGAAATAATGACTCATTTACAAAGCGATTTGTTTATTTATGTGCATTTAATATACATCAATATGGCCCTCAACAGCGTGTAATTTAAATGAAATCCGTAGATTTTCGAAGTTATTACCGATTGACGATCTCCCTGGCGCAACGGTGAGCAGAACGGTGATTTGGAGAGCCAGTTCTCCCTCGAACCTTAATAGGATACTGGCGCAAACAGAGCGCCCGACACTCCGTTTACAGAGACGCAGTTTCCACGCGAGTCCATCGTCCATCGAGCCTCCGACAAACGTGACCAGCCTACGGCCACTATAGCATGCTAGTTCTAAGGGCTATGTCGGTTTCGTTCTTACCAACTACCTCTTTCCATAGCACACCGAACGACTTGAAGCTTGTAGATCAGACTCGACGCCGGTACTGGGTTTATGTGATGAGTGCTACTATTAGCACTCATCACATAAACCTATACAGAGCACGGGTCTCGTCCCACAATTAGAAGGGGTAAGGCTGGACACCACACACCTTTGAGAACATTATGTAGAACTCTCAGGCATGCAGGTTTCTCTCGATGTTTTCCGTCACCGTTAGCGCTGTAGCCAGTGTAATAACACATTTTTTAATGTAGTAATAGTTTACAAAGGTAATCAGACTGATTGCCTAAGTATAAAGGTAAGACGCGCAATGTCCTTTGCATTCGTAAGAAGCCAGCATATTGTAAGCGACCGAAGTTACACTGTCCGTGTATTTCCGTCCGCTTGATTTGTATACAGGCGGGCAATACTGTCCTTAACCTAATTGGAACGACGACCTGAGAATGTCCGTAATTAGGAATAGGTCTATCTCCAGCAGTGGATGTACATCCAAAAGCGATCTGTTTGGTGTGGTGTATAAAGATTGAAGAAATTATAAAACCCTACTAATCCCTACTAATATTATAAATGTAAGTTAGTTTCTTACGCTTTCACGCATAAACTACTAAACTTTGTACACATATTCCTGAAGGTATTAGAAGTAATATAGGATGCTTTTTATCCCGAAACTAAGCTCAGTTATTTTGGGAGAGGGGACAAAAGTGTTTGACGATTTTACACCATAAAGCCGTCAAATGATAACCGATTTAAATAATTACTTTTGTACTTGAGAGGTTATAATGTCTGTTTAATTTTGCCCAAATTTCGTGTAGATCTGATGAATGTGATTGGAGATAGAGGACAGAACTCCTCAGCGGATGGCAGCCAACCCGTCATTTAAGGCTTAGCTATCCTAAATAAATAGTGCTGCCGCATTTATGAGGCCCTCAGTGCTAGGACTAAATAAAAGTTGTCAGAAATGTTCTTCGTTACCTTTAGCATATGAATCAACTAATAATGCGATTTGGATTCTTCCTTTAACGATTACTATTCTTTGTAAGTGATAAGAGGAGCTGAGATTAGACAGTTCTTTTTAGATATTGTTTGTTATGTGAATTGTTTTTTTTAAACTACACCAAATTTTTTTTTATATAAGAATACACAACTTAAAAATTTCAGTAGAATTACACCAAAATCGAATGCCACATGCCTGTCGAAAAACAAAAACAAACGCAGACGAAGTCGCGGGCAACAGCTAGTTACACCATAAAGATTCTTCTACTTTTCGCGGAGTAGGTTAATATAATATTATGGTCTAACATTTGGAATAAAAATAAATATTTATTTATTTTATTTATTTAACTCTTTATTTGTACACCACAATGAAGTTAGGAAAAAAAAAAAACAATAGAAATACAAAGACAAAAGTAGAATACAAAAGGCGGCCTTATCGCTTGGTAGCGATCTCTGCCAGGCAACCTTTGGATTAGGACAAGATGAGAGAGAGTGGATAGGTGGTGTAAAATTATTATAAACGTACATTCAAATAGCTAAATAAATATAAAATAATAAACTAATCTATACTCAATAATACATAAATACTTATGAATAAATATAAATAAATATCCAAACAAACAAATTGTAACAGAACTAATAATCAGTTCAAGGAAATTATATCGATACGACACCAGTTGTTGAGTATTCCTTATTCCTGAACGAAGAATGCAGTAGGTCTTGGTAGTAGGAATGTCAATGTCAGTGGAAAGAATAAGGGGGAAACAAGGGGAATTAACCGGTGATGGGGGGGAAAACGAGGATAAAAGGTGATTCTGTACTCTTACACCTAATTATAGGAAGAAGTTATTGTCTATAAAGGAAAGTAAAACGAACAACCAGTTTTATTGACGGGAGTCGTTGAAACGTACTTTCTTAGAAACCACAAGTTGCAAACAAGATTGGAGATGAGTTAACACATTTACATTAAACCTTGTTACTAGAAGCTGTTATAAGCACTATTGTGACCAAATAATAATAACGGTTAAAGTTTAGGCATGATAATTAAATTTTATAAAACTATTCAAACCTATTAAGTCGGCAGGTGCTATGATAAATAATTATAAGTAACTGCTTTAAATAAATCGATAGTAAAGTATTGGTACGAAAAATTTTTACCTAGTAGGTAACTAAAATAAATCTTGAGGTACAAAGTAAATAAAAACCTTCTAAATATTATGTGCACTGTATTTTATTTATGTGAGCCTAACCCAATATTTCTAACCCAATTTTTTTTTTTTAATTTTCATAATAAATTGTATACTTCATTCCCCGCTAATGTTATAAATGCGAAGCGTTGATGTGTGGAGAGGTAACATATATAACAGAATCCATAAATACCCACCTTAGCCAAGAAGTACATACAAGTACATAACAGTCACGTTACCCCGCCTCGATTAATAGGTACACTCGTTATCACCACTGATAACACAGTTTCCCACTTCGGCACGCTTATCACGTACCTACATAACGAATAGCGGTTTTAGTTTTTGTCGGTTTTGTAGGTAGAATTTTTGTCGTAGTCAATATAAAATTTTGAAGTTGTAATAACTGACGCAGCATGAGCAGGAGACAATTATATACCCGAGGAACAGCTGCAGCTGCCAACAGCTTTATCAATAGGTAATCTCCAAATAATATGTGTCATAAAATTCAAAAAATTCAAATTCAAGTAGGCCTAATATAAGCACTTTTGAAACGTCAAGTCTGTCTGTTTGTAGTAACTCTACCACCTGTTCGGAAGGCAGATTCTACAGAGAAGAAGCCGGCAAGAAACTCAGCAGTTGCTCTTTTCCAACATCAACAATTTACATTTTAAATTTTAATATTCATTTTTCTTTTTTGTGAGAGATAAAAGCGGAGCCGGATGCTTCCAAGAACACTTGTCATTAAGAAATTCATCAATTGTAAAGTATGACGGCCGATTGGCGCAGTGGGCAGCGACCCTGCTTTCTGAGTCCAAGGCCGTGGGTTCGATTCCCACAACTGGAAAATGTTTGTATGATGAACATGAATGTTTTTCAGTGTCTAGGTGTTTATATGTATATTATAAGTATTTATGTATACTATTCATAGAAATATTAATCAGTTATCTTAGTACCCATAACACAAGCTACGCTTACTTTGGGACTAGATGGCGATGTGTGTATTGTCGTAGTATATTTATTTAAATATTCAAAAAAAAAAAAAACTCGCTGTTAAAAATGTGTTTTAACATATTCTTGAAAACTAATGCATTGGTAGGTCCAAAATTATCTTAGGAATCATATTATAAAAGCGTATACTCAATCCCACAAATTACTTCTGTACCTTTCGCAGACGATATGCAGATGTCACAAATTTATGACCATTTCTTGTAAGTAGACTGTTTATATGTACTTTTGTTTATATAGACTAATATGTTGTCTTACGAATACTATATTATTATTAATATACTAGCGGACCCCAGCGCCATCTGTCGGGCTAATTTGTGAATCTAAACCATCCAGGGTGCCACACAAACGTATACCAAAAAAATCATTCAAATCGGTCCAGCCGTCTAGGAGGAGTTCAGTGACATACACACGCACACAAGAAATATATATATATAAAGATAGTGAAGCTACAGTACCCATTTCTTTAAACTTCTCACGGAGGGATTCACGTGATTTAAGATCAGCAGCTTTACCCCGTAACAAGATTCCGTAAGACATAACACTATGGAAGTACGCAAAATAACAGGGGTAATCTTCTCATATTCCATGATCCCGTGCTTAAAAGCAGGTAAACACGTTACTTTATATCCCCTGTCAGGGGGATATGATCGGGGGATATAATTTTTGTCTCCTGCCCGCGCTAGCCCTGCTGATGATAAATGAAAAACCATGGCGTTTTAACAGAGGAACACTTCGCATGCACGCATGGAAAACGATATAAAAAGTTCAGTGCAGTGCTCTCCACACATAAACGCTTCGCATTTATAACATTAGCGGGGAAATAAGTATACAATTTATTATGAAAATTAAGCTTAATTGGCCTAATACCTTATTAGAAATATTGGGTTAGGCTCACAGAATTTGTAATTCTAACACATCATTTTTTTTTTAAGTGAAAACTTCTTTAGCGGCGTTGAGCACTTTTTCTGTAATGGGTATAAAATCTTAAACTCGCGTCAGGACACGTGACCTGATCGAAAAAGCGTAAGACGTATGGATGAAAGTTGATTTTTCGGAGAGATAAACTTTTTAATGTAAAATAATTGTAATAGTTTTAAAGTGTTAAATTTTTAATGTAATATAAATTGTCATGTTTGTGTACGATAGCGCAATAAATGAATATTGTATTCTACCACATAAATTATAGTACTTTTATACTGATAAAGCAATTGGTGCAAAATTATTCCCTAACCATTCCAAAATATCAAACATGCTCAACGTTAATTAATAATCAAGTTTTCACTTCTGCCGGCACTCCCGGAGTGCAATTTTTTTTTATGAATCTAGTTACAGTTACCGACCCAGTACAGTGCATGGATGTCGTCCCACACTGAGAAGGGTATAGGCCGTAATCAAGCTAGCCCAGTGCGGATTGATAGATTGATGGACTTCACACGCCTTTGAGAACATTATGAAGAACTCCCAGGAATGCAGGTTTAATTCACCGTTGAAGTAATTTGACTGCCAATTGGCGCAGTGGGCAGCGACCCTGCTTTCTAAGTCCAAAGCCGTGGGTTTGGTTCCCAAAACTGGCTAATGTTTGTGTGATGAACGTGAATGTTTTTCAGTGTCTGGGTGTATATATGTATATTATTTATTAAAATATTCACCAGTCATCTCAGTACCCATAATACAAGCTACGATTAATTTGGGGCTAGATGGCGATGTTTGTATTGTCATGGTATTAACTTATTTATTAATTTTAGTATTTTAGTTACTTAAACGCACATAACTTAGAAAAAATTGTGATATGTATTGGGATACGGCACTGGGCTATCACCGTTTCACAATACCCTCAAGCCTCATGTGTCTGAATGCATAGCGATGCTGCTTCCCCTGATATATCTGTGTGTTATTTAATATTATAAAGTAAATTACATATAAAAAATATTTTTTTTCGTTATTTTCGGCTCGTGGGTCAGGGACAGGTCAAGCGCTGGTCTATGCAAATTATAGCCCTTGACTTTCAATACAGTGTATTTTAAGAGCCCTTTCATTTGATACCCACGCCGAGCGAGTTGAGAAAAAATATGCGATCCGCCATTTTGTAACGCAGTCTAAACACAGCTAAGAACACTTACACTACACAACACTTAGAATACACAGACTATTATGAAAATTAAGCTTAATTTGCTATACTCCGAAACCGGAGCATCCTCAGAAGTTTGAGGAGTTCAGTTAAATAATTGTTAGTTTCTCTTAAAGTCAACATCTCCTGCGGATGCTCAGACTTCTGTGCGAAACGTGCGTAGAGGTTACATTGCCGCAGATCTGTTTGGTGTGAAGTATAGGGTTTGAAAAAATTATAAATTACACCATACATATTCTCCTGCTTTTACGGAGTATAGAAAATTAATCTTAACCTTCATAATATATCATGGAATTCTCCAAAGTAACGCCTGCTTCCAACGCTTCAGAAACACTACAAAATCGAAAATCGGTTTATCCGTTCGGGAAAAACGATGCCACAGACACACACACACATACACACAGACAGACACACACACAAAACCAGGAATGAGCCCTGTCTTTGATAGTTGAAGGTGTAAACTGTCAAACCTTATAGCTAACTTCACGGTGTAGGTTTTGTGTGACGGTGTGCGCATCGTACAAATTTACCCGCATCTTTTTTCCTAACGCGCCAACAGAAGTATAACTTCAAAAATAAACAGTCGTTAATTTTGTAACAAGCAAAGTACATTGCAATGACACGCTTTCCATACAATTAAAGAACAACTAAGTTTGTTGTTACTTTGAACGATTTGTACGTTTTTTACCGCCGCTGAGCCGTGTCTGCGTACCGTGACAGGTCGGTCGGTGGTTAAATTATAATTCCAAGCCTTTTCGACTACAGTAGTACTCACTGCTGTATTTTCAAACAGGCTTCGCTCGTGTGCCCTAATATGACTCATGTACCCTGGCTTAGCACTGAAAAATCGCGCGCCTTGAGGACAAGTTAAGATGCCACCATAGTTAATAAATAAATATACTAGCCCCAAAGTAAGCGTAGCTTGTGTTATGGGTACTAGGATAGCTGATGAATATTTTTATGAATAGTATACATAAATACTTATAATATACAGATAAACACCCACACACTGAAAAACATTCATGTTCATCACACAAGCATTTTCCAGTTGTGGGAATCGAACCCACGGCCTTGGACTCCGAAAGCAGGGACGCTGCCCACTGCGCCAACCGGCTGTCAAATAGTTATACACTATGTTGGAGTGTGGTTACATTTACTTCTGATTTTAGTTTTACAATCGTCAAAATCTGTTAAAAGGCCGAGCTAAAGAATTGTAGACAACTTAAAGCTTTAACACAATGCAATTAAGATTCGCTTTACTCCAACGTTCAAGTATTCCATACTTGAATGGGAGCGAGCAAATCTCGTACTAAGGCTACCAGTACGCAGTACAATGTTTGCTTGCCAGAGTATCAAAATACTTGAACAACAGAGTAAAATAAAGCTTCTGTGTATTATTTTAAAGCTCAAATTTAACTACAATTCTTCAGCTGGGGCTTTTGGCAGTTGCAAAATAAACAAAGTGCAGGATTTGCGAGTCTTAAAACGAGTGTCATTAAGCCGATTTTACTTTGACGGTTTAGAGTTTGAGGCTTATATATAAACTGTATTACAATCGTCCCTCTTCTTCGAGCGTTCTGGTACGATATTTGTCTAATGATAAGGCTACGGTTGTCATCACCCCGGCTCTTCCCGCAGGTGTTGTACGAGGCGACTAAGGGAGAACGGCCAGCAGCTTCCTGTGTGCCACTACAACCATCTACTGTGTCACAAATCTGTTTGCCCAGCGTGGGTGATAGAGCTCGCCCGAGGGAGTACTGCCAAGAAGCATTGCTTTTATCCGGTCTGAAGGCTTCACATCTACACAGGTTGATGGACATAAGATGGCATTTTAAAAAACGAAAAAAACGAAAAAACTAAATAAAACGTAAACGACATAGCTGAGAGAACGGATCTGTTTTGTTGTACTCTGACTGAACTCCCAAAGGTTGCTTTGTGGTGCATTTGCTACTCTTGTAAAGTTTAGTGTGTAGGTAGGCATCAGTATCTACGCTAGTGCATTAGGAAATTCCTGTAAACTAGTCGTAAGTTGGAAATAAATAAATAGATAAAATAAATTTTATAGGAGGGGAAGGAGAGGTGGGGACACCGTATTCGGAATTCTGATCTCTCATAACCACACGGAACTTTCTTCGTATGATATGATATATACAACTGTAATGTGTTAATGAAAACCGAAATAATAATTCACAGGCTTCAGAGGTACATTGTGGTTTTGAGTAATAATAATAATAATAATTATCTTTATTGAAAGGTATAAACCCAGTTATTAGAATACAAAAAGATAAACTAAATAACAAAATAATAATAATAGGTAACAGTATTGCAATATATAAATATTGCAAACTCACGTCCGTCATAATAATAGTAATAATAGTGTAATAATAAACCACTGCCATAGTTTTTACTGAAAGAAATCAGATAAAGCCCTAAACGTCACATACAAAATTAAAATTAAAAAATACGAGTCCTGTCACTTTATTAGATACTCGTCGCATAGCATTGGTACTATGCGCGTGTCGGTCTTTTATCTTCAGTAGGGTTGTCACACACTTACGAATATATGAAAAAATAAATATGCTTATTTTAATTTAATATTTTCACAGGGTGATTTCTAATTAAATATACTTATGCGCCCTTCAACATTATTTCGTAATTCGATTACAAGTTGTATAAATATAACATATCGATACTTTTTGAGCTCGGAGAACCTATGGATGTTGAAATGAAAAAATGAAATGAAAAATGAAATGAAAATACGCTTTATTGTACACCTAACAGAAATTAAATTATAAACAAAAACAACACAATAAGACACAGGTACAATGGGCGGCCTTATCGCTAAAAAGCGATCTCTGCCAGGCAACCCAATCAAGGAAAGGAAAAAACAAAAAAAAAACACAGACTTAAGGGTTAGGTTGTACACAGGAGAAGAGCAGTTAACAAATTAAAAATAAATATATATATATCAATTACTATATCATACAAAGTACAAGCCAACAACACAAAGAAAAGTGACTCCGAAGCAAAAAAAAAAAAAAAATGACGAATTAGGGTGGCATAAAATGTTTTTTAAGGAGTCTTTTAAAAATTTGTAGTGACTGCGCGCGCCTAATTTGAAAGGGGAGAGAGTTCCATAGCCGAACAGCTCCAACTGATGTTGGGGTTGGGGTCCCAAGATACTTGGTAGGTACAGGTTTTGTCGGGCTAACTCTTTGACATCCCTAATTCGTACAGCCTACTTCTATGTAGGCACAGCTTAGTACTTGTAACATTTTAGTTATCAAGTATAAAGTTTATATATTGCAGTTATATGGAAGCTGATTTTTTTTATTATCAATATAGCGGTATCTTTTGCAGTATTATTATTCCATGCCATTGAGCTTATAATATAAATAGTATCATATTATATAAATGATCTAAACAAATATAAATAGTCTGTGATTTCACCTTTACCAATAGGCAAACCTATTAGGCAGTAATCGGTTATGGTTTACGATCTTTATTTTTTTAAAGAATTACAAAAATTGCCTAATAAATAATACATTAAACTTCAAACTACTACATAATGTGAGCTTACATTATGGAAGGTATATATAAATCTATAAACTATATTATCTGGAAGCATAACTAAATGCAGCCAAAGAGAAAAATGCTCGTTTATGCGGGTAGTTACACAAATAATACCTTACGCCCGTTTTCACAAAACTTAGGAACGCTTAAAATATATTTTCCTGTGTTGTTTTTTTCTCTCAAATAAAAGATTTGAATAAATACACTTTAATTGTACACCAAGAAAAAAAGTAGTTACAGAAATATAAAAACAGAGCAGTGACAAATACAGAGTACAATTTGGTGGCCTTATCGTTACGTAGCGATTTCAACCAGGCAACCAAAGGCGCAAAAGGAAAAAAACATAGAAAAGAGGTGGTGCACTCAATAAGATTAAAAATTAAAAAAAATATATAACTATAATATAATAATAATAATAATAAATATACTACGACAATACACACATCACCATCTAGATTCTAGCCCCAAAGTAAGCGTAGCTTGTGTTATGGGTACTGAGATAGCTGTTGAATATTTTTATGAATAAATTACATACAAATACTTATAATATACAGATAAATACCCAGACACTGAAAAACAATCATGTTCATCACACAAACATTTTCCAGTTGTGGGAATCGAACCCACGGCCTTGGACTCAGAAAGCAGGGTCGCTGCCCACTGTGCCAGTCGGCCGTCGAATATATATCTTAATATATATAAATCTCCTGTCACGATGTTTGTCCGCGATGGACTCCTAAACTACATAACCGATTTTAAATTAAATTGGCACACCGTGAGCAGTCTGGTCCAACTTAAGAGATAGGATAACTTAGATCTTTAATTATAGTCGCAATTTTATTTTATTGCAAATTATTTGTCTATAATTAATTGACAGTCACGTGTTATATATATATTTATACTACTATACTCATTTAAGGCTTAGCTATCCTGAATACTTTAGAAACAAAATCAAACGCAGACGAAGTCGCGGGCAACAGCTAGTAATATATATAAATATATTACATATAAATACAAATAAGATATATACATACATGAAATTACCCATAATTATTATTATTATATGTTTAATTGCATTGAATTAAGAAAATACAGAATCCCCATTCAGCCATTATTGTATGCAGTGCATTGTGTCCAAAAACAGTGAAAACGCCCCGCGCACGTCCCACTTCAAACCCGCGGAATTATGTATTATAGGTAACAATTATTTTCCCATTTTCAGATTTTATGTTGACCGTTTACAACTTTAGAGGTAAATTAATTACTGTCAAATGCTTAATAGTATGCAGTGACTAACTGTTTGTTCGAGAAAGTAGTCTAAAGTGGAGTGTTTTTTGATGCTTAAACATTAGTCTTGCACACGGTTTGTGTATGATCTTAATTCTATGCCTAATTAATATAGTAGCCATTGGAAAGATTACCTGGTTTACTACTGTACGAAAAAAAGGTAACGTGTATTTTATGTATTACTAGCTGTTGCCCGCGACTTCGTCTGCGTTAGTTTTTGTTTTTCGAAAGACATGTGGCATTCAATTTAGATGTAATTCTACTGGAATATTTAAGTTGTGTATTCTTATATAAAAAAAAGTAAGTAAGTAATTATTTAAATCGGTTATCATTTGACGGCGTTATGGTGTAAAATCGTCAAACACTCTCGTCCCCTCTCCCAAAAGAACTGAGCTTAATTTCGGGATAAAAAGCATCCTACATTACTTCTAATACCTTCAGGAATATGTGTCCAAAGATTCATGATGATCTGTTCAGTAGTTTTTGCGTGAAAGCGTAACAAACAAACTTACATTCACATTTATAATATTAGTAGGGATAGGGATAGTAGGAATTATATTATGCTGAAATGTTCGCTGCAATACAAATAATTATAGATAGCTAAACCTGACTATTACTATATTCTTCATTCTTCATATCTTCTCTTCATTATTCTCCAAAATGATGTTTATTGAACGTAACATTCCCGATGCACTGCGGTAGGCAGTCAAAGCATCGCGCGGGACTCGCCCGGGACGCAAGCACTAAGAATGTTTCGTCTATAAGATCGGCGGTTTCTCCTTCTTCGCTATGTGAATTAAAATTGGGACACCCCTATAATCCGGGACCGTTGACAACCCCCTTAGACCCCGCAATCAGAATAAGTAACATTTCAAACAGATTGCAAACTGCTGCCATTCACAATTTTTTCCAAAAAGCGAAATTGGACAGACACAGTTGTTAACTGATCGCAAACTTTGCATGAAGATGACAGATGTCTATCGTTTAGCAACTGTAAGGAGAGTTACTGAATAGTCTGCGGAGTGATACAAATAAGTGTCGATTTTTTAACCTCCTTTTTTAAGGTGGTTAAATACCGATACCGTTGGCATGACTTCTTGACATGCTGCAGCAAGTTGTGTACTAATAGTACAATTAAACAATGTTAGGGTTGCCAACCAGAATATTATTTAAGTACCGAATTGATTTGGTACAAGAATTATTAACTGCTTTCATATTTTCTTCAGTAGGGCTTCTATTTTCTTTCTTCAATGCTGATTGAACATTAGACCCACCCACCATTCGACAAGACTGATGATTAGATAACGTCAGTCGAGAAGAATGGCGGGTGCATCAAATGTTTGCTCAATAATCTTCAATCTCTCCTGTTAACCTTCTTTCTTGCTCTTCACTGAATAATTAATGAAGAATGATAACAAGTAAAATATATGTTCACGTTAAAACATTTATACTAAAATTAAAGTCATTTCTGCTGGTTAATTTACACATTGCTAAAATGATTTTGATGAAATCAATAATGAGGAAGATAGTTCACAATTCGCTTCCCATAAATAAATTTCAAATTCACTTGAATTGAAATGAATTTCGAAAAATAAAACTATTTTGTAAAACGAAAAATAATTTAAATTTTTTTTCATGAGACAGTTTAAAGCATATAAACAGTTATTCAATACAAAATAGAAATCAAAAGTATAACAAACAACAACGCAAGTATTGTATGCTACCATACAATTTATAACTGCAAAACTATAATTTAGTTTATTTCTATGAAGTTGAAACTTTATTTACCTGTAAAAATATTTATTAACTTTAAATAATCTATGTACCCAAATCAAAGACAAAAGTAAATACTTGTTTATAAAACCGATGTTATGTTGTCTCTGGTATTACACAGACCAGGCAGGAATATAATATAGAATGCAATGGGCATACACTATACCAAATTAAAATTCAGCTTCCATATATTATTATTTATATTATTACTCTTTATTTGTACACCAAATGAAATTATACAAGAAAAAAAGAAACATAAAAATAGAAGTAGAATACAAAATACGGCCTTATCGCTTAGTAGCGATCTACGTCAGGTACCGATGTTCGCAAAACTCTAAAGAAATGTTTAGAAATATTTACACATTTTTTTTTTTAGACTTTTTGTTTATAGTTGTTGTTCCTTATTTCTCACTGTGACGGGAACGAATAGAAGACTGAGGCATAGCAAAGCGTGGCCGGGTACTAGGAGAAAATGAACCTATGAAGTTTTTTGTTCCACCAACGAGAAGCGCGCGCATAGCAAATATAAACTGGGTGACCTACTTTATTTTATCAATAAAGTACCTATCTACACCGGCGTTGGTTTGATAGCCCCTACCGTGTAAGCACTATTTTAAATTCTGCATACGTAAACCTTTATTTACAGGAGGTATTTTGTACTATATATTCTTTAAGACTTGTATGTACTTGTAATATATGAATAGAAAAAAAACAGAGTGCTAAAAATTAACAAAATTATGCTTTAAGATTTTAAAACGCGCTATAATAAAAAGAAATAAAAACATTGTTTAAATAATAAGACTAGAAGGAAAAACGAAAAAAAACAGGCATAATAGATAAATGCACTCCGACATAAGTCGCAAGGCGCTTTTAATATAAAAAAAGTGCATTCGTGAGACCTAAATTAGAGAACACTCATCACTCTCGACGATAATATCCGAACTACGCCGAACGGAAGCGATCGATTCGCATTGAAAGAGTATAATGTTTTTTTATTACGTGACGATTTCTACCATTCCTACCGCGTTAAGCATCCAATTTTTTTTTAATGTAATTTACGCATGAAAAGTGTCTACTATGATCGTACTTAAATAAAAAAAAATCATACTTTTTTTTATTAAAGTAGGATCTTAGTTGACTTGGAATTTTGTATATTATTATTGTTTAACAATAAGGGTTACTACAATACATTAATAGAACGAGGATAACTTTATGTTACTATAGTTTTAAAATAACGATACTCCAGCTAGATTTTCTTTTCTTTGACCTGTCACACCAATAGCTACAAAAAATCATCCAGTAAATAAGTACCTATATTAAACAAAGAGCAGCCTTGATACCCGTAATGAGTAGGTACACAGTTAGAAGGTTACGGCAATAGAACATGTTTGTTGAAATGAGGTCACAAAACGTGCACTGCAAACTATTCTTTATAGCCCACGCAATAAAGTAGGTTATCAAAAAAAAAATGTGTATCTTTTTTTTCTTTATACCTCCTTCATTCTTCAGTGTGTCATAAAACTAGAAAAACTAAAATAAAATAAAAAATTATGAAAAAAAAAAAAATCATAATTTATTTTATTTTAGTTTTTAATTATTCCGTTATGCTATAGTGTAGATGGGTCATAGTTGTTACCAAATAAAAAATAAAAAAATAAACCCTGATTTTTTTAAGTGTTAAATAAAAGGACATATTGAGAAGGGCGTTGGACACAGCACGGGACTGTAATTACTGGACTGGAATTTAGAGCAGGTTACACTGTATAACTGTCCACCAATCCGCACTGGGCCAGCACGGTGGACTACAGCCTTAACCTCTTTTCTAAGTGGGCTGGAAATTGGTTCAATATGACGATGATGATACCTACTGTAAAACCCGCAACAAAAGATCCTAGACCAACAGTGGACTTCCATTGGCCATCACGATAATCTATGTGCTCAGATGATTACCTACTGGAATGATTAAACACAAAGAAAGAGTTTTTTTAACAATTTATGTTGATCTGTTTTTGAGTGCATTGCCCTAATCAGAAGAACAACTTTTATGTGGGCAGATGATATGTATAGCCTATTATGATGATTTCACCGAAAATCCTGGACAGTGGATACAACACAAAACCAGGAAAAATAGGAAAAAATATATATAATTGAGATACAACTGGTGGTTTTATAAAATTAAATGGGTACTTATTGTGACCTGTGAATAAGATCAACTGAACATAGGTTTCCAAATATGTATCTTGGTTGGGTAAAAAAATTGTCCAGCATTGAATTTTTCTATTAAGAAAATCTAAGTACCAGTCTACTTAGAGAGTTGATTGTAGCATATATTATAATTTTCTTGTAACATTATTAAAACTTTCTTAGCTTTGTTTCTACGTAGTAATGGTATTTTGGAACATCATATTGCTGTAGCTAGTAAAAAACACTAAAGTTAAGAAAGAAGACTCAAAGTTCAAATATCTCTTTGTTCTCAACCTACAAATTCTAAACATGTCATGAACACAATCATATTGCATGGAAACAATTGATGAGGTTCTACTAGTTTTATCATTACTTCGTTATTAATCAAAGAAAATATATAATTAATACAAGTTATTTTTTTACTGTAGCTAAATGCATGGTTAGAACTCACTCTATTGGCATAATATAATAAGAAAGACGACCAATAAAAGAGTTGGAATATTTTGTGCATATTACAGTTATATAGAAATATTTCAAAACCTTCAACAGGTAACCTTTAGTGTAAAGAAAAAGTGAAGCCTTTTTTCTTCAAGATTTTGTATAGAACTCTGAAAAATTCAGCGAAGCTATACCTATAGCCACACATACAAAACTGTGCATTGCATAGACATTTTTGTTATATTAACCTTATGAACTTTAATAAACAAGAACTAGAAAAAGTTAAAACCAAATGGTTTAAACCGCTAAAATGTTTGCATACAAAAAACTAACATTTGAAATGTTAGTTTACAATCTTGAGATTCCTTTGTTCTTCTTTCACATTTACCTTTATTTTGTAAAAAATGTTTCCTTTTTAGTGAAGAAATATAAGTAAGTATTTAAAGAGTTCTTCTATGTTTAATTTTTTTTTTATTGGTAAATCCAAAAAGTGTTTTAAGTTGATGAATATAATCAATCATTAGTGACAAACCACAATGAGTAAGAAACCTTTATAAATAATTCATGATGCAAAGATGAAATTTAAGTTTAATTAAGAGTTTGGGCACTCCTATTATAAGTCCTTGAAGACACTTTGTTCGATAGATTTTTTTTTTTTAAATATTTTAACTCTGCTAACAAAATATTTGAAGTTTATTAATTTACATTTGCACTTTATCAGAGATATAAAAAAATAAAATTTTCAGCAAAATTATTAAATTAAAAAGAAAAGAAGTTAAAACATAATTCTGAGGGCATATTCCTTATCATTGATAGAAACTCTTCTTGTTTTAGACCTATTTCCTATTGAAGGTTCACCAAAATAGTTGAACAATAGAATTTTCTTCACCAATAGGAATCCCATAGAAAACAAAAAAAAATAATCCAAACTGCAGGGCGCAGGCTTTATCGCTTGAAGTACTTCCCGAATGACGTGTACAAATGAGGTCATACCTGGGTAGTGTTGGTGTCGAAGACCGCATCATAGGCGTATATCCGCGGAGGCTCCGCGGGGCTCACGTTACTTCTGGTGACTGCGATCGTGTTGTTCACGGGATCGACTGACACGCAGTTGTAAGCGCCGTCGAGCCTCTCCTTCTGGTCCATCGGACGCACGCGCACAACCACCCGGACATTTTCGACCGTCGGAGCAGCCATCTCCGCGTTCTAACAAAAGATTCACCTATTAACTTACTAAACATGGCCTAAAAATTTATAAAAAAAAAGACTGGCACGTGCCCTCGTGAGTTATGACGCTGAGGCATAAAAACGTCTATTGCGTAGTTCTAGCCAATGGTACTCTTTAGGTACCTACCTAAAACGACCATGACACCAATTCGCAATGACTCACGATTATTGAATTTAAAATATTGCTCAAACCGTTGGCACATAGGCACATTACTAGGTAATTAGCCGTTAGCGAGCATATCGAGTTACCTAAATAAGCGTTTTCAAGTTATGAAATATTCCAATACGAATTGTAATATGAAACTGCTGGTTTCGTGTAAAAGGAAATGATGAGTTATGAAATCATGGCACTTTCCGGAAATCACATGATAAAACGTTAAGAGCACTTACTGGCATGATGCACGTTCTCCTTCCACGGGACTGCGGACGGGTTTATTTTCACTGGGCAACGTTAAGTCTTTGTTTGTCGGATATTAGGTAAAAATCAATACTCGCGACCTAGTTTTCCCGGGGCCCCAATTCGCTGATCGACACGCAGAATTCAAGAAAATGAAATGACAGCTCGATACGGTGTTACCATTTTAAAAACGGAATCAATATGACAACAGATAATAATAAATATAGATTTTTCAACAGTTTAATTAATAAATTGTTAATAAATAAAATGAAACATATATTTTGTTAGAAGATGTCAGTAAAATAAAGCTATAGTTTGCCAATAACCACAAAAACTTACATTATTTTTATTAAATGCAACATTTTATTTTCTAGAATCTTTACAAAGTCTATGTTTTCTATAGATTTATAATACATTTAGACGAACAAATCTAGACTAACGTACCTCCACCCAACTCTCTATTGGTTAGAGTTTTTGTTACACACACGAAACCCTAATAATATCGTTAACGACTTTATTATGGTTTCTCCTGACAAAACTACGACCGAAAATGCGTCATTATCATCACAGTTTATCCTACAGAAGACGTACAGATAGACTGTTTATAAAATGTTCGCTGGCGAAAAGCAGGTCCCCGACTTCCTATGCCATCCGAGCTTTTACTGCACCTACGGCATCAGGAACTTACTTAACTTAATTTCAGTCCTTCCATCGTCCCTCCATACCCAACATCACCTAAACTTCTCAAATTTCCCAAGAGGTAATCTTGTGGTGAAACTAGGGTGAAGCTAGCTTCGCACTTGCATCTATGGGGTTAGTCCATGGTTAGTCTTAATGAATGCGCCGACATGTTTTTCTGACATAACCAACTCACATCTGTAAAGTGTGTTAAAATGTGTAATTTTTGTCACGCCTTTTTCGCTGAAATATGATTAATAATTAATAACTGTCATGCGAACGAATATATATGTTTCTAAGGGCCAATCGATAGGTTAATATATATTCTTATTTTTGGAAGATTGATAGAATAATATTAATTTTACGAACTTCATTTAGTCAATATCCAATACTTTATTCACTAACTCACTAGTCCGCGAGCTCTCAAGCTTATTTAGCCAGCGGCGCACTTTTCAGCTAAGAAATTAGTAGAGGCAGATAGGCGTAAAAAATAATACATCAGAAAGTAATAAAACCATAAAAGATAATAAATTTTAATAAAGAATTAATAAAATGCTGATCTTTGTGGTCTCCATAAAATTGTGGAGGGTGGGACAGGTTTGTCCCACAAAAAAGTGTGGGACAAACCTGTAACACCTGTGAACACAAACTAACAAAAAATATTTTTCTTAATTTTTTTGAAGTACAGAAGGAGCACCTAACGATGCCCCTCTGTACTTTCTACGGCACGCCAGGGCGCAGCGGTGCCCAGGTTGGGAAGCCCTACTAGTCACTACACTATCATGTAAATGTATTGTATTTACTACTTTTAGTTTTGCGGTTGGTACTTGGTAGCCAAACCATCGAATTAAAAAAAAAATTGACGACAGTCGTGTCGTGTAAATAGAACTTAAGTCGGAATTGCAGGAATTTGTTTCGCTTTTTGTTGTCCTGTCAATAAAATCAGTAGAGTGAATGTCAGTAATAGTCCAAATAACTTTTATAATTTACTATAACATGTTTTAAAATTACAATGGCGCTAGAATTAACTACGAAATGAGCGTGTTTTAATTGCAGTTTTTGAGAGGGTAACGTGAAATGTCCTCAGAATCGATAGAATGTGCCATCCATATTGATAACGTCGACGTAGAGGACGGAAAAGAGAATGGATCGAAGTCAGTTTTATCGTGCGATTCCGGTGTCGAGACCCTTAATTCGACGCCAGTTGCATATACTATACCATCCAACTCCAATTTAAAGCCCGAAAACGCAGATATGCCCTTAGAATTAAACTTACAAAGTGGTGCTCCAGAAAGCAGTTCAGAGCTGTCTACACCGACTTCGCTATCCTCCGATAAAGGTAATTGTTTTTTGAATTTCGAAGAGAACGTCAACGAAACAGACGAAATAGAAAACATAGAAAATTTAAATATAGAACTAGAAACAGCTTTTATTATTTCAAATGATAGTATTACAGATGGCATGAGAAAATCGCTGTACATAAGTTCTAATAATGCCATAGCAACATCAACTGTTAGCTTGAATGAGCATATTATTAAGGAGAAAAATATTAATAGCTTGATTAGTCGAAGCGCTGAAAATATATCTGTATTAAATGAGTTAGTTGTAAAAGATGATGATTCAACCACCTCTAGGACCAAAGACCTCGATAAGGATGAAATATTATCGGAATTTTCATCTCATAAAAATAAAGTAAGTGCCACACAGAAAATTGTACCTGAAAATCTACAAACAGTCGATGTCCGATATGCCAAATTACCCAAAGACATACTCTCACCAGATTTGGGGAGTATCGTTAAAAATGTTCATGGCATATTCTCCTCTGTTAGTGGGAGTTTAAAAAATGCATATATTAACAGTCACAGAGTGTCTCAAAAGCCACAGATAAAAAATGTTAAACCAATAGCTAATGGAAAAATTATGAGTGATATTTTCGAAGATGCATCCGATGAGAAACTCAATGAAACCATACTGGATAAAACACCTGTTGAATCAAACTCAAATAGTATGGAATCAGTTGCTAAAGTTAGTAACGAAGACGACTGTAATCCGAAAAATGAAATGTTGAAGTTGCAAATTGAATCATTAGAGCGTGTTTTGTTTGAGCAACGGAAAGAGAATACGTCGTTAAGGGATAGGGTTAAACAGCAGGTGGACGAACTGCAAGCTAAGGATCAGACATTTAAAGAGTTGGAGGCAAGGGTGGATTTAGTAAGTAAATTTTAGAATTGTGTCTACAGCTTTGCTCGTAAAAAAATTTTAATCTTACCATGGGAACAATTTGAGAGATTGATATAGAAAGTACATGACCTTTTCCATAGCATAGGTGACATGCATACCAAATTTCAAATTCAAAGCTGTCTGCAAGCTGTCCGCCTGCGGCTTAACAATAGCTGGTAAAGAATTTTCAATTTTCTCTCGGGAACTACTTAAGGAATCAGCATAAAAGGTATCCTATGTTATTTTTTATGGCAAAGTCTACATCGATGCCAAATTTCATCCAAATCTGTTCAGCCATTTTGGGTGATTGAGTAAGAAGCATCCACACTTTCACATTTATAATATAAGTAACATATATTTTATATTAGAATAAATGAATGATTGTTTTCTACTTAACATCAGGTGGTACATCTGCTTGTTCCATCAATTATTTACTATGAAAAAACTAATTAGGTGATTTTTATGTTAAGGGCTAAACTGGAAGATAATAAAAAAAAGTACATATAGGATTTAATTTAATTTTTACTTATTTAATATTCAGATGTGTAAGCGAGCAGAACTAGCACAGAAGGAGAAGGATGCAGCAGTGATGCGCTATGCCAGCACAGAGTGTGCGGCAATAGAAGCCAAGAAGGCTGCAGAGACTGCTGCCAAGTCTGAACGTGCAGCACTCGCCGAGAGAGATCTGCTCAATGCCAAGCTTAAGACTGCCAGAGAGGAGAAACAGAGGATCTGCCAGCTGTATGATGATAAGGTAAACTAATTGAAGCTATAGTAAAAAGAAAAAGTACATTAAAAAGAATCAAAAAAGTATGTAGTAAAGACAACATTAAAAGAGAACTCTTTTACATTTCAAAATGGCTCCTTATCTCACCATGCTTTTTTTTTGTTATTTATAGCCAGTGTTGGTAGAGATTAACAAATTCAAAAAACATTCAAATTCTGAAAACTGTATACTCTTTTTATGGGCAGTTGGCATAATAACTATTAAAATTAAAACAATAAAATAGCCTATAGTCTATGAGTATAGGTACAGAATATATAAAATCTCCCAAAATTATGGTATAAAAAAGGCATAAAAATATTATACTTTACTGGTTTCCCAAGTGCTCTATGGTAACCAAAAGTACCCTGATTCCATATATATAGGATGACTCTTGCATATATAGGATGACTTGAAATGTTAGTTTTTTAGTACCCATCATCAAGTAAAGTAGGTTTGAATGTTTTACCTAACATGTTTTTACCAACAATAAAAATAACATGGCTCATGTATAAGTACTGTATTATTTAATTTGACATGAAATTAATTGTTAATTTCGAACTGATAAGATAGGCACTTTCTTATCGCTACTTTGCATTAAGTGTAGCATGTTTTTTAATGAAACCACAGACTTTTGTAAAAAAGAAAGAAATATTAACGTTGTCTCAAAAATCCAAAACAAGAAAAAGAGCTTTGAATACTGAGCTGTGGAACGAAGGATAAACTACTGTCCGTCGTTTTTAACTGTCTTCAAAATAGCAGCAACGCTGTACGTTTCAATAATTGGCATCAAAATCAAGTGGTGATAACTCAGTGGGTAGGAGCTCGACTTCACTTTCGTAGGCCCGAGTTCGAATCCCACCATGCACCTCCAACTTTTCTAAGTTATGTGCGTTTTAAGTTATTCCAATATCACTTGCTTCAACAGTGAAGGAAAACATTTGCTATGACTAACATACTCCCAACAGGTTAGGCCGCTACCATCTTAGACTGCAACATCACTGACCACCAGGTGAGATTACAGTCTAGGGCTAACTGGTAGTGGAATAAAAAAAAATAAGTCTATACGGTGATGTAATTTTTAGTTTCCAATCAATATCTTTAGCCGATTTCTCTATTAATAACAAATTTAATGGTGTATAAGTTAACGATTAATTTTTCTCTAATAAAAATAGCAGTTTAAGATAAACTAAAAATCACGCTTTTATAAATAAACCATACTAAAACTAAAAAGGTAGAAATTAGTTTGTTTTTTTTTTATACCGAGCATTTTTTTGTAGTTTTTTTTTAACTATTAATTTCCAATAGTCTGTGAAAGAAACGCGTAATAATACTCGTTTTGTTACAGTGCCACGACCTACAGAACTGCGAACGCGAGGTTTCGAAGGTGCGGGAAGAGTTGCGTGAGATAGAGGGCAGGCTCAAATGGACACAGAGCAAACTTCGTATGGAGATGGACGTGTCTAAGGTTTTATGTATGGAGGGTAGAGGTAAGGAGAGTCATCTTATATGGGAGAAAAGTGTAAAAAGTGTCCAGTGTATGCGCTAAATAACAGTTCAAAAATCCTCCACAATGGCGCTGGTGGATGCACAGGGTATGGTATGAATGTAGCAATCGTAGATGAATTGAAGTATGCCGAGTTAAAAAATTTAATGTCATTATCGACTAAAGTAGTTAATTATTGAGAATTTCAACAACTTATGTTGTACAAAATATTGTGGTAAATATAATCTTACTTCCTTGTATCTCCATACTTCCTTGTTTATTTTTCAAGCCTACTCTAACAATATTTATATTTGGCGCTTCTTTTAAGAGTTACCCTGATGCAAATGTGGCGCCATCCTAATTTAATACATTTTGACGACACTTTTTCATATACACAGATGACTCTCCTTACCTCTACCCTCCATAGTTTTATGTTTTCAAAGTACAACTCCTACCAAGATTATGTTAGCACAGACTCCTTCTTCTTCTGGATTACGCTGTCGCAAGCTTTGGTAACTTAACTGACGATCAGTTAAATAAACTTGAGAGACTTCAAAAACTTTAGCATTCGGTTCATATATAGCGATTTGGATTTTATCATATACACTATCTATAGTTATGTATATTTTTAAAATTTACATAACATGCTGCATTGTCGTATTAGGATAACTTTTTCCTGTAATGACAAAAATGTAAGATGGGAATAAATAAATAAATATTTGGGTTACGTAAATATGACCATGTATCACCATTTCGTTCTCGTCTCAAGTGGTTACCTATTCGACTTCGCCGGAATTTGCACATTCTTTCTATTCTCTACTGTGTGTTGTTTTTTCCTTCTTCTCCACGTTATTTGAAGGAAACATTTGAATTCGTTGGTCGCCCAGGTGAAGTTCTCCGTACTGCAAGGAAACTGATCTTAAGGGTGCCTTCACATGCCATCTTGCTTCCGCCGATCTTTCACTATTCAGGCTGTTAAGCTTTGGAATGCCTTGCCTCTTGAAATCCGAGAGGCACAGTCTATTACCATTTTTTGAATAACTTGTTAAAGATCATTTTTTGTCTAAATCTTCGGAACTTTAACATGCCTACTCCCTTCTGTTTTATTTTGGGTTTGACTATATTGTTTATATTTATGTATTATTGATATTAATTATATAAGTATACTAGCTGTTGCCCGCGACTTCGTCTGCGTTTGGTTTTGTTTGTGGCATTAAATTTAGCTGCATTTCTTAAAGAAATTAAAGTATTCCGCTGAGGAGTTCTGTTCTCTATCTCCAACCACAGTTTGGGCGGAGTTAAACACATATTATAACCTCTATAGTACAAAAATAATTATTTAAATCGGTTATAATTTCTCAGAGTTATGGTGTAAAATCGTCAAGCACTTTCATCCCCTCTCCCAAAGGAACCGAGCTTAATGTCGGGATAAAATGTATCCTAACAAACTTACATTGACATTTATAATATTAGTAGGGATATTAATTATCAGTATCTATATATTAAGTATATTGTAAGTTTATTATATATGTATATATAGGTATATATGGAAATATATATGTTTATTTATATGCACCGCCTAGAGCTGTCGTTTTGTGTCGGTTGCCTGGAAGAGATCGCTATGTAGCGATAAGGCCGCCAAATTGTATACTTTTTGTTAATTTTTTATTTATAATTTTACTATATGTTTATGGGGTGTACAAAAAAAGTGTATTTATTCATTCATTCATACTACTTCAACAATCTTTTTATCGGCTCCGCTCGCTCAGGTTGCCTTTAAAAGGTCACTTTTAGTGATAAGGCCGCCTTTGCACCCTAGCACTACTACTGTACTAAGTACTATTACTGTTCTTCTTGTGTTTTTTTCTATTGTGTTGCAATAAAGTTTATACTATTCTATTCTACCAATTGCACTGAGTTATTTACCAGGGTATGCATACAGCGGGAAGATTGCATCAAATGGCAAAAATCGCCACTGGGCTCTATTAAAATCTAGCCAAATGATTTGGCTGATTACCAATTTAATATTAACCTAAACATCTAAAATATTATTCTTTGAATTAGAATTAGATTCATAATTTAGGGGGAAAATGTTTAGTGCTGGAATGTTCTGGAATGTCCCCGGTAAATAGTAGCGGTCGAGCTTTTTTAAGCTTGCGTCCTAGTAAGTTCTAGAGTTTACGTCTATGAGTATGGTACCTACGTGGCTCATAGTATTAAGGTGCTGGAATGTCACCGGAAAACAGTAGCAGTCGAGATTTTTTTAGCTTGCGTCCGGTTAAGGTCTTGAGTTTACGTCTATGAGTATGGTACCTACGTGGCTCATAGTATTAAGGTGCTGGAATGTCCCCGGTAAATAGTAGCTGTCGAGCTTTTTTTTTTTAGCTTGCGTCCGATTAAGGTCTAGAGTTTACGTCTATGAGTATGGCACCTACGTGGCTCATAGTATTAAGGTGCTGGAATATCACCGGTAAACAGTAGCAGTCGAGATTTTTTTAGCTTGCGTCCGATTAAGGTCTAGAGTTTACGTCTATGAGTATGGTACCCACGTGGCTCATAGTATTAAGGTGCTGGAATGTCACCGGAAAACAGTAGCAGTCGAGATTTTTTTAGCTTGCGTCCGATTAAGGTCTAGAGTTTACGTCTATGAGTATGGTACCTACGTGGCTCATAGTATTAAGGTGCTGGAATGTCACCGGAAAACAGTAGCAGTCGAGATTTTTTTAGCTTGCGTCCGATTAAGGTCTAGAGTTTACGTCTATGAGTATGGCACCTACGTGGCTCATAGTATTAAGGTGCTGGAATATCACCGGTAAACAGTAGCAGTCGAGATTTTTTTAGCTTGCGTCCGATTAAGGTCTAGAGTTTACGTCTATGAGTATGGCACCTACGTGGCTCATAGTATTAAGGTGCTGGAATGTCACCGGTAAACAGTAGCAGTCGAGATTTTTTTAGCTTGCGTCCGATTAAGGTCTAGAGTTTACGTCTATGAGTATGGTACCCACGTGGCTCATAGTATTAAGGTGCTGGAATGTCACCAGAAAACAGTAGCAGTCGAGATTTTTTTAGCTTGCGTCCGATTAAGGTCTAGAGTTTACGTCTATGAGTATGGTACCTACGTGGCTCATAGTATTAAGGTGCTGGAATGTCACCGGAAAACAGTAGCAGTCGAGATTTTTTTAGCTTGCGTCCGATTAAGGTCTAGAGTTTACGTCTATGAGTATGGCACCTACGTGGCTCATAGTATTAAGGTGCTGGAATGTCACCGGTAAACAGTAGCAGTCGAGATTTTTTTAGCTTGCGTCCGATTAAGGTCTAGAGTTTACGTCTATGAGTATGGTACCCACGTGGCTCATAGTATTAAGGTGCTGGAATGTCACCAGAAAACAGTAGCAGTCGAGATTTTTTTAGCTTGCGTCCGATTAAGGTCTAGAGTTTACGTCTATGAGTATGGTACCTACGTGGCTCATAGTATTAAGGTGCTGGAATGTCACCGGAAAACAGTAGCAGTCGAGATTTTTTTAGCTTGCGTCCGGTTAAGGTCTTGAGTTTACGTCTATGAGTATGGTACCTACGTGGCTCATAGTATTAAGGTGCTGGAATGTCCCCGGTAAATAGTAGCTGTCGAGCTTTTTTTTTTTAGCTTGCGTCCGAGGTAGTTCTAGAGTTTACGTCTATGAGTATGGCACCTACGTGGCTCATAGTATTAAGGTGCTGGAATGTCACCGGAAAACAGTAGCAGTCGAGATTTTTTTAGCTTGCGTCCGATTAAGGTCTAGAGTTTACGTCTATGAGTATGGTACCTACGTGGCTCATAGTATTAAGGTGCTGGAATGTCACCGGAAAACAGTAGCAGTCGAGATTTTTTTAGCTTGCGTCCGATTAAGGTCTAGAGTTTACGTCTATGAGTATGGCACCTATGTGGCTCATAGTATTAAGGTGCTGGAATGTCACCGGAAAACAGTAGCAGTTGAGATTTTTTAGCTTGCGTCCGATTAAGGTCTAGAGTTTACGTCTATGAGTATGGCACCTACGTGGATCATAGTATTAAGGTGCTGGAATGTCAATGTCAATGAATCTGAAGTTTTTTAGCGTGCGTCCGAGTAAGTTCTACCGCCATGCTTATTTCTGCTGCCAAACAGCGTTGCTGTGTTCTGGTCGGAAGGGCGTGGTTGCCGGTGTGATTATTAAAAAAAAAGAAAGTATCACTTAATACCTATGCTGTAGAAGAAATCGCTATGAAGCGATAAGGCCGCCAAATTGTATACGTTGTTTTGTTATACTTTTCTTTCTTTTATGTACTTTTTGTGGTGTGCAATAAAAGTATATTCATTCATTCATTCATTCATTCATTCTTTATGCTATACTTCCTATATACTATCCGGCTATATAAGGGTCTAATTACTTTTCGCGTAGTATAGCAAGTTAAATCAACTTATAATTTAAATCGTTTGCAGGAGAGCACGGAACGCGCTGAGAAGCTGTCACAGCAGCTATTAGAGTTGGAAGCTGTTAAAGAGGCGGCCATTGCGAATTCCACAGACACTGCGCGGGCAAAGCAATTAGGTATGCCATTCATCCTCATTATCATCATCATCATCAGCCGCCGTCGTCGCCGTCGTCGTCGTCGTCGTCGTCGTCGTCGTCGTCGTCATCATCATCAGCCCACTAACGGTCCACTACAGGGCACAGGTCTACTCTCAGAATGAGAAGGGTTTTGGCCGTAGTCCACCACGCTGACCAAGAGCGGATGACACACACGCCATTGATAATGTCATGAAGAACTCTCAGGCGTGCAGGTTTCCTCACGATGTTTTCCTTCACAGTTTTAAGCAAGCGATATTTAAATTGCTTATATTAAAAACGCACATAACTCCGAAAAGTCAGTGGTGCGTGCCGGGGCTCGAACTCGGTCTCCACTAAATGAAAGCCGAATACTTACCCAAATAGTTCCAATAAATATCTCTTTTAAATTTTGCTCGACTACTGATTTCGAAATGGAATTCATTAAATAATTCATACTTTATAGCAATGAGGATACAAACACAATGTTTTAACTTGCGCCCAATAATGTATGGACAAAGAGTATGACAGCACTACGTTACTGTGGCAGGTAGACTGGTAGCTACCAGCCGAACGCGATAGAGTGACATTAGAGCGCCACACCGAAATATGAACGATTACAAAGTACTCTAGCCTTGTCTTGCTCACACTTATCTGCTTATACGGGGCTTATTTTTTACTGTTTTCACTCATAGAAATGTTTTATTTTTATTAATCAGCTTGTTAAGGGAAACAACATTACTATTGCACATATTTTAGAGTAATGCCGTATTTTTATATCACATAAACCAATGAAGTTCCCACAACTTAGGTTTATGTATTAAGCAGAGACAATCTAAATTATTTGAGTATGTACGTAAAATGCAAGATTGAAGTTCGACTAGGGAGCGAATATAAAAAACTTCACATGTGTTAAGATTAGAACTAAGAGTATCATTTTGTTATTATAAGACGTCATTATTAAACAATGAAGACATGGCTGTACAGTGCCTTATACCTTTGCCTTCTCCCCATGGTAAAGAATAAAGAAAAAAAAGAGTTATTATTATTATTATTTTGGGTTCGAAATAGGGCATTTCACTGGTTTTTTTTTCTTATAAATTTCATTAAATATGAGCTCAAATTATGTGCAAATGTTTCTGTGGCGAGCTTAGGTGTGCTCAAATAATAATTCGCGAACAAAAGGTAAACTCTTTTGCAACTTTTTTGAAAATGCAGCGGCTCTCAATTTTACTGAAATCTACGCCAGACTTGCATTTCTTAGGCTAGTAAAAATGATAAGAGACAATTTAGTGTATACATAACTAACTCGTTGGGTTTTTGAGTGCTGTCATTCTAACAAATTGTATCCATTGTTGGTATTGCATACTATAGTGCTGTTATTGTTTTTTCATCTTTATCCTGCCAATTATAAATCGAAAGGAGAATGCCGGATGTAGTATAAGAATTTGTTTCACATTTTAAGTCAAGTCAAGTCAAATATTTCTTTATTCAAATAGGCACATAGATGGCACTTTTGATGCGTTATTATATACAAAATGTGTACATTGCAGTGAGTAGTGATGGCGATAACTACAATCGTAAACTTAAAACGAAAGCTGCGAGGGTTCCAATCGCGCCCTGGTCTAAGAAGAAGCCCACAACAAACTTAGCCGGGTGTTCTTTTTGCTATCACCATCACACATTGTCATTAGAAAATATTTAAGAAGCAACCTGGTTAGAGCAATTGTTTACACCCAAGCTTTTTTATCGTTTACGTAATCCTTTATACTATAATAGGACTTTTCTATAAGCTTTCGCTTAATACAAACTGTACTTATAAGGTGCCTTCTTAGAATTTATCTCATTTTGAAGGGTTTATTAATTACAATACATTACCAAAAAACATTAAAACTGTAGTTCGCCGGTTTTCAGAGTTACATGCAAATGAAGTTCGTGAATTAAGGTTATTTTTGACACATGCGATTATTTTACCTACCTATTGATGGTACTGTTCACAATATATAAGAACCACTAAACTATTTCAATAAAAGATTTTTTAACCGTCGAAGTTAAGGCTTGGAACTCAAGAGGTTTTTAAAAAAAAATAAAAACTTAAATTTTGATACCAATTTAAATGAGTCACCAAACGAAACCGTGTTCCAGCATTCTTCTTTGGAAATTCAAATTCAAAATTCATTTATATATATAGTAGGCCTAATTAATAAGCACTTTTGAAACGTCAAGTCATTCTGTTTATAGTGACTCTACCACCGGTTCAGAAGGCAGATTCCACTGAGAAGAGCCGGCAAGAAACTCAGCAGATTGCTCTTTTCCAACATCATTTTAAAGTTTAACAATCTTAAGAATTTTTCTGTTTTGTGAGAGATGAGAGCGGAGTGGCCTGCTTCCAAGCAGCCTTCTCGTTAAGGAATTCATCAAATCGTGTAGTAACCACGATTTGTTAAATTTCTATTGATAATTGGCGATAAATCAATAATTCGCGTGTTGACCTTAATCGTATTGTTTTTCATGGATAAGTTGATGTTGTTTGTCACAACAAGAACGCTAACGTTTAGAGTTCACGACGAGTCAATTTAGTCTTTAGGTTACTTGCTCAAATTCAAGACTATGAACAACGGAGTAGCCTGTTAGCAGTGGCGTGCACTTCATATATGCACAAAAGCACTGCATACCCTAAAATTTATATATTACTCGTATAGGAGGCGGATTTTCGCCGTTTTTGCAATTTTCCTGCTGTATGCATACCCTGGTATGAAACCCAGTGCACGCCACTGCCTGTTAGTTGTGCACCTGCCAGCAAATCTCGCAAACTCAGACACCACAAACACTTGTGTATGTTTTGTCTACAGAAACAGAACTTAAGGAGAGTCAGGCAGATCTGATACTATGCCGTCACGAGAAAGAGGATTTGGAGCGAAGACTCAGCATCTCCCTCCAGCAGTTGGATACCTGTAGGAGGGAGAGAGACGACGCTACTACCGCTCTCGTAGAAGCCAACAAACAGGTGAGCAATCATGTGTCCGTTTTGTACAGTAATAATCTGACCGAACAAGCAGATGGCAGGCAGATGACAAGTCTTTGTCGGTACGGTGGTAACTAGCCACGGCCGAAGCCTCCTACTTCCGCTCCTAACCATATTGTAACCTCAGTCCTAACCGTGATGTTACACTTGTGTCCAATAAAAGTGTATTCATTCAATTATTTGGACGGCCGACTGGCTCAGTGGGCAGCGACCCTGCTTTCTGAGTCCAAGGTCGTGGATTCGATTCCCACAACTGGAAAATGTTTGTGTGATGAACATGATTGTTTTTCAGTGTCTGGCTGTTTATCTGTATATTATAAGTATTTCTGTGTATTATATTCATAAAAAAATATTCATCAGCTATCTTAGTACCCATAACACAAGCTACGCTTACTTTGGGGCTATATGGCGATGTGTGTATTGTCGTAGTAAATTTTTTTTTATAAAATTAAGAAAATCTCCAGTATGAGTTATAAATACTGAAGGGTAGGCTTTTAATAACTCTTAAAATGCCTATCCTTAAGTTTTTTATAACTCGTACTGGAGATTTTCGTCATTTTATATCATCTGCATACCCTGTGCAAACCTTCTATGCACGCCGCTGAGTCCATCTCAACAAAGTCAATCTCAACTTCTTTTTTTCTTCGCAGGTGGAGTGCCTAAGAGAAAGCAACGTCCGTCTTGAGGAGGAAGCCGCAGAATTGGCGGCGTTGAGAGCTCAAGCTGCCCTGGCTGATACTCTTGGTGCACAGTTACAGAGGTGAGCCCGAGGAGATGAGATGAGAGTTTGCTTTGAACCGAAACTTCGCCCGCGTGGGCTGGTTTTATCAGGACCAAATTCCTTTGGCACTATCCATCATGTTGATATGTTGCTGCGCGAAAAAAAAAAAATACGGTCACCTTTGCGCTTTTATCAATGCAAATATCGAGCAATTGTAAATTCTAGTTTTTAAAGTTATTTTTTTTTCGACATTTTTCCAGATAAATGTGCTTTTTTGATTTTTTTAATTTAACAGCATATTTTTCTGTGAAAATATTAAGAGAAAACATATTTAAAAAAAAAAAAAATTTCGGTTACGCTAATTGGCCGTTATAAATACGAAAGTGTTTTTGTTTATTTATTTGTAACCTATGTTCAGCTAAACCAATGCACTCTGACTTGACGAAATCTAATTCAGAGATAATTTGTATCCCGAAGGGTAATTTTTATCCCGGGAAAGCGATCGGGAACCGTTCCCGCGGGAAGCTAGAAATAAACTTTACCTATGCAAAACAGCACAGCCGATGTTGACAACATTTTATATTAGAAACATACTTTTTACAACCGGAAATTAAATGTTCTCGCAGGTTTAAAAAAAACAAAACGCAGATGAAGTCGCGGGAAAAATCTAGTCAGAATTAAAATAAACTTATAAAATTTTGAACCTCCGGTATCTAAACCACCTTTCAACAATGTTTTAAGGGAGACGGAGAGGGCCTGTGTCGCAGAGCAAGCTCTTAGTGCAGAGCGTGCACGAGCGGAGACGTGCTCCAGAAGAGAAGCGGGAGCATTGGAGCACGCGGCACGTTTGACCGCGCAACACGTTGCATCTAGAGCGTGCGCCAGTGAGCACGAGGCTAAGGTAAAGAAATAAATATACTACGACAATACACCCATCGCCATCTAGCCCCAAAGTAAGCGTAGCTTGTGTTATGGGTACTAAGATAGCTGTTGAATATTTTTTTATGAATATAATACACAGAAATACTTATAATATACAGATAAACAGCCAGACACTGAAAAACATTCATGCTCATCACACAAACATTTTGCAGTTGTGGGAATCGACCCACTGCGCCAGTCGGCCGTCCAAATGAATGAATACACTTTTATTGTACACCAAAGAGAAAGCTATGAAATTGAGTTAACATCACGGTTAGGACTGAGATTACAATATCATCATAGTAAATAAAAGCTGCATTTGACAGTTTGACAGTTCAAAAATAGGAGTGCTCCGATCGTCACCCAACTTTACAGGATTACTCGCCAGGTCAATCCGGAGATTCAGATGAAAGTTTCATTGAAATCTGTTCAGCCGTTTCGGAGCCTATACGGAACATACCCACACACTTTCTCTTTTATATATATTTGTAATTACATTTGTAATAATTAAATTATTAATAAATTTTCTGACGATTGCGACATTCTATAAAATTCAATGACAAGTTTCTATAGACATGTGCTGAACTAACCTTCAATTTTGTTATTTACGAATTAAAATATTTGTAAAATGTGAAAGTGATATTAATGAATTATAAATAGAATAAATTATAATAAAAGTTGTACTTCAATCGCGCGTAAAGGTAACTTTTTTTTTTTTAAGGCGCAAGCCCTTGCAGCTGACAACGCTTCTCTGCGGGAGAAAATCGAAGCGCTGGAGAGTGAAGCTGAGAGATTGAAGGTAGCGCTGCAGGAGGAAACGGAGAGACGTTATAAGGAGAATAGAGTACTTGCTAGGAAGGTAACTACTATAACAAATAACAATGTTTTTTACCGGTAAACCGGTTGCTTTTGCCATAAACTATTATTGAAGTAAAACTTCTTTAGGCGCGGCTAGGGAGTAACTCAGATTTTTTTTCTGACGGAAGTAACGCTTAATTTAGCAATAAGGCCGCCTTTGCATGTCTACATTGTTTACTGTATACTGCTTACTGTTTCTTTTCCTGTATGTTATACGTGCAATAAAGTTTTTCTTCTTCTTCTTAATTTAGACGTCTGTGTATGTTCCGCTTTATAAAAATAATAATTTGGATTGGTCGTAAGTATATGTCATATGCTCCACGCTTCTCGACTTGTACGCCAGCGAGTGGCAAATATAATAATCAATTAGGATTATTTATTTCCAATATTATCAAACGGATCAATTGTGAATAGCAAAGTCAGTGGCGTGCACTGGGTTTCTTACCAGGGTATGCATACAGCAGGAAAATTGCATAAAATAGAAAAAAAATCTTCCTATTATACGGGCTATATTAAATTTTGGGGTATGCAGTGCTTTTGTGCATGCATGAATTGCACTCCACCGAGCAAAGTGAATGAAAATTCAACAGTTTAAAAAAAAAATTTAAATTGCAAAATCAAAATCCAAAAAATTGAAAATTCAAAATTCATTTATTTCAAGTAGGCCTAATATAAGCACTTTTGAAACGTCAAGTCTGTCTGTTTGTAGTGATTCTACCACCGGTTCGGAAGGCAGATTCTACCGAGAAGAAGCCGGCAAGAAACTCAGCAGTTGCTCTTTTCCAACATCAACAATTTACATTTTGCATTTTAACATTCATTTTACTATCTTGTGAGAGTTGAAAGCGGAGCCGGATGCTTCCAAAATCTCTACGTCTACTTGTTTATTTAATACAAAAGTAATAATAAAGCTCCAGGTGTGTTTTTGTTTGTCTCATCATATAGACCCACAATGAGAAGGGGACTCCACGTACCTTTGAGATCATTATGTTTTGTTTGTCTCATCATATAGACCCACAATGAGAAGGGGACTCCACGTACCTTTGAGATCATTATGTTTTGTTTGTCTCTACATATAGACCCACAATGAGAAGGGGACTCCACGTACCTTTGAGATCATTATGTTTTGTTTGTCTCATCATATAGACCCACAATGAGAAGGGGACTCCACGTACCTTTGAGATCATTATGTGTTTGTCTCTACATATAGACCCACAATGAGAAGGGGACTCCACGTACCTTTGAGATCATTATGTTTTGTTTGTCTCATCATATAGACCCACAATGAGAAGGGGACTCCACGTACCTTTGAGATCATTATGTGTTTGTCTCTACATATAGACCCACAATGAGAAGGGGACTCCACGTACCTTTGAGATCATTAGGTTTTGTTTGTCTCATCATATAGACCCACAATGAGAAGGGGACTCCACGTACCTTTGAGATCATTATGTTTTGTTTGTCTCATCATATAGACCCACAATGAGAAGGGGACTCCACGTACCTTTGAGATCATTAGGTTTTGTTTGTCTCATCATATCGACCCATTAGTGGCCAACTACAGGGCATCGGTCTCCTCCCACAATGAGAAGGGGTTAAGGCCGTAGTCCACCACACTGGCCCAATGCGGATTGGCGGACTCCACATAACTTTGAGAACATTATGTAGAAATCTCAGGCATGCAGGTTTCCTCACGACGTTATCCCACACCGTCGAAGCAAGTGTAATTTTGAATTACTTAAAACTCACATAAATTAGAAAAGTTAGAGGTACGTGGTTCGAACTCGGCTCCTATAAGTGAAATCGAGCTCCTGCCCACTGCGCTATCACCGCTTTTTGTTTGCCTGAACGCGCTTAACTCCGGAACTCCTGGTTGATTTAAAAAATATTTTGTGCATTTGATAGCACAACTTTTGAGGACGGCTTGGCATTATAACTTTTTAAAATTTCAGCTCCTAAAGGCTAAAAGTTTATATGAGAGTCTGTCGGTTTTCAAGTTAAGTGGATGAAAATAGGTATTTAGGTTGACAACAGGTATAATGACAGTAACAAAGAATCGCTAATATATTGTTATACAGGATTAAGTCCACGATGCAGGATTTACAAAGATTCCATCCTAAATGGATGAAAATGTATTTGTTGGAATTCGCTCACACTGCGATGCAATACGCTCTGTAACAGCGTCGAAGAATTTTATTTTTTTACAAAATCAAAGATTTAATTTGGACAAATTTTTAATTGATTTTTGAATTTAGAATTTAATTATGGATTTAGAATTTAATTTTAAATTTAATTTTAAATTTTGAATTTGGAATTTGGAATTGAATTTTGTATTTAATTTCGAACGTTGAATTTCCAGGTCGCAGAACTAACGGAGGACGCTGCGCAGGCGAACCAGAAGCTAGAGTGGGAGACCGGTGAGAACAACGTGCTGAAGAAGAAACACGCCAGTGCCATTAAGGTAATAATGCTCATTTTCACTAAAACTAGGGAACGCCTAAATCGGATGCCTAATGATTCAGGTGATGCGTACTAAAAAGACAACGTTTCACTGTGGCATCACACCACAGATTCTATACTGTCAATTCTCTCCCGATTTTATTTGAGCATAGACATTTTGAAACATCTGTTCAATTTATTATAATTAATTATATTTATTATAATTTATTGAAGATATACTTCTTTTGGCGCGTTAGGGAACAATTATGAGAGTACATTTTTACGATGCGTACGATGCGCACACCGTCACAAAAAACCGACACCCTGAAGTTAGCTATAAGGTTTGACAGTTTACACTTTGAATTGTCAAAGTCTGCGGGCTCATTCCGGTGATTTCATTGCTCAAAACGCTTAAATTTTAATGTTGAGGGAAACTAATGGATAACTAGATAATGCATAACGCATTATCTAGTTATCCATTATAGCATTATAATAAAACTTTCAATGTACATTTTTTTCGTTTTCGTTTTTTCTACAAAGGCGAAGGCAAAGGCGTTTTAAAATAAGGCCAAAGATAAAAAAAAATTGAAGAGATTGTTGTCTTGTTACGCCCAAGAAGTTTCACTTCAAACGCGCGTACATAAGTACAGACACGTTTTTTTAATTATTTTATTCATTTCATTGATTCCAGGAACTGAATCGCGAGCTGCAACGCGCCTTGAAGCGTATCGAACAGTTGGAATCCAAACTACCTCAGCAGGACGCTACCTCTATTAGAACAGGTTAGAATACTGTAAATCTTTTGTTCTTACCTTTATTGGATAGATCCAGGCGTTACTTTTCGGCAGTATCGTGCATAGAGGGTATGCACAGGGTATGCAGATGATATAAGAAGTAAGAATACACTTACTGTGCAATATACTAGGTTACATTAAATTTATAATTCGTTTATAGGAAATTGCATAAAATTCTACAATAAACTACCAATTGACATCTTGGAGATGTCTCTTAAAAAGTTCAAAGTTTGTATTAAACGTAAGCTTATAGAAAAGTCCTATTAGTATAAAGATCAAAGATCTCTAACCAGGTTGCTCTTCTAATAATTTTAAATGACAATGTGAGATGGTGGTAACAAAAAAAGTTTGTTGTGGGCTTCTTCTTAGACCACGACGTACGTACGTACCTACGTACGTACGTACCTACGTACGTACGACGTACGGACGTAGCTTTAGTTTTTGTAACCCTCGTAGCTTTAGTTTTAAGTTTACGAATGTGGTTATCGCCATCATCTCACTACCGTGTAATTCTTATGTATGCATCAAAAGTGCCACCTATGGGCCGGCCTACTTGAATAAAGATATTATTGACTTTTGACTTTATAAAATCTCCAGTACGAGCTATAAATACTTGAGGGTAGGATTTTATAACTCTTGCAATGCCTATCCTTAAGTTTTTTATAACCCGTACTGGAGATTTTCTCCATTTTATATCATCTGCATAGCCTCCTATGCACGCCGCTGATTTTCGGAATTCCATGATATACTATGTAATCACGGGCCTCCTCCCACACTGAGAAGGGGTAAAGGATGTAGTCCACCACGCTAGCACAGTGCGGATTGGTGGACTCCACACACCTTTGAGAACATTATATAGAACTCTCAGGCATGCAAGTGACCTCACGGTGTTTTCCTCCACCGCAGAAGCAAGTGATATTTTAATTACTTAAAACGCACATAACTTTGACAAGTTAAGAGGTGCGTGCTGGGATTCGAACTCGGTTCCCCGAAAGTGAAGTCGAGCTCCTACCCACTGAGCTATCACCGCTCTAATGAAAGTGATATTTTAATTACTTAAAACGCACATAATTTTGCAAAGTTGCAAGTGACGGGATTCGAACTCGGCTCCCCGAAACTGAAGTCGAGCTCCTACCCACTGAGCTATCGCTGCTCTAATGAATCACGCCAGAATGTTTGACAGTATTAATATTTTCTGTAACCAGGTTCGGTATCTTCACTCAGCAGTAGCGAGACTCCCCCGCACGAAGAGAGATTGCAAAATGGACATGTGCACGGTGACCCGTTGCCCGATGTGCAGGTATTGCATTAATTTTACAGTTATTATTAATTTTATTTTCCTCATCATCATATTGAAGACCCCTTGGCGCAGCGGTGAGGGCTGTGGATTCAAGTTGGAGGTCTCGGTTTCGATCCCCGGCAGGGAAAATATAATTGATTTCTGAATTTACTTTTGTCTAGTCTAGTGGGAGGCTTCTGCGGTGGCTAGTTACCACCCTAATGACAAAGACGTGCCGCTGAACGATTTAGTGTTCCGGTACGATGTCGCGTAAAGAAAACGATTAGGGGTATGAGAAAATTCAGAAATAATAAATTCCCAAATGGCCCCAGCCGGGAATCTAACCCGCGACCTCCTACTTTAATTCACAGCGATCACCGTTGCACCAGGGAGGTCGCCAAAACTAGGCCTAATTGGAATAAATGAATTTTGAATTTGAATTATCTTTCATGCTGGCACAAAGGCAATCTACCAAAAAAAAAAAAAATTTCGCCAAATGCATGCAACTATATTTCAAATTTCAAATTTCAAATTCATTTATTTCAAGTAGGCCTACTTTATAAGCACTTTTGAAACGTCAAGTATGCATGTTTGTGTGACTCTACCACCGGTTCGGAAAGCAGATTCTACCGAGAAGAGCCGGCAAGAAACTCAGTAGTTGCTCTTTTCCAACATCAACATTTACAATCATTTTGCTATCTTGCGGGAGATGAGAGCGAGGCTGGCTGCTTCCATTCTACCTTGTCATTGAGGAATTCATCAAATGTATAGTAACCTCGCTGTACTAGATGCGTTATATATACCTAAGAACTACCCGAGTGATTTAAGTACAACATAAGAATTATATAAAAATCGGTCAATATTGAATTACGATCATACGTACACCGGAATTTAATACAACGTGTAACCGAATAAATAATGTTAAAGGCTGCATAAGTATATTTCAGAAGATATCAATCACCATGTAAAAATGTATGCTGTATGTGACGGCCGACTGGCGTAGTGGGCAGCGACCCTGCTTTCTGAGTCCATGGCTGTGGGTTCGATTCCCACAACTGGAACATGTTTGTGTGATGAACATGAATGTATTTCAGTTTCTGGGTGTTTTTTTGTATATTACAAGTATTTATGTATATTATTCATAAAATATTCATCAGTCATCTTAGTTCCACACATAACACAAGCTACGCTTACTTTGGGGCCAGATGGCGATTTGTGTATTGTCGTAGTATATTTATTTATTTATTTATAAAATATGAATTTAAAAGAAGCACATTTATCTTTCCAAACAAACGAATTCAAAACATTCTGAGTGCTCACCTCTGACAATCCTATTGATAAAAGACCGACACGTGCATAGTACCTACGCTACGTGACGCGTACGCGAAAGAGACAGGAGTCACGTGACTTTAATTTTGCATGTGATGTTAGGGCTGTATCTAATTAATTTTGGTTAAAACACTATGGCAGTGGCACTCAACAGCTATTAGGTGTTTTGTTTCACAGAAAAGTCGCAGAGACAGTACATCATATTCCTCTAAAGTCTGTGAAGTATTATTTCGGTTTTCATTAACACGTTGTATATAAAGATTGATATTATATTGCAGATAAAGAACTCCAGCGTTCTTGATAAACTGTTCCTAAAGGTTAGAAATATTTCTGTGAGTAATGTCAATAACATTATTTAAAAAAACATAAGTACATAAAATATGTCGTAATTGGCATAATAGTAATAGTAATAGTAAAGTTTTTTATTAGAGGCATATAAACCCATATATCAGCTTTTATATACAAAGAAATCTATAATTAAATGTATACATTAAAACTTACATCTAACTGAAATAGTTAATAAACTTATTTCAGATGTCATAGGTTCTTATTTTATTTTTTGTTCCAGTCTCGATGAACAGACAGCCAATAGTCTGAAATAGGACTCGGCATACTCTCACAGACGACCCTAAGTATTCTATTGTTAGAGTTCCCAATTATTTCCCAAAAGGATGCTACACGAGCACTTACAATACAATAAAAGTCAGGCACTCCTAAAATTGCATAGAAGCAGGCGTTACTTTGCGGAAATCCATGATATATTATCAAAATTAAGCTAAATTTGCTGTACTCTACGAAAAGCAGGAGAATCTGTGTGGTGTAATTTATAATTTCTTCAATCCTTATACTCCACACCTAACAGATCTTCGGCAATATACCCTCCTAAAGTTGTCTAGTTTAGATATCATAATAACGAGTTTAGATTTGCAATGTAGTGCAAATATTGCCGTGACTTTAAATATTAATTGTAGTACTTTTAATTTTAATTGTAGTACTTTAGTTTACTTTTGCAGATTGCAGTTTAGTATAGTAACAGTAGATTTTTAATTATAAATCATTGTAATTAGACAATGGCCAAATTTTATATGTTACTAGCTGTTGCCCGCGACTTCGTGAGTGTTTGTATCGATTGATAAATACTAAAAATCTGGCTGGCAAAATCTATTTTCCCGGGATAAAAGTATATACGCAGGCGTAGTTATTAGCCTCCAGGATTTAGCTATTACTATAAAATTTTTGGCTAGAACGGCTTACTCTTTCTCTTTACAGTAGCCCATATCTTTGAATAAAACTTAAATTAAAAAAACAGTTCAAAAAGTGTGAAGAAATTTCTTTTATGAAGAAACCTAAAACTTGGCTTTATACAGCTAAAAAGAAAAAAGAAGTAGGTACCTATAAATAGTTTTAAACACTGATTCAATAAAAAAGATCATATATTTAACAAAAAGGCGTATTCAGTGGCCACCATAGTGGTATTGATAATACGGTGGTTTTCCAACAATCGGTCGTATAATCTTACTGAAATTAAGGTGCTTCGAGAAGCTATAATTTTTGTTAAATAAAGAAGTCCTACTATGCGTGCGTGCGTGAGTACTTGTGTGTATGTCAGCGCACGGTGGAACCGATTTTGAATTTGTCTTAAATGTTTTAATGGTGAATAAGTAAGGAGTGTTCTTAGCTATCTTTGTTTTCCAAGATGGCCACCGCCACTCAATGGCGTATTTAATATTTTTCCACAACTCCTACTATATGATTATTGAACGAAACTGCTAGACTGGTTGAATAATGTACACTATATATGGTTTTTAAATTTGAGAAATTTAAACACAGCTATATGAAAGGTGTGTGAAGACTTACTACCATTGCGCACTTGGCCAGCTTTGTGGACTACAGTCTAAACCCTCCTCATTCTGAGAATAGCCCCGTGATGAAATGATCTGGTCTGCTTCGTCTGTTATTGTTTTTTTTAATTTCCAGGCGCGAGAGCCCGATCGCCAAGCCCTAGTGGAACGTATAGTCTCCCTGCAACGCGCCGCAGCGGCGCGCGCGGAACGCTGCGAGTTCCTGCAGGAGCATTGCTCTCAGCTGACGAGGGAGCTCCGTGGGAAGAGTCGACTGCTACGTGCGTTATTACCGGCACTGCCGCCCGCCGCTCTGGCATCTGCTAACGCGGACGAGCATAAGGTCAGTCATCATCGTCATCACCATTTACACCATAACAATCTTCGTCGTCGTCGACGTCGTCATCGTCGTAGACGTCGTCGTCGTAGACGTCGTCGTCATCGTCGTAGACGTCGTCGTCGTGGTCGTTTCCCTGCAACGCGCTGCAGCTGCGCGCGCAGAACGCCATCATCATCATCATCATCATTTTCATCATGACCATCGTCGTCCTCGTCGTCGTTGTCGCCCTCGTCGTCGTCCTCGTCGTCGTCGCCCTCGTCGTCGTCCTCGTCGTCGTCGTCGTCGTCGTCGTCGTCGTCGTCGTCGTCGTCGTCGTCGTCGTCGTAGTGTCCCGCCGCAGTGACGCGCGCGTAACGCTGGGAGTTCCTGCTCTGCACTAACACTTCTCGCAGCTGACGAGGGAGCTAGAACGAGTATGATATCAGTCATCATCATCATCTTCATGGATGAACCCCGATGTACTGAATAATTGTTATAGTTATATGCGTTTTAAATTTAATTGCTTTAACGTTGAAGAAAAACATCGTGAGGACCTCACTTACTTTATTAATGTTTCACATCTGCCATATTAAATGTTTTTTTACATCCCTTTTTAACTTTACTCAAACGTTAACGTTCATTTGTACACGCTGCTGTAGCCGAGACGGAAATTTACAAAGGTATGGTAATTTCATATTCATCATTATAAACAATTTGCTCTGCGGGGCATATTTTTTTTTATTTATTTTATATTTTTTTTATTTTTTTTTTAATATTAACGATAGGCCAGCGCTTGATAGAAAGCAATGATGAGGTCTAGCAAACGCTTGCCTAGAAAAAGCCTATTCACTCTAGCCTTGAAGGTACTCATGTTATACGTGGCGGGAAACACAGTTGCCGGGAGGGCGTTCCACATCTTAACGGCACGTATAAGAAACTTGGATAAAAAACGTTTCGTGCGTGTTGATCGAATATCAATCACATAAGGATGCCATCGCTCACGGTGTCTCGCTGTTCTGTGGTAGAACGGGGAAGGAGGAACAAGATATCTTTCGTATATGACACGAGGAGTTCATTCGGTCACGTTTAAGGAGAAAGCCTGTGGTGGCCAAACGTGTTCCTGACTCGGAAAGAAATTCAAATTCTTTATTTGGAAAAGATATGGTAGGCTAGGTAGAAGTCCTAGTATCCAATCGCAGTCCTAGGTCCTAGTCCTAGTATACAATTATGACTAAACCAAACCCCAGGGTTTTTTGTGTGTATGAGTACCCACTCCATTTTATAATATAATATGATTCCTAAGGTGATTTTGGACCTGCCAATGCACAAGTTTAAAGAATTTGTTAAAACACATTTATTACAGCGAGGTTACTATACAATTGATGAATTTTTAATGACAAGGTTGCTTGGAAGCATCCGGCTCCGCTTTCAGCTCTCACAAGATAGAAAAATGAATGTTAAAATGCAAAATGTAAATTGTTGATGTTGGAAAAGAGCAACTGCTGAGTTTCTTGCCGGCTTCTTCTCGGTAGAATCTGCCTTCCGAACCGGTGGTAGAATCACTACAAACAGACAGACTTGACGTTTCAAAAGTGCTTTTATTAGGCCTACTTGAAATAAATGAATTTTGAATTGAATTTTGAAACATTCAAAATCATCAGACATATACGGCCAACTGGCGCAGTGGGCAGCGACCCTGCTTTCTGAGTCCAAAGCCGTGGGTTCGATTCCCACAAGTGGAAAATATTTGTGTGATGAACATGAATGTTTTTCAGTGTCTGGGTGTTTATCTTTATATTATAAGTATTTCTTTATATTATTCATAAAAATATTAATCAGTCATCTTAGTAACCATAACACAAGCTACGCTTGCTTTGGGGCTAGATGGCGATGTGTGTATTTGTTTACCTTTTTTTTTATATGAGAAAATGTTCGTCAACAGAAATTTGAGTTTTGTCCGTTTTGTCTTGCAATAGAAAGATACCCTCCATGTAGATTGTATTGTTTTAGCGTAGTTTTTGTAATTAATAATGATTTATGGTTTAATTTTTTAAGATTTGCCAAAATTGATTTATTTGCAGTCGTGAAAATAGATTGCACGCGTTTAGCCAAACGAAAAGTTGTTTTGGGCATTTTTTAGATAAATGCCCATAAATAAAGCATTTTTCGCAGTCTGTTTCATATTTTCTATGACAAATCTTAATAATCATAGAATCCCATTTGTGATTTCTCCATATCGTCATACATTAGCAAGAGAAAGAAAATACTGATCCCACTGTTTTGTCACTTAACAGAAAGAGATAGCGCGACTAGGAGGTGGAGCGATGGCGGCTGTATGGGGCGGTGACCCGGCCGGCATGACGTTGGAACTGTCTCTAGAGATGAACAAACGTCTGCAGGCAGTGTTAGAGGATACGCTGCTCAAAAATATTACGCTTAAGGTAAGTTATGACTGGACTGTTCAACTGTCCCATTAATGTTGGATGTTGGATACACACCGCTTTACAGAGTTATATTGAAGGGATTTTCGTGTGACCAAAAATCAGGGCAAGTCGTTAAACGCGTTAGTCAAGAGCTTGATGCTGTCGGTTCATGAGTGGTTTCTTTGTGAGAGCGTTAACTGAGTTCAATGACCGCAGGTGTTCGGTATTTCACTCAAGAATACGTTATAGCTTCGTTATTATTTTGAATTTAGTGAAAAGTGCCTTTAAGTCAAGTCAAGTCAGTCAAAGTCAAATATTTCTTTATTCAAATAGGCACATAGATGGCACTTTTGATGCGTTATTATATACAAAATGGGTACATAGCAGTGAGTAGTGATGGCGATAACTACAATCGTAAACTTAAAACTAAAGCTACGAGGGTTCCAGGGCTTTTGTGAATTTTGGATTTTATGCTTTCTGAATTTTCTTTGCTCTGGTCTTGTGGGATGCTTTCTTAATAGAGGTGATGGCCAGCTGGCCATCCCCTCTACCGAAAAAGACACACGTCTACGATATTTAACGTTATACCTATTTGGGGTATAACTTCCATACCCGTAATATACCCCTATAATACCATCTTCCTTACAATACTGCATCATCACTTATAATCGGAGTTGGTAGTGAGATACTCTTCCTACGTTTACTTAAGAGCTGGATATACGCCGTTGACCTTAGGCCGATATAAGCACTTTTGAAACGCCAAGTCTGTCTGTTTGTAGTGACTCTACCACCGGTTCGGAAGGCAGATTGTACCGAGAAGAAGCCGGGAAGAAACTCAGCAGTTGCTCTTTTCCAATATTAACTATTGACATTTTACAAAATTGCAAAATTCATTTTTCTATCTTGTGAGTGATGAAAGCGGAGCTCGGTGCTCCTAAGTAACCTTATCATTAATGAAATTCATAAATTGTATAGTAACCTCGCTGTAATAAATGTGTTTTACACATATGTATAATATATATATATATATATATATATATATATATATATATAAAAGCGCAGAAGGCCTTCTTCTAAACTAATTTCAGAACTCATTGTAAATTAATAACTCTTCTTTTAAAATAACAACACAAGTCAGTACAAACACAAAATTATTATATTCCTCTTGTATGTATTATATCACAATAAAAATTATTCCAATCTATATTACTAATTATCAGTATTTCAATAAAGACTATCAAAAAGTAATTTGTTTGAGTTAGCAAACAGTGATTCGTCGCAAAAACGGCGCGCTGGTTCTTCCCGCCTCTCGAGAAAAAACAAGATGGCGATCCTTTTCCCCGCTACCATAAACGCGACGCTTCGCTAGAGTGACTTTGACATGCCGTATTCACACTAAACTTTGACGCGCCGTCATATATAATAAAATTATACACAATATTATTGTCAGGTAGCTTATTAAAGATAACAATTGCCATACAATGGCAACACTTACTTGGAGAACACTCGTAATTTTTGGGGTAAAAAACCAGCTTTTTTTTCACCCAACTCTCTTCTTTTACTCTTCGTATCTTTTAAATAGACATCGATTTTTTCTTACTAGTAGAAGTGTTTCATAAATATAGAGGGGAGGTAGAGGGAAAACATTATACTTCTTTAAACCAAGGTCTACAAGTCAATAATTACCGCAGTACGTATACTGCTCTAATAATATTCCTACACGACAGGGGCGTTAATATCTGTATACATAACGGCTGGACCATTTTTTATTATATTAGATTTTTTGGATTCCTCTTAGATCGGAATAGGATGATAAATATTAAAATATAACATTCATAAAAAAAAAATATCCGCGGTACGAAGTTCGCCGGAACAGCTAGTATATAATAAAAGAAAGATAAGAAAATGTTTATAAGTATTTCTGTGTATTATATTCATAACAATATTCGTCACCTGTCTTAGTACCCATAACACAAGCTACGCTTACTTTGGGGCTAGGTGGCGATGTGTGTACTGTCGTAATATGTTTATTTATTTATTTATTATATCGTGCAAACGATTCTGTTATATTCTCTAACCAGTTGGCCGCGGCTTCGTACGCGTATTTTTTTTTCATGAATCCTGCTTGAACCGTACATTTTCCCGGGATAAAAAGTAGCCTATTCGGTAATCGAGAGTGGTTCAGTGGTTTTTGCGTGCAAGTAACAAACCTCCGGTGCGATGCCGCGTAGAAACCGAGTGGGGTGCAATACCCCAAACAGGGTAGCCCGATAGTTACAAGTTTACGAATTTGGTTATCGCCATCATCTCACTACCGTGTACCGATTTTTGAATTTGGCTGTATCATCGTTTGCCACTAAGTGAGATTGGAGTCAAGGGCTATTTTTTATGGTATTTAAAAGGAAGTATCATTTTTTTGGCAGGAAAATATGGACACGTTGGGTGAGGAGATATCCAGACTGCGAGAGCAAACGAAAAGTGATGACAAGAAATAGTTTAATTTAACATAGTTGTTATGAGTATTATGCAAATGTAAATATAATTTATTAAAACTAACTAGCTTCTTTAAGCATTAAACACACAGAATCTGGGGCGGAGACGAACTGGGTATTCTTGAATTGTTATATTTTGTGTTACACGTTACATAGAAATGGGAGGGAAAGATAGCTAATGTATTCGTTACATTCTAGGACTTCTAGGAGTTAAAAATTTGCATTATTTATTTATATATTTATCACTAGCTTATGCCAGTGACTTGTCTGTTTAACACGACTAAAAGAAGCGCACGATACACAAGCTCGCTCGATCGACATGTTGACTGTGTGATAGAAGGCAAAAACAAAATACAAACCTTGTGTTAATGGTTATAGTATAATTATTTTTAAGGAAGCGAAAACAATTATTAGGAAGATTTTTAATTATTGAATGAAAATTATTGAAGTTGCGACATTATTTTCATACCACCGATGTATTTATGTAGAATTATTTTGATAGTCTTTAATATTGATATTCCCCAGTTAATTATCAAGCTAACAATGGTGAATATTCGTCATGGAATACCGCCAAGAAAAGTTCGATTGTGTGCCACGGCTTCTGTGTTTTCAGTGCTTTACCCCGACAGGATTATTTGTGATGTGTGATATTGTATGACACATTAGACGAGAAAATCATTTTTAACAGACGTTAATAAAGGCGATTAGTTTTGTTGCAGACTTGGTCGTGCTAGGGGTATAGTATTAAATATGACATCTCCAGATATCAGAACATTAGAATAGGTTTTGACATTTAAACAAAAAGTCATCTCATACAAATTTGTCACTTTCATTTTGCTTGTTAACTGAGTTTTGTATGGAATTACTAAGTCGTAAGACAAAATTTGTCTCGTCCGAATTTTCACAGTACTTTAAGAAATTAACAATGAATAAATGTGAGTATACATATTTCGAGTTTATGACATATAGAATCGGGGTCGGAAAATAGAAACATGTCACGAGGGAGTTCGGTTAGTAAGAAGTCGCAGTGATTGTAGCTAGTATTAATTTTTAATCTGCCAAGTTACTAGATATTCTTAAACAATCACACTTCTGATACATTTCCGCCACGGTTTCTGTGTGTTTAATGCTTAACATGCATTCCGTTTAGTATTTTATATTAAGTGTCTTTTAGTAGGCTTATGCCGTGGCTAGTTACCATCCTATATCGACTTAACAAAAAAACAAATTGACTTTAGATATGTGTTCATGAACTGACAATTGTTGGTCTAGTTATTGCCTAGTTTATCTAGTATTATACTATCGAACACGAGGTCCCGGGTTCTACTTCCGGGAAGGGTAACAAATTGTTGGGTATCTGGTTTTTCTGTCGAGATATTCTCCATACCAGCGCCATGTTAAAGTAATCACTCCTGTTTATCTCAAACATGTTAATAATGGTTAAAATCCGCCATCCCGCGTCGGAGCAGTGTGGTGAGTATGCGCTCTGAAACAGCTCTGCTTAGAGAGAGGTGTTTTAGACATTTTTAATGCCTATGTATAATGTAAGCCAGTGTTGTTATTGTTTAAATGTCTATTTATTATAAAAAAATAAATTATATATTATAATGTAAATGTTATGCCAATAAATATGTATGTGTAAAATATTAATGTATTCCCAGAAATAAAACTTTATTTTTCAACGTATTGTGTTAAGGCTCCTTCATAAAATACTCGATAACTTCAGAAGTGGGATTAAAAATATTAAATATATATTAACGGTTTTATGATCTCCCTGGTGCAATGGTGAGTTCTTAGTATGAAACTTATAAGAAGTGGGAAGTCTCTGGTTCGATTTCTAGCGGAGGCAATTATTGAATTTATTATTACTGAATTTTCTCTGGTCTTCTTCGTCCTGTGAAAGGCTTCGGCCGCGGATAGTATCCCCTCCCTATCGACAAAGTCGCTTGCTGCCAAGCGATTGAGCGTTCCGGTACGATGTTGTGTAGAAACCAATTAGGGGTACGGGTTTTAATATAAATGCCATACTACCATCTTTGATTGCATCATCACTTACCATCAGATGGGATTGTAGGCAAGGGCTAACTTGTAGTGGAATTAAAAAAAAAAACCACGGCCTTGGACTCAGAAAGCAAACCATCGTCGCTGCAAAATGCGCCAATCGGCCGTCAAAATTAACACAATAAAAAACAATAATAAAGTTATTTTGATATAAGATGTGATTTTTTTTACATACCTCATTCCGTTCAAGTCTGTAGGCAGCTCTGAGATGTTCTATTTTTTTCTTAATTTCGGTATTGGTTGCTAGGGGATATGTTTTCCATTTTTCTCAAAGTATTTGAAACGCTTGATTGCGTGCATATTTATTTAGAATACAGGTTATGCACAGACAAGGAAAGTGTTTATATAAACACTTTCCTTGTCTGTGATAACAGCTCTGTGATAGCTCTCTTCTCCGAATCCATTTTTCTCGCACGGTTGCACAATAGCGACTAAACCAATAAATGGTTCGGTGCGTCGTCCACACGAACGTTCGATGTAGAAGCGCCCCGAAACCAGCCGTACCGTTAAACAAAATAATAATAATTACGTACCGTGTTCGATCGTCTGTTTCCACTTTAATAATCTTCATCTTTTGCGCCATATATTTTTAGTCACTCTACTTTGGCACAAATTCAGTTCATAAATAAAAGAACTTTATAATTAAACGTCGCTGCAAGAGTTATCACATACATCTTTATCATCGAAGTGCCAATGTAGAATTATCTCTTCATTCTCATATGTGAGAGGAATGTCTTCAATAGGTAGGTTTTCATACCAATTCAAAGACGCTACAGCTGAGGGTACCCTTCCGGGTGATGCCTGTATGTTGGCATCTTTTAGCACGAATCCTACCCAATTACAAATGACAGTTCTAGATGCTACACGAGTTTCCCCTTTTACTGTAATAAACAAGGAATCGTGTTTTGGCTTACCCGTCTGTGTTCGCTCAAATTCCAACACTTTTTGGTCCAATAAACGGGACATACATTTATGATAGGATGTTGTAACAGTCTTCAACCTTATTGCCTATATGTCGCAGTGTCGGTATTTAATCCAAACTCGGGATAAAATATGATTTGGTCACCGCCGTCTATGTAATGACCTGTCGAAACTTTTAGAAGCGTGAGATCAAGAACGCGTCTGCCAGATGCTAGTAATAAGATACAGGCCAGTCTACGTGACGCTTCAAAGAAAGTTATTTTATTTGAATGATTATTTTGCAACCAGGCAATCAGGTCGCTAGGGTCCCAAATCGGAGATTTCTCTGCTCTTGGACTTTGAAGAGAGATTGCCTTTAGCATAAGCAAGAAATGTGAACTTAAGTTTTCGTCGTTCTTTGTTTGACCAAAAGTTGTCACGACAGATTTATGCAATTAGTAGGATACGCCGATATCTTTCTTCAAGGAAGAGGAAGGCTAAATATTTTGACAGTGTACTCCCATCAGGTGACTTATAGTCACTATTATTTACTCCGCACTATTTGACCTAGCTTACCCAATCTGGTTTGTAGGTTTTTAAGGTTGATTCTCTCCAACTTAGTTTTAAAAAGTTCTTTTCAGATTGGGACCAGTGTTCGGTTCGCTGCATTTCTTGTACACGTGGTGGGGCAAGACCGGTGAACTGATCTATTAAGACATATTCCAGATCTGGTATACTCAGTGGTCTGCGCAACGCTCGCCTGCAAAGGTCTGGAAGCCAAAACGCTTTTTTCCACATGGGAGCCACAACGAGGAATGTTCCTTGTGCCGAGTTCAGATGATGAAGTACCCGGGGTATCAAGCTCGGTGGCGGAAACACCCAAGCCAACTGATAATTCCATATCCGACTGAAAACGTTGCAAAATGTGGCTGATGAGTCTAAGTGATCTTTGCTGGCATAATTCTCTACAAATTTCGTTTGGTTGGTGGCAAACAGATCGATTTGTGGCGTTCCAAATGTCTTGAATATTTTCCTCAGCGCTGGTTTTTTCAGGTGCTCTTCTGATGCCTTTTTTCCCCGAGATAATCCGTCGGCGATATCGTTGAATCTGCCTGGCAGGTATTTTGCAGTAATCGATATGTTCCATCGGTCCAAGATCCCCATCAACTGGTAAGTTAGGTTGAGAAGGGTTACCGACCGCGTTCCCCCCTCTTTCCTGATGTAAGACACTACCGTCCGATTATCCGTTTGGAAAACAAGATGTTGGTTTTGTAGTCGATGCTTGTAATGATGACTCACTGCTGCTATGCTAGCAAACATCTCCTGACGGTTGCAATGCCAGTTGAGTTGATCCGGCCGCCATTTGCCTGACGTTGTGAAATCTTCAACCTGCGGACCCCAACCGAAATGGGCCGCATCCGTGGTCATGAAGTGAGACATTAGCTCCGGATGGAAGGTGTTCTTCACTTGAGGACCTTCCAGTATGTCGAACCACCATTTGAGATGCGCAACAACGGGCGCAGATATACTCACTGGTTGGCACGGCGGAAGGAGGCTCAATGTACGTGCATGTAGTTGTAGTTGGCGGCAGTGTAACCGCCCCCTAGGAATGACAAAATTGGCGAAGTTCATCATGCCTAAAATAATTTGTGTAATTTTTGATTTCTTCTTGGTCAGGGCATGTCTCATACCGGTCTTGATAGATTGGTCCTTTCTTGAAGGTAATCTCTTGAATTTTGAGACCTGTGTTCCACATTATTCCAAAGTACTCTATCTCTATATTCCAAACTACACAAAGTCAGTGTTACAGCCCACACAGGGCTGTAACACTGACTTTGTGTAGTTTATGGTCCATTCTAACGTTTCCAGCACCCTGATGGCTATCCTGGTCTGATCCTGAAGCTGATCCCTCCGATTGGTTGGCTAGAAGAAAATCGTCTAAATATACGATTGCCCTCAATCCTCTGTTCCGTAGGATTTAAATTGGTCAGAGTGAAGAAATTTTTTGGAGCGCATGACAGCTCAAAGGGTTAACTTGTTATTTGTACAACTTGTCGAGGAACAGCCGACACTCCCTGATACTTAGGTTAAAATACGCTGATGAGAGATCACCATCAGAAGAGTTTCACCATCCAGTCGTTTTTCTGAAGGAAATGAGGTACTTTATGGTGAGAAATCAGCCTGAACGGCCTGGGCACTAAGTGTTCGTAGAGACGCTTCAGGGTGTAAATAGGTCTCCAATCCATTGCTGACTAGGTGAGAAACATTGTAGAAATTGAGCAGGACCCGAACTTTTTCTGATCTGGTATCTCTAGAACGGCCTTTGGCAATATTATTTCTATTTGGTCTGTCATCTGCGGTGATTCCTGGGTTTTGTAGCGACGCAGGATCCGGGTGTACGATTGGACTAGGGTAGGTTTGTTGGTTAATGGCAACCGCATTCCCATAATCATATTGAGAAGGGCCTTCAGAGCCCGAAGCAACTGCCACTGCCTCCTACTCTGAGGCAGCCCGCGTAAAACTCGGGCTGAGATGGCCGCGAGTAATTTGTGAAACCTCTTGCTGGGTTGGTTGTGCTATTTAAAGGACTTTTTTGCCTTATACAAGTCTTGCTTAGAGGTACTGGTTGTAGGTTCTTTTGTGTTGTGGTCTTTAGCACGAAAGGACTGGTTAGAGGTGAAAGCGTCACGCGCTCCGCTCGATTTGATTTTTTCTTACCGTCCTTATCAAATGCAAACCAAGGTCGGACCCACTTGTCCATGCCCCCCGTGTGTTGCACATACAAACGCAACTGATCTTCATCGAAAATACATTTGCAACTCGGGAGGTATCTTACGTAGACCCTCTCGCAAGTTTTTATTATGCAACTCGTTTAAGATACGGTCACGACGTGTTTCAATTCAGCACTTTTGCCGCACACTATCTGCATCATTTCCTCACTGGTTTTATGGAATTTCGAAGAAGGTTGAAAAGGATTCGATATTTTTACGAAAATATTTGCCGCGGTGATCGCCGTATCGGGCGCAGCGGACCAGTCGACAAATTGCTGCAGATTTGGTTTCAATAGCTCACGTTGCGCGAACAAAGCATTGCAAACGGCTGCCTTGGCCCGTTCAGACCCAGCGATGTAGTCTTTGCCCTTAATAAACTGCCTTGGCTCATCATTGACCTCAAGCTCAACAAAACCCGGCGAGGCGTTGTAAATTTTCAAGGCGTCCACGTATCGAATATCTTGTAGAGCAGTATCCAGAAATAAAGTAATTGCAAAAAATCAAAAATTACCCATTGTGTTGCTTCCCATCCAAATTCCTAAGTACCTAATGTAGAAACCTTTCTCTACTAATGTAAACTAAACTAGAGATTAGAGGGTGACCAGTTGGAATTGTCGCCGCCTGTGAGACACTGCGGATTTACACTGAATGTACAAAGACTTATGTATAATACAAAATTTGCTTACACAGTAAACCCCACAATATTCCCACTTACAAAAAAAATTTAAAGTTACATCAAAATTAATACAACAATTTACATACTTATAGATAAAAACGTCTTTAACAAATTAAATAATGCAACCATGCTGTAAAAAAACATGTAGGTACGATCCTAAACAATGGTTATGATAATGGAAACGCTGATTTCGCAAGAGAGTTCATTATAATAACGCTTAACAATAGTTGAAATATGACATTTAAGTTAATAAAAATATAATAATAAATGGAGAATCACTTAAAATGGAAGATTCCACAGTTTTTCTGGGCATGACCTTGGATTTTAAGCTTCAGTGGGGTACCCATATATATACACTAGCAGGTAAACTAAGCTTGGCTGCCTACGCCGTCAGGAAAATTAGACAGATTACTGACGTAGAAACAGCAAGACTTGTTTACTTTGCGTACTTTCATAGTGTGATGTCTTACGGGATCTTATTATGGGGCAAAGCTGCTGATATTGAAACTATATTCATATTGCAGAAAAGAGCTGTACGGTCAATATATAAACTTAAATCACGTGAATCCCTCCGTGGAAAATTTAAAGAAATAGGTATACTTACGGTAGCCTCACAATATATTTATAACAATATAGTATTTGTAAGACAACATATTAGTCTTTATAAACAAAAAGTGGATATAAACAGTCGACTTGTTTTAAACAAGAAATTGTCAAAAATTTGTGACATCTGCATATCGTCTGCGAAAGGTGCAGAAGTCATTTGTGGGATTGAGTATACGCTTTTATAATATGATTCCTAAGGTAATTTTGGACCTACCAATGCATAAGTTTAAAGAATGTGTTAAAACACATTTATTACAGCGAGGTTATTATACAATTGATGAGTTTCTTAATGATAAGGTTGCTTGGAAGCATCCGGCTCCGCTTTCATCTCTCACAAGATAATGGAAGAAGAAGACCCATCTCCAACCTATGCCAGAGAAAGAAGACCTCCGATATTTCGAAGAGATAGACATCTAGCCTCGGCTCTGGCCCGAGGTGAGATAGACTACCTGTTAAGTCAATGGGATAACCCGAGAGGACTTAAAAGAGAACATCACCTCCTCAAAAGGGACACAAAAAATGTCACATTTCTCCCTTCGGACCAATACATACATTGGGCCCTCCTCCATATATCGTCAAGTCCCCCTTCACCGCGGTACACGGAACAACTCCTGAGGCACATGAGGATAGATAGCCATGGGTGCTACTACCCTGGGCCACGTCGACTATGCGAAGTTCAAACCTACTCTTCGTCCTCCTCAAGCCACACCGCTCTTGTCTCTAGTCTACTCGTTGAAGAAGACATTAGCGATTGTGACAGACAGTATCACCTTCAGCCAACGGTTCAAACAAGACTACAAGTTCTTCGGATGTAAGGCTACGTGCTACGGAAATCTTCATGTAGTCTGGACGTCTGATCTCATTGCATACCTCATAACGCATAGCCACTTCCTGGCAGTGAGAGATAGCATAAACGCCTGGTTCTCCTGCCTCTTGTATGCCTACCAAAACCAAAACAAGTCTCATCCCTTACTCTTACACCGAGTTTCTCGCCAACATGGGGGATTCGGGGGTATCAGACTGAAAGAAGGAAGGAGCACGGGTTGCCTCATTAAGCCGGTCAATAATTCTTCTCTCCTGATACCCACCTCTGGTCCAAATAATGGCAACAGCTCCTTGTTTTTAATGAGAGATGGAACACCTACCGTTATCATGTCCTTTATGTAATTCTCTGGTTGCCTAGGCATGTTGATGGGTAGAGACAAGGGGTCTTGTATTAGCATTTTGGGGTCTGTGTGCTTCATCAGTGTTGTCGCTACCCGTAATATATGAGGGCGATGACGTGGAGATGCCATGAACGTCTTGATGAGACACAACTGGCTGGTGAGGGGATCTTGAACAGCCCGTGTACAGAAATTCGCGAACAGGGTGACCGGAAACCCTCCCATAACTCTTGAGGTTGACAGCAAAGAGGTTATGTACTCCACCGGATATCTCTCCAACTGAGGGAATCTCTCATGGAGTGTAAAGTTTGCTTCCAAAACGGTGGTCCAGTAGGCTGCTACCGGGTTATGATCCTTTTGGGCAGCAGACATTCCAGTGGAGAAGACACCTGCTATGTCTCCATTTATGGAGGGGATTAGACAATCCCCTCCATAGATTCGCCTCACTGGCTATACGGGATATGCGCTTCAGGGCAGAGCTAACCTGAGCCCCTTTTACGAAGAACTCTCGACCATACTCTAGGAGTATCCCTGACACCCATGTCTCCTCGAGCTTCATAATGATACCAGCACCCGTGCACAAATCCCTGAGTACTGTTTGGAACCAGGTGATATATTCCGTCTTCGTCATCCTGAGGTCCTCCAGTGTTTTTCTAGAAGGAATGCGCAGATATATGACTTGGTTGTCTCCCTGTCCTGTTAAAGTGGCGACGGTGTTGCATCTCCAAGATGCTATTAGAATGAGCATAATAGTTAGTAGAGTCCATCCTTTCTGCCTCAACCCCTCCATCCAAGCCTCTGGACCGGGCACACATCGACGGGAGACATTCACGGGGTCCCCATCCTCTCCTTGCCTGGGGGGTTGAACCTGTCTTGGAAAAGAAGGACGCTTATCAACGGGAACATCTGCGTGAACGAGAACACACCCTTCAGTCCCACAAGTCTGTCAAGCTCCTCCATCAATGGGGTCACCCCTTCCCATCGAAAGCTGGTACACCAGGAGGAGAAGTCTATAGATATAAAGACGTGACACCCTTCTTCGTTGTCTGGAGAGTTGGCCATTTTGATAAGGCGTTTCATCAGACCATCCTCGCTTTTGGTCATCGTCTGATGAGGGATGAACTTAAAGATGTTCTTAATATTGTTTTCAGTTGCCACCTGGTAAAGTCTCATCTCCAGGGTCATCTTCCCGAAAAACCTGGCTTTCCTCTTCTTCATCTCGCGCTCCTTGGCAACACCCACGCAGACCCTCCAGTTACGAGGTATAGTACCTGTAGAGATGATGTCTACTATCTCTTTAACGTTGACTTCCTCTCGAGATATATACTGCAGGATGACGTTACTGCTCTCCCTGGGAGGTCCACGCGGGAAGAAGCCGTGGAGTGTTCTGTGTGCTTGGGTATCGTACTCGTAGATCCAATGATCTCTTCCGGCTATAACTGATTTATCGGAGAGGAGGTCCGCTGTGTATACTTGGTAATCGAAAGCAAGTGTAGGGCCCATCTGGACAAGTTTGAACATCTCAGGCGTCCAGGGGTCCGTTGGTGACTCTCCCCAGTATCCGCCTCCGTGGCACTCCTTTACCTTTGGATCCGCACCTTCTAAGAAAAGTAAGTTTGGCCACCTTCTCCTCATCTTATAATAGTTTCTCGAGAACTCTAATACGAATGCAGACCTAGCCAACTCTCCTGTCTGCTCAAGATCTTCTTTCCTCACCGTCCCTTTTTCATACCAGGTCGCAACGCTCTCGTCCATAACCAACTCGGGGTGGCCAAAGCGCTTCGTCATACCAGTGAGTTCCAGTGCGACGTGGCAATCTATATGGTTTGTCAAAGGTCGGGTCGCAAGTTGTAGGAGGTAAGAATCTTTATACTTACTTGTAATGTCTTCCATAGAGAGTAAGAAGGCGGGGTCCGACTCCATGTATTTTAAGATGGTCCCTATGACCAAGGGTTGCCAGGCTTTAAGGATGTCAAAGACGTCATCTTTGTATAGTTCAATGTCCCTCAGGACAGAAGTTATTATGTTTGCTACCTCATTGTAGAGCCCGAAGAAAGGCTGACTGTTACATTAAGGTATTGTAAATGAAACACATTATTCATTATGATTACCCAAATCTTTAATTCTTAAATCTAGATGCGGGAAGCGCAAGACCGGTAGTTAACAATGATGAATCAAAATTTCTAAGTGGATCAGTTCTGCAATATTTGGTCGATTTCGCCAATTGAGTGTGCTGTTTCTGCTGATTGTTTGCAGAATCTGCTGATTGAATTGCAGAATCTGCTGATTGAATTGCATAATAACCTTGAGTTTCAATAGATTCGGGTGACTGCATGGACGAATAGGTGCTTGTATTCGTAGTACTACTCGTATATGCTTAGTATACCGGCGATGACACCTCTGCTGTATATATTGTAGGTGTCGGTTCGTATGTACCATACCCACGATGATTGTAAGAATGCGTAGTTTGGGACATGTTCTATGGGTATTTTTTTTAAATTGATTTTATAAATCAAATTCATCACTTCTATTCTAAACTAATATAGGATTGGGGAACTCGAAATAACAATCCCATTTCTAATATTAAATACATAATAACTGTTTATTATGAATATGAAACACATTTACGTTATAAGTTTTACATCTTCCGTTAGTAGCTTAGATTTCGACAGTCAACAGTTTGAACTTGTCTAAGCATAGACAATAATGTTGCTAGTAACATAAAATACAAAGGCGAATGGCCACAGCCCTCCATTACGGAGACAATAAAATTGGTAAAATTTTAAACAACAGAACAAACACATAAATCTAAAATAAAACATATTACAAACGTAACCGTAATATTAAGTCTTACACAATATAATAAGAAAAATCTTAAACTTCAATAGGAGTTTTAAATCTAACGCTTCTGCCAGAACGGTTTGTATATGGTTTTTGCTTAGACTATGTCCCATCGTCGGCCGAGATTGGAGTTTCCTTGGTTTCAACGGCGGGAGTTGTTGTGTCTGCACAGGGGTTAGGTAAAATGTACGCTGGCTTTATGTGGTCGATGCTTACCACAACCTCTCTGTACCTATCAATATAGTAATTTTTTTGTCGTTTCTATTGAGCAACTTGTAAGGACCATTATAAGGTGGCCTTAAAGAGGGTCGTACCGTATCGTCTCGCAACCAAACGTGAGAATAATCGGAAAGGTCCTTAAAAACAAAAGAAGACCTCTGCCCGTGTCTTGAAATCGGCACCGGTCGCAAGCGTGCCATATGCTGCCGGAGCTGTGCTATAAACCGAGATGGATCTTCATTCGGAATGGGACTGGGCGCTGGAGCAATAAACTCACCAGGTAGGCACAAGGGTTCCCCGTACACTAATTCGGCAGCAGAAGCATGTATATCTTCTTTCAGAGCTGAGCGCATACCAAGAAGCACGACCGGTAAAACGTTGGACCATGTGTACTGATGACGCATCAAAATCTTTCTGTAAAATTTTACCTTGGGCTGACAATCCGTGACAAACAGACGGCGTGAAATAAGGTCGCAATCCGCAGCCGCCTCTACCGATCGCGTTGGTCGTTTCCCGACTCTGCTTCCCAGTCACAAGGGCTGATACACTTTGAGGCTTTGCTGCCAAATTTCTTGTGATACCAGCACAGTTGGGAACCAGAGCGAGAAGAAGCCTGTTGTCGTTGCGGGCGAGAACGAGAGGACGACCTTGGCTGTCTTGTAAACTCAACCATTTTTTTCATAAGGTAATCCATTTGCTGCCGTAATAGTTGCACATCTGTATGTGCAACAGCTGCATTTACGGAGGAGGAGGGAAAACAGGAGATCGAGTTTTAGGTAAAGTTCATACCGTGCATCCCGGAAATACTGAATGATATCACCTGCGTCTTCTCTTACATGAGATTCGAGGTCCTACATCATTTTCTGCTTTGAAAACTGTTGATGTAGCATGTGTCATGCAACATTTCAAGCAGCATGTAGAGCACTTGGTCTTCTAAAAGATGGTGCTAATTGGTATCGCACTCTGGATGAAGCTTGCATCTCTGATTCACCCTACAAGAACCGTATGGTGTTTGCCATTATGTTAGTTTTTTTTCACGTTGACGAACCACCAAAATTATGGGAGAAGTATGGAGATTATTTTTCGAAGATATTAAGAGACGGTGGAAATGTTGAACTGTTACTTGACGTTATTTACGACAGATGTCTCATACTACTTGAAGATATTGTTATATATGTCTGGAAAAACACTTCTTCAGTTCGGTCTCCACTCTCCAACCCGAGATGAAAGGTTTATTGTCACTAATCGTCAATATTTGCGTGAATTGGCTTACGACACCGTCTTAAATAGACGGAATCGTTAACCAGAGTTGTAGCAGAAAATGTTCCTAAATGAAATCTAGAACAGGAAAAAGTTTAATTCGATTATACTCGTATCTGATACTGGGCAGTTGCATTTTTTGTTTTATTGTATTAGGCTACGTCCTGTCCTCTCCCACACTCGAGACTTTGTAGTGTATGTACCGAAATGAAATTATCAAATTGTTGATTGGATTATTTAATTTGCGTAAAGCGTTGGAAAGTGTTTGAAATTGACTAGCCTCGGATTTTGGCCACCGCCTGCTCTCAAAGCTCTTATAGACTTGATAGGCATTGTGAAAGATCTTCTTGTGTCATTCCAATTTTCTACAAATGCGATATCATGAAGTGGTATTGGCGAAACTGTCAAATGCGATACTGTAAAAAACATAAACATATCACATAAAAAATAAAATGTTACTATCTTGGAATTGATTTCGCAGAGAAGGGGAAGTGAGTATTGAGGGACATGAAGTGAAGAGGTGGGGGACGAGGCGAGGCAAAATTAGATTTCATTTAGTTTTTTTTTTTTTTTTCTTTTTAAATTTAGTTTTATTTATTTTTGACATGTATTTATTTTAATTGCATTCAACAGTATGTCGTAACTGATCTTAAATTGTATGGGTAAAGCCTGAAATAAATGATTATTATTATTATTATTACACGCGTGCGCAAAATCTTTGCGACGTTGAGTTCAATATTCAATTGTAAAAAAAATCGTGTTAAAGGTTGCTGTTGATCGCTCTAAATAACTTATTTAATTTATTTCCAACTCTTAAATAACAAAAAATATATTAAACCCACATTTTCAAGTATATTTAAAAATTAAACAGTAAAATGATGTTGAAAAAGAGCAATCTGCTGAATTTCTTGCTGACTATTCTCGGTGGAATCTGCCTTCCGAACCGGTGGTAGAGTCACTACGAACAGACTGACTTGACATCTCAAAAGTGCTTAAAAACTGGGCCTACTTGAAATAAATGAATTATGAATTTTAAAAAAAATATTGTTCTTTGTTTTGTATCTTACTTGAATAAATTGAATTCGGTTGAGCTTGAGATCTTTATATACAGTTCAATAACATTAAAAAATATGATCAATCTATACTTACATTATGGAAATTTTATATTTTCTATTTAAAGTAATGAAAAGTGAAAATTGCAAAATGAACTGACGTTTTTCTTTTTTTAATAGTGATGGACCGTAGTGTATCGTCACAAATATCAATATACTGCCACAGTAAAGAAATATGCGTCCAAATTGTAACTTGAAAATCCATATTGCCCGAATCAAATCAAATCAGAAATACTTTAGTGCACACAAATACAGAAGTAAATAAACAAGAACAAAGGTATGCCCGACATAGCATGCTATGTAATAAGGGGTTCGTTTCATAACTTGTAGCTAAGAAATTGTGTAAAATTGTAAAATCTTAAAACAATATTGACAATAAATCCGAAGAAAATATCATCGACTTTGAAATAAAAATATTTAACTTACGCAGACAGAAAATCGAACATATGATTATGCACGATTGCATTCTATGGCTTTTGAATTTTAATTGAATTCTCGTAATCTTAATAATTATAAAGAAATTAAAAACTCTTGCCAATAACATCAGTGATGTCATAAAAATTGTAATGAAGTACAAAGTGTGTTTTCACAAATGTCCCACAAATTAAAGCATTCGCTGTGATAAATACTTTCACGTAGTTTGAAAAGATACAAAACGCAAATGAATTTTGATGTTGAAGATTGACGAGATACCTGAATTGATTAGTAAAATTAATAGAGGCGTTTGCCAGTCTTAAAGTTTTGATCTTAGTAATAGAAAAATTTAAAATTTTATATAGATAAAAATTTACGAATTGTTGACCTTATTGTGAGACCCGATCTCGGACTATGAATTTAGGATGTTTCATTGTAAGTTATTTAATATAAGACGTATAAACCTTAAGCAAAAGATTTAATAGCTTTGTACAATTTAAAACTGTAAATAATACTGATTAAAATACCATTATAAATACACGTAGCGTAAGGTTCAGTTTTCTTTAAGTAAAACTATTAATAATTTTACATTTAACCAAACTCCACAACACTGTATAATACTGGTTTTTAGTTTAATTCGTATGATTTCGTCAACTGAAACAACTTTAATGTTTTGCTCTGTAACAACAAAGATTTATTTCGTTACTTTTATTACATTACGCTACAATTAAATTTTTAGTCAAATATGTAAAAACACTCCTACCTGTAACAACAAAGAAACGACTTTCAAAGTTTATTTCTTAAGTAAATTCACAAATAGTTTTTTAATTTATTCCGTTATATCCGTTTTTATAAGTCACGCACAATGGCACATAAAAATTGTCTTTTTTTGACTGCCATATTCGTTACTGTTTTATCATCACTTTTGAACGGCTTGGATCATGGGAAAATTTAAATTAGAGAATATTGAAACTCAAAAGAAATATACTTTCTTTACAAGTGTATATTTTTTTTTTCTCTGATGGACACTTTCCGATAACCACCTTAGGGGTTGCTACGGCGTCACCGGGGGAGTGGAGCGAGCGCGAGAGCTCGCCATGAGTAGAGCCCCAGGGCGCAAAGAAGTACACATCAAACAGCGTCTTCGCCGATGTTTGTTGCGTGTGTGTGTGTGTGTGTTGTTGGGACAACTTGTCGGTAGTTATTTTATCGTCAGGGTCGTCAAGGACATGCTTCGGACGTCGCCGCTTGAGCTCGACGTCGGGGGCGGGGGTATAAGTGGACGCCTCGACCACTAGGGGTTGTGGTGTCGGACTGCGTTTTCAAAGTTTAGTACTTTGATAATAATTTCATGTACTGGGCTATGGTGGGAAGATCGAGGTCTCGGTGGAGATCTACGTTGCGCATGAACCACGGGCTGTCCGTGGCCATGCGCATGATTATGACTCGGAAGGGTCTGAAGAATATAGTGATGAAGAAGTGTATTCGCAAGGAGTTCATGAAGAGGTGTTATCTTCAAGTTCAGAAGAATCTAGCGGCAGTTATGTTAGTATTTTTGATACAAAAATGAAGTCGAAAACGACCAGTCGTAGACCACGCGCTGGTGATGTACCAGCTCAACCTTCAAGGTCACAGGCATCAAAGCGAGGTTCGAGTGAGTCAGGCGGTAGCCCTATTATTCGACCTAAGCAACTGAAAGCAATGGTTAGTGATGGCCGCAAGGGAGCGAATATACCAGGTACGCGTGATACATCAACTCAGTCTTCAACGTTACCAGATTTCTCAGCATCAAGGCCTGCGTTTCGCCAACTAGAATTTGACAGACTGGACAATTATGAGATCAACTGCGAAATTGAACGTCTTTCATCGCCCTCTATCGTACAAGATAATGGAGACGTACTGCCCGATTTGCCAGAGAATCTATCCTTGGGTAACATTTCTACGCCTAGCGTATCGCTTCTGAGATCTAATGCGGTGACTCCGAACTTCTCGTCAGAGCATAATGACGCCCCTCCGGCTTTTCCCGCTCTAAGACCTGAAAGTAGTAGACTTGCCAAGCGATAACCATGATGCCCCGTCACCTCAAAATTCACGCAATAACTCACCTTCTCATCAAGGAGCCACTACCACCTGGAGCTCTAACCCAAATTCAATGAAAACTATCGACTTTACCACGGAACAACAACTCTTGGTGCCGCCTCCAACAGATCCTTACGATGCGTTCCGTTTATTTATTGATGATGATTTATTAGATCTGATTGTTCGAGAGACGAATGCAAATGCAGTAAGAGTGGGTGCTGCAGATAATGTAAAGCGCAACTCACAAATAAACAACTGGAAAGTTTTAACTAAAGAAGAACTGATGACATTTCTCGGACTCCTTTTGCACACTGGAACAATTCGGCTAAATAGTATATGCGATTACTGAAAACGGCACTATTTATTTAATATTCCATGCTTCGGTAAATTTATGTCTCGAAACCGTTTCTTATTGATATAACGATGCCTGAACTTCACGTCGGAAACAAGCGAAGAAGACCGCCTAATAAAAATTCGACCATTTATGGATCATTTTAATAATAAAATGATAAATATTTATTGTCCGAGTAAACAGGTAACATTGGATGAGTCCATGGTTTTGTGGCGCGGACGACTGCTGTTCAGACAGTACATTAAGAACAAAAGGCACAAATATGGCATCAATCTTTATGTCTTGGCAGAGCCAAATGGCACCGTTTTAAAATATCAAGTTTACGCAGGTGCCAATGATGAGACAGTCAGGACAGGGTCATGCCAGCAAGGTCGTCTTTAAACTCCTCGAAGAGAGACTAGATTCTGGCCACCATGTGTACATGGACAACTACTACAATTCTTATGGTTTGGCTGTGAAATTGCTAGATCGACAGACGTACTGCACAGGAACGTTAAGAAAAAACCGCAGAGATAATCCTGTTGAAATTGGGACTATCCCATTGAAAAAAGGAGAAAACAAATCCTTGTTTTTGAACGGGGTTCATATTGGTAAGTTACGTATTATATATTTCCACAGAACATGGTTACGAGATGCTGGAAACTACTTCCAAAAGGGGATCTGTAGTATTGAAACCAAGCGCAATTGTCCATTACAATAACTTTATGTCGGGCATAGATCTTCAAGATCAGATGCTCGCTTATTACCCAGTCCAAAGAAAGACGCTGCGCTGGTACAAGTGGCCCGAAAGGAATGCAAAGGCTGCAAAGCCCAGAAAAAGAGAGTGCAAACCATTTACGAATGTAAGCAATGTGAAGGTTCTCCAGGCTTCTGTACACAATGTTTCTGTCAGGCACATTCCTAAGTTTTTTTATTTTATTTTAAGTTTTTTTTCTTTGTGTACGTAACATACCGTGATTCAGAGTGTAATTTTTCAGTTAAAACTTATAATTAAGTATTAATGTTTTTTTGTTTGATTTTTATAATTGTAGATTTTAACGCTTCTTTGCATAGATTGATTAACATATCTTTCTAAATAAATAATTCTCCAGATGCATAATTGTTTTATTTACTTACTGTTTTTTTAAGTCACCACATGATGACATTTTAGTTAATAAACGATTGCCATCCCTAGCACTCGGATCCGAGTGTTCGGCACCCGACGTGCTGCATGCCGACCACTCGGATCCGAAAAATGTATTTTTTAATAAAAATAATAATATACATTCATACATATTTTCAAACATTCATATTTACTTAATCAAAATTCACCATAAATAGTTATGGCTTACGGCTATTACTTTGTATCCATTGTTTAAGCAATCAATGTGAAACTTGTTCAGCAGGACTTAAAAGTTCTTGTAATAGCTGTGAGGGCGATGAGCAAATACGACGCTGGCGTATGTCATAATGGGACGAATGCACGTTTTATACAAGGTTACCTTGTGACGGAGAGATAGTTTACTTTTACGGCAAATCATCGTATAGAGACGACCCATCACACTCGCAGCCTTGTTGCGGGCCTTGCGAATGTGCGCGGTGAAGCTCATTTATTATCGAACTGTTATAACGGGAATTAACTTTATCTTTTTAAAAAAAGGATAATTAATAACACTGAAAATAAAAGAAAGATATTCACTAGGTAGAATGTTTATTCACTTGTTACACACACACTTGACTTTTTGGCAACCGAATAACAACCCTGTCGCGGTTGTGGTCAATGAAGGACTGACGATGATTCCCGTCGCAGTTTTAGCTTACATGGAATGCGCTGATGTGTTACTTCGCATCAGCCCTTTCCTATGCAGTCGAAAGGTCCAACCATAAAAAAATGAACTTCTTCTGAAATGAATAAAAAATAATTTCGAAGTTTTTATTTTAAAAGAAGCTTAAGTAAATAATGTACTCAAGAATATAATGTATTTAAGTATATAATTTACATAAGTAAATAATGTACTTAAGTTTATAATGTAAATAAGTATATAATGTACTTAAGTAAATAATGTACTTAAGTAAATAATGTACTTAAGTATATAATGTGCTTAAGTAAATAATGTGCTTAAGTAAATAATGTACTCAAGTATATAATGTATTTAAGTATATAATGTACATAAGTGAATAATGTACACAAGTATATAATGTACATAAGTATATAGGTTTAGGTTAGGTTTAAAGACATTTATTTCCATAAAAAGACCTAAGTCACTTACATAGGAAACTTAGTTTTCTATGATAAATTAATACACTTCGCCATTAGACTAAACTAAATTCAATTTTACTATTATCTACTCATTCAATGTATTCGTCTTCAAATTTATTGGTATTACTTAATATATAAGAAGCTAATTTAGTTTTGAATGCATTGAATGAGTTTACATTTTTTATAAGTATAGGTATTTTATTATAAAATTTGGCGCCTTCAAAGGTAAGCCTTTAATTGCCTCTTATCTAAGTGATAGAATTCAAAGGGTATGCGTAAAAGACATAAAGTCTAAGGGACCTTAATGGGTGTCCCACAAGGCTCAATTTTGGGTTCCTTATTGTTTCTGGTGTATATAAACGATCTGCCACACCATGTCAGGGGCACTTGTGAGATTGTACTGTTCGCAGATGATACATCTCTCATTTTTAAGACTGATAGAAACAAAGATAATTTTGACGACGTAAACCGTGCATTGTCACATGTGTCAGACTGGTTTACTGTTAATAACTTACTTTTAAATGCAAAAAAAACAAAGTGTTGGGAATTTGTTTTGCCTAACGTAAAATAAATTGATAAAAACATCATAATAAATGGAGAAACACTTAAAATAGAAAACTCCACTGTTTTTCTAGGAGTGACCTTAGATTGTAAGGTACAGTGGGGTACCCATATAGAAAGCCTAGCGAGTAAACTCAGCTCGGCTGCATATGCAATCAGGAAAATTAGACAGCTTACCGATGTTGAAACAGCTAGGCTTGTTTATTTCGCATACTTTCACAGTATTATGTCCTATGGGATCTTGCTGTGGGGAAAAGCTGCAGATATTGAAAGTATATTTATACTACAGAAAAGAGCCGTACGATCAATATATAAACTTGGATCACGCGAATCGCTTCGTGAAAAATTTAAACAAATAGGTATTCTTACAGTAGCTTCGCAATACATTTATAATAATATAGTCTTTGTGAGACAAAATATTACTCTTTATAAATCAAAAGCTGAAATTAACAATCGACTTACCAGAAACGGTCATAAATTAGTGATATCTGCATATCGTCTGCGAAAGGTGCAGAACTCCTTTGTGGGGTTGAGTATACGCTTTTACAACATGATTCCTAAGGAAATTCTTGACCTACCAATGCATACATTTAAAAAATGTGTAAAAACGCATCTAGTACAGCGAGGTTACTATACATTTGATGAATTCCTCAATGACAAGGTAGAATGGAAGCAGCCGGCCTCGCTCTCATCTCCCGCAAGATAGCAAAATGATTGTAAATGTTAATGTTGGAAAAGAGCAACCACAGAGTTTCTTGCCGGCTCTTCACGGTAGAATCTGCTTTCCGAACCGGTGGTAGAGTCACAAAAACATACATACTTGACGTTTCAAAAGTGCTTATAAAGTAGGCCTACTTGAAATAAATGAATTTGAATTTGAATTTTGAATTTTAAGGGATTTTTTACCATAATTTGTACTTGTTCTAGGTAAGGTAAGAAAACTGGCTCGACGAGTTTTATTTTTCTTTTTAGTGAAAGTGATATTAGTGTGGATTGTTTTGTTTATTGATTTTCTAATAAAGATGCACGTGCTATATATATATAATTGATGAATGTTCATTATTTTAGTATCACTATAGATTTTTTTGGTGGAAGTTCGAAAAGATAATTCATTAAGTTCCACATTTGTTTCGGTTTGTTAAGACATTTCACAAATTGTTTATAATAGTAAGTATTTTTAGTAGTTTGTATATATTTAGATACAGAGGCTCTCTTTGCATTAAATTGTATTTTTAAGTTATCATCTTTTTTATTCTGCTTTAGTTTTACCCATAAATCATTATTTTCATATATCTCTTTAATTACCTCGCGATTTATCCAGTCTTTTTGTGGAGGATTTACAATTTTGGTTTTTAATATTTTACTTGAATCTGTGGCATTTATATTCATATAATTGTAAGTAATCGTTGCCTAAATTATCCAATTCAGTTTCGTTCAATAAGGTTGTCAGTTTATTATAGTCAACTGCTTGATATTGGAGTCGTAATTTTGGCGGAGGTTTAGTTTTTTTTATTTCCAAATATAATTGTTTATGGTCTGACATTGGCGAATCAATAAGAGCAAGGTGGAAAAAATCATGTTTCAAATTGGTTCTAACATGATCTATAATTGATTCTTTGTTAAGCATTCCCTTGTACAGTATTTGCCGCTTATTTTATTAAGTAGTATGTGTCCTGCACCTTTAATTAGCTCTTTATATTGATTGGTCCTGGTATCCTTTGTTAACAAGTCTATATTAAAATCCCCAAAGACGATGGCTCTAGTTTTTCCTTGAAGTTGGGACTCATACAAATAAAGAAAATGCTGAAAGTTTGCGTGTCCCGGATTGTAGATAACTCCTAAAAAAATTTAAAGCGTGATTTATGACTCTGTATACTTTGATAGTTATCAAGTACTTGGTAGGTATTCGTGGCTGCTTTTCTGGTTGGTGTTGAGTCAGGGCTTACTGTGTGGAGATTTTTGACAATTTGACGATTTTCGGAGTCCCATCTACGTATTTTATAGTAATGTCACTCTCGCCTTCGTTCTTGCGAACGGCTAATTGTTCTTGTAAGGTTTTAAGAAATTTTTGCTGTCCAGGAGTCTGGTCTGAAAAAATCTTAATATTTTCTGGCAACTTGTTTTTATTTCGTAGAATATTTCTGACGGGTCCTAGGGAATGAAGCATACTTTGATGCTTCGGGCTTTGTTGATGGTATATTTGCCAATCCTAAAAATTTTAGTAGGTTTCGAAATGTTTCCATCCACCAAAGAAGTAATTCTCTGGACTTCCATCTCATCTATTAACCTTCTTTCTTCAGTATTGGTAGCAAAGCAATAATGTACACAAGTATATAATGTATTTAAGAATATAATGTACAAAAGTAAATAATGTACTTAAGTATATAATGTATTTAAGTATATAATGGACATAAGTATATAATGTGCTTAAGTAAATAATGTACTTAAGTAAATAATGTACTCAAGTATATAATGTATTTAAGTATATAATATACTAAAGTAAACAATGTACTTAAGTATATAATGTGCTTAAGTAAATAATGTACTTAAGTAAATAATGTACTCAAGTATATAATGTATTTAAGTATATAATGTACATAAGTAAATAATGTACTTAAGTAAATAATGTAAATAAGTATATAATGTACTAAGGTATATAATGTACTAAAGTAAATAATATACACAAGTATATAATATACACAAGTATATAATGTACTAAAGTAAATAATGTATTTAAGTATATAATGTACACAAATATATAATGTACTAAAGTAAATAATGTACTGAAGTATATAATGTACTAAAGTATATGTCGGCGCGAAGGTGTCCTACACCTCATTTACCGGCGTCAAAATAATTAAGATTTATTAATTTACTTCTTTTAAACTGTTTCAATCACAAACTAAGCTTTTACTGACAATCATGTGTTAAAATTCACAACATAATTTTGTAAACACAATTAGTCTGTGTCAACAAGTTTTTACAACAGATGATTGTACTAGCATGCTTTGGTATAAGTACCGGTGGCCGATATCTCGCAGTGGATTATTACTCGAGATGTCGGACCGTTCGGACGTCTAAAAGTATATCTTAATAAAAACAGAAAACAACAAGTCAGTAAATAGTGACGTCAGTATCGCTGACGTCACTCTTTCTAAAAACAACTCTGAGGCTCTTGAGCCGTCATATATTATATACTAAAGTAAATAATGTTAACAAGTATCGCAACAACAGTACAGTCAGTACAGACAGACAAGTATCAGTCGTGTGCGCATAGTTGTCCAGTGTGCACGCGTACACATTCTACCTGCCGAACACCAGTGCAGTTGCGTTGTAAACAAGTGACAGTGGTTTCAAACCTTTCGTCTGTAAAAATGTTTTTATGTGGAAAATGTAACAATGATACAGAGGAGGCTATTCAATGTTGGGTCTGCAAGAAGTTTTTTGACTATCCTTGCTCAGGAATAACTGAAATAGGCTACCGCAAGCTGGGTGATCGACAAGCTACTTGGAAATGTGCGACATGCAAACTTGTTCAAGGTGCGAAAAAACAGCCGGGTTCTCCAGTTCCTTCCCCGACATCTCTGTCAATGGATACTGTGATGGCGGAGCTCACTAAGCTGTCACTTCAGTTGCAGCCCCTTCCAGAACTTTTCAAGGATATTCATTGCATTAAATCGGATATGGCTGCACTTTCGACTTCCACTCAGGAATTGATCAGTAGAATCGATAGACTGGAAAAAAGGATTGATAATATTGAGTCTGTAAGTGACGCCATGCCTGAGTTGAGGGTTGCCATATCTCAACTTCAAGAGCAGATAGATGAGCAGGATCAGTGGCTTCGATATAATAATATTGAGATAAAAGGTGTACCTGTAAAGCACAATGAAAACCTTTTCGATGTTTTGTCTAAAATAGGAACAAAGATAACCTTCCCTGTTTCTAAAAACAATATAAACTTCATCGCGCGTGTGCAGTCCCGAAATCCTTCTGAGAACAAAATCAAGCCTATAATTGTGTCTTTTATTAATAGATATCTTAAAGAAGATTTCGTAGCTGCTGGAAAGGCATTGAAGACACTCACAACATCTGATATCGGCATCCCAGGCAATACTAGAATCTTCATTAATGATCAGCTGACGGTCAAAAATAAACAGCTGTTATCTAAAACGAAACTCCTTGCTAAGGAGAAAAATTACCGTTTTGTTTGGGTGAAGCACTCCAAACTATTTGTAAGAAAAAACGAAACGTCCCCCGTCTTAAGTATCAAAGCAGAGAAAGATTTGACGAAAGTAAAATAAAGTTAGTAACTAAAATAACATTTATTAGAAGTATATACCTAGAAATAAACTTTAATCTTAACCTCATACCTCTTCGGACCGCAAGGTTGGGAAGCACTGGCGTTCTTATCTCGCTCCTTTGTTCGATGGGCGCAAGCTATTCATTTGTAATTCCGAGCGCCTCCGTAATTTTTGCAATGAATATTGCTAAGTTTGAACGGTGTTATGATAATTTATATTATTTCTACCTACGTTATGTAATTCATTCGAAAATATTGTTTTTTCTTAACCGAGTATTATTAACTGTTTGCATTGGTTACATTTTAATTTTATACACTGTTTACCATATTCAGGGCATTTGGAAACTAGTTGCGTATATTATTGCTATTAGAAGACGTCGATTTCTATTACACTATTTTATAGTTGTTAATGGATTACTATTAAGGTACACTGCAGAATTAAGAAGTGCACTTAAGTATGATAATACAAACAGTAGTTGGTGTAAGTTTCTCCATTGTTTATGTTTAAATACAACGTTTTTTACAAGAAACGGACCTACTATTTCTATTAATTTCAACATATTGTCATTGATAACCTATGTTGGTGTTGTAACTAAGTCGTGTGTATTTGGAAGGCTGCAGTATTCTTATTACTGTGTATTAATTACTATGGTCTATAAGTGGATTACTTTTAGGCTTATTTGGTTTTTTTATAGTTATTGTGTGCAGTGTTCACTCTAGCTAAACTCAACATTTATCACCAAAATGTTAGGGGATTGCGGACCAAGACGGACACTTTTTCCAGAAATATTTTATTGAATGGTTACGACATAATTACAGTGACGGAAACTTGGTTGCTTGATAGTGTTTCGGACACGGAACTTTTTGACACAAGATACTCTGTATGGCGTCGTGATCGTGATTACAAGCAAATGTGTCAGACAAGGGGAGGTGGTGTAGCTGTGGCTACTAAAAAGAGCCTGAATGTTGAATGTAGGTCGGATTGGCAATCCTCAGCTGAAGACCTCTGGGTTTCAGTCACTTATCACAACAAAAATCGTAACACTTCGCGTATTCATATTTGCACTATATATCTCTGTGCGGAGAATAAAGGTAATTCATTTGATCAACAATTGGATAACTTTTTGATCAATCTTGAAAAATTAACTAATGAACATCCTAATGATATGTTCTTAATTTTAGGTGATTTTAACATGAGTTCCATTCGATGGAATGAAACTGAAGAGGGCCTTCAAGCTTATAATTTAAATGATAATAATTCAAGGAACTTTATTGATACATTAAGTTTATGTAACCTTAATCAATTTAACAATATTAAAAATAACTTCGGTCGCATATTGGACTTAGTCTTATCGAATGATTCAGTGACTGTTTTACATTGTGATGACCCTCTAGTACCTGAAGATCCATACCATAAGGCCCTTTGTATCAATTTACCGTTCTTTTCCATCCAGACACTTCCATTGTCATCTAGAACTATGTATGCATATAAAAGAGGTAACTTTTCTCAGATTAATGAAGCCTTATCGAATTATGACTGGGATACTCTATTGCATGTCGGGGATCTTGAATCTGTTGTCAAATCGTTCTATAAAATTTTGTATGAACTGCGAGATAGATTTGTTCCCTTAATCAAAAATAAAAGCAATAAATATCCATCCTGGTATAGTATTCCACTTATTAAAGCAATTAAAGAGAAATACAAACATTTAGTTAAATATCGTACGTATAAAAACCTAGAAGACAGGCTTTCATTCGATATATTAAGAACCAGAGTCAAACTACTTGAAGATAACTGTTACTCATATTACATTAATTCACTTGAAGAGTCTCTCACGAAAGATTCTCAATTATTCTGGTCACATGTTAAGCGTAGTATTGCCAAACGTGCAACTAGCTTCTATCCTAAGTCTATGACTTATTCCCATTCTAAATCTGACACTGGAACAGGTATATGTGAACTCTTTTCATCATACTTTCATTCAACCTATCAACAAGTAACTTCTTCATCTTCGCATGTGCAGCCAGGAGATTCTATTACAACTGACATTTATACAATTGAATTCATTCCCCAAGTTATAGAAAAAGCCCTAAAATCTTTAAAACCTAATAAATCAGCTGGCCCAGATGAAATTCCTGCCATTTTTCTGATTAGTTGTGCGCATAGTTTATCAGTTCCCCTTTCTATTCTTTTTCGGAGGTCTATATCTGAAGGATATATGCCTTCTCTTTGGAAATCTGCTTATATTACCCCTATTCACAAGAATGGCCCAAGAAATATGGTAGAGAATTATCGCCCAATCTCTAAACTTTGCCTTGTGGCCAAAGTTTTGGAACGTATTGTATATAATCAATGCTATAATGTCCTAAAGTCGCAATTTAGTCAGAACCAACATGGTTTCATAAAGGGTAGATCTACGGTCACAAACTTGGCACTATTCTTAGATTTTCTTACTGATAAGTTAGATAGTCGTGACCAAGTTGATGCTGTATATACTGACTATAGCAAAGCTTTTGACAGGATTGACCACATCTTGCTTCTAAAAAAACTGGCCTCCCTTGGGATCAGAGGGGATTTGTTTCGCTGGTTTTCTTCTTATATTAATAACAGACTTCAAACAGTTGTGTTAAATGGTTTTAAATCAAATTGGATGGCAGTACCGTCGGGTGTGCCCCAAGGGTCCTTGTTGGGACCCTTTTTATTCACTATTTTTATTCATGATATCGATCTCTGCTTTATACATTCAAAATTTTTACTTTTTGCTGATGACTTGAAGGTATTTCGTACAGTCAATAATGTTAAAGATGCGGAACTATTACAAGCTGACTTGTTTAGATTAGATGATTACTGCATTGAAAATAAACTTGATCTTAATGTCTCTAAGTGTAACTCTATATCTTTTACTAGGAAAAGGGAACCTTTTCTCTATGACTACATTTTAAAACATCAAAACCTTAACAGAACTGATATTATAAGAGATCTCGGGGTACTCCTCGACACTAAAGTAATTTTTGATTATCATATAGATGCTATTGTGACCAAAGCATTTAAAGCTTTAGGTTTTATTATACGTGTTAGTAAACCATTCAAAAAAATGAAAACCATCAAAATCCTCTACTGTTCACTGGTCCGTAGTCAACTAGAGTATGCTTGCCAAATATGGAATCCTGCGTATCACATTTATATCAATAAATTAGAAAGTATTCAAAAGAAATTTATTAGATTCCTTAAGCACAAATTTCACCTTCCTAAAACTTCCTACGAAATATCATGTTCGGATTTACACCTTGTACCCCTTCATACACGTAGAAACATTGCCGACGTTTGTCTCGTACTTAACATTGTTAGAGGGTCAATAAATAGTCCGGAATTACTTACTAAGTTAGATTTATTTGTACCCTCGCGATTACCTAGGCATAAAAAGATTCTGCACGTACCCTTAACTAAAACTAAGAATAGATTTAATTACTTTATAATCCGTGTCTCTCGCCTTCTTAATTCTGTTTACAATGACCCCGAAATTGACTTATTTTATAGTAATATGAATAGTGTACGTCGCAACTTAGTAGGTAAACTGTTGCATGCTAGGTAAACTTAACACTTTGTTTTAGTTTGCTGCGTTTTTGCTGGGTTCTATCAGGTACCCTTGTTTATATAAGACTTATCTGTGGAAACCTGTTATTAGTTTTAAGTCAATCAATCTGTTAACTAGTTAGTATCTACAACTGTTGGTTTTCCAATTAAAGAAAAAATAAAATAAAAAATAAAATAAAATAATGTACTAAAGTAAATATTGTACTTAAGTATATAATGTACTTAAGTAAATAATGTACTTAAGTAAATAATGTACTTAAGTAAATGATATACTTTAAATAATGTACTTAAGTATAAAATGTGCTTTAGTAAATAATGTACATAAGTAAATAATGTACTCAAGTATATAATGTACATAAGTAAATAATGTACTTAAGTATATAATGTAAATAAGTATATAATGTAATAAAGTATATAATGCACTTAAGTATATAATGTATTTAAGTATATAATGTAAATAAGTATATAATGTTGTTAAAAATATAATGTACTTAAGTATATAATGTACTCAAGAAATTAATGTTAATAAGTATATAATGTACTTAAGTAAATAATTTTAATAAGTATATAATGTACTTAAGTATATAATGTACTTAAGTAAATAATGTACTTAAGTATATAATGTAAATAAGTATATAGTGTACTTAAGTATATAATGTATTTAAGTATATAATGTACTTAAGTAAATAATGTAAGTAAGTATATAATGTACGTAAGTAAATAATGTACTTAAGTATATAATGTATTTAAGTATATAATGTATTTAAGTATATAATGTAAATATGGATATAATGTACTTAAGTATATAATGTACTTAAGTAAATAATGTAAGTAAGTATATAATGTACTTAAGAAATTAATGTTAATAAGTATATAATGTACTTAAGTAAATAATGTAAATAAGTATATAATATAATTAAGAAATTAATGTTAATAAGTGTATAATGTACTTAAGTATATAATGTGCTTAAGTAAATAATGTACATAAGTAAATAATGTACTCAAGTATATAATGTACATAAGTAAATAATGTACATAAGTAAATAATGTACTTAAGTATATAATGTAAATAAGTATATAATGTACTTAAGTATATAATGTAAATAAGTATATAATGTAATAAAGTATATAATGCACTTAAGTATATAATGTTGTTAAAAATATAATGTACTTAAGTATATAATGATAATAAGTAAATAATGTACTAAAGTATATAATGGTTTTAAGTATATAATGTACTTAAGTAAATAATGTACTTAAGTATATAATGTAAATAAGTATATAGTGTACTTAAGTATATAATGTATTTAAGTATATAATGTACTTAAGTAAATAATGTAAGTAAGTATATAATGTACGTAAGTAAATAATGTACTTAAGTATATAATGTATTTAAGTATATAATGTATTTAAGTATATAATGTATTTAAGTATATAATGTTAATAAGTATATAATGTACTTAAGTATATAATGTAAATATGTATATAATGTACTTAAGTAAATAATGTAAGTAAGTATATAATGTACTTAAGAAATTAATGTTAATAAGTATATAATGTACTTAAGTAAATAATGTAAATAAGTATATAATATAATTAAGAAATTAATGTTAATAAGTGTATAATGTACTTAAGTATATAATGTGCTTAAGTAAATAATGTACATAAGTAAATAATGTACTCAAGTATATAATGTACATAAGTAAATAATGTACTTAAGTAAATAATGTACTTAAGTAAATAATGTACTTAAGTAAATAATGTAAATAAGTATATAATGTACTAAAGTATATAATGTACTTAAGAATATAATGTATTTAAGTATATAATGTACTTAAGTATATTATGTAAATATGTATATAATGTAGTTAAGTATATAATGTACTTAAGTAAATAATGTAAGTAAGTATATAACGTACTTAAGAAATTAATGTTAATAAGTAAATAATTCACTTAAGTATATAATGTAAATAAGTATATAATGTAAATAAGTACATTATATACTTAAGTATATAATGTACTTAAGTATATAATGTACTTAAGTATATAATGTACTAAAGTATATAATGTACTAAAGTATATAATGTACTTAAGTATATAATGTACTTAAGTATATAATGATAATAAGTAAATAATGTACTAAAGTATATAATGTAAATAAGTAAATAATGTACTCAAGTAAATAATGTACTTAAGTAAATAATGTACTTAAGTAAATAATGTAAGTAAGTATATAACGTACTTAAGAAATTAATGTTAATAAGTAAATAATTCACTTAAGTATATAATGTAAATAAGTATATAATGTAAATAAGTATATAATGTACTAAAGTATATAATGTACTAAAGTATATAATGTACTTAAGTATATAATGTACTTAAGTATATAATGTACTTAAGTATATAATGTACTAAAGTATATAATGTACTTAAGTATATAATGATAATAAGTAAATAATGTACTAAAGTATATAATGTAAATAAGTAAATAATGTACTCAAGTAAATAATGTACTTAAGTATATAATGTAAATAAGTATATAATGTACTAAAGTAAATAATGTAAATACGTTCATAATGTACTTAAGTATATAATGTACTTAAGTATATAATGTACTTAAGTATATAAAGTACTTAAGTATATAATGATAATAAGTAAATAATGTACTAAAGTATATAATGTAAATAAGTAAATAATGTACTCAAGTAAATAATGTACTTAAGTAAATAATGTAAGTAAGTATATAACGTACTCAAGAAATTAATGTTAATAAGTATATAATGGATTTAAGTATATAATGTAAATAAGTATATAATGGTTTTAAGTATATAATGTACTTAAGTAAATTATGTACTTAAGTATATAATGTATTTAAGTATATAATGTAAATAAGTATATAGTGTACTTAAGTATATAATGTATTTAAGTATATAATGTACTTAAGTATATATTGTAAATATGTATATAATGTACTTAAGAATATAATGTACTTAAGTAAATAATGTAAGTAAGTATATAATGTACTTAAGTAAATAATGTACTTAAGTATTTAATGTATTTAAGTATATAATGTAAATAAGTATATAGTGTACTTAAGTATATAATGTATGTAAGTATATAATGTACTTAAGTATATATTGTAAATATGTATATAATGTACTTAAGTATATAATGTACTTAAGTAAATAATGTAAATAAGTATATAATGTACTTAAGTATATAATATACTTATTTACATTATATACTTAAGTACATATATACTTTAGAACATAATATACCTATTTACATTATATACTTAAGTACATTATATACTTATTTACATTATATACTTAAGTGAATTATTTACTTATTAACATTAATTTCTTAAGTACATTATATACTTAAGTACATTATATACTTTAGTACATTATATACTTATTTACATTATATACTTAAGTGAATTATTTACTTATTAACATTAATTTCTTAAGTACGTTATATACTTACTTACATTATTTACTTAAGTACATTATTTACTTGAGTACATTATTTACTTATTTACATTATATACTTTAGTACATTATTTACTTATTATCATTATATACTTAAGTACATTATATACTTAAGTACATTATATACTTAAGTACATTATATACTTAAGTGAATTATTTACGTAATACACTATAATAAGTACACTATATACTTATTTACATTATATACTTAAATACATTATATACTTAAGTACATTATTTACTTAAGTACATTAAATATTTAAACCATTATATACTTATTTACATTATATACTTAAATACATTATATACTTAAGTACATTATATACTTTAGTACATTATATACTTATTTACATTATTTACTTAAGTATATTATACACTTAAGTACATTATATACTTATTTACATTATATACTTAAATCTATTTTATACTTATTTACATTATATACTTAAGTACATTATATACTTAAGTACATTATATACTTTAGTACATTATATACTTATTTACATTATATACTTAAGTACATTATATACTTATTTACATTATATACTTAAGTACATATATACTTTAGAACATAATATACTTATTTACATTATATACTTAAGTACATTATATACTTATTTACATTAAATACTTTAGTACATTATATACTTATTTACATTATATACTTAAGTACTTTATATACCTTAGTACATTATATACTTAAGTACATTATATACTTATTTACATTATATACTTAAATCCATTTTATACTTATTTACATTATTAACTTACATACATTATATACTTATTTACATTATTTACTTAAGTACATTATATACTTATTTACATTATATACTTAAGTACATTATTTACTTAAGTACATTATATACTTACTTACAGTATTAACTTATTTACATTACTTACTTAAGTACATTATATACTTACGTACATTATATACTTTAGACCATTATATACTTATTTATATTATATACTTAAATACATTATATACTTAAGTACATTATATACTTATTTTCATTATATACTTAAGTACATTATATACTTATTTACACTATATACTTAAGTACATAATAAACTTAAGTACATATATACTTTAGAACATAATATACTTATTAACATTATATACTTAAGTACATTATATACTTAAGTACATATATACTTTAGAACATAATATACTTATTTACATTATTTACTTTAGTACATTATATACTTACTTACATTATTTACTTATTTACATTACTAACTTAAGTACATTATATACTTATTTATATTATATACTTAAATACATTATATACTTAAGTACATTTATACTTTAGTACATTATATACTTTAGTACATTATATACTTATTTACATTATATACTTATTTACATTATATACTTAAGTACATTATAAACTTAAGTACATTATATACTTTAGTACATAATATACTTATTTACATTATATACTTAAGTACATTACATACTTATTTACATTATATACTTAAGTACATTATATACTTATTTACATTATATACTTTAGTACATTATATACTTATTTACATTATATACTTAAGTAAATTATATACTTTAGTACATTATATACTTAATTACATTATATACTTAAGTACATTATATACTTTAGTACATAATATACTTATTTACATTATATACTTAAGTACATTATATACTTAAAGCCATTATATACTTATTTACATTATTTACTTTAGTACATTATATACTTACTTACATTATTTACTTTAGTACATTATATACTTAAGTACATTATTTACTTGAGTACATTATTTACTTATTTACATTATATACTTATTTACATTATTTACTTAAGTACATTATATACTTATTTACATTATATACTTAAGTACATTATATACTTAAGTACATTATGAACTTATTTACATTATTTACTTTAGTACATTATATACTTATTAACATTATATACTTAAGTACATTATTTACTTGAGTACATAATTTACTTATTTACATTATATACTTATTTACATTATTTACTTAAGTACATTATATTCTTATTTACATTATATACTTAAGTACATTATATACTTAAGTACATTATATACTTATTTACATTATATACTTAAGTACATTATATACTTAAGTACATTATGAACTTATTTACTTTAGTACATTATATACTTAAGTACATTATGAACTTATTTACATTATTTACTTTAGTACATTATATACTTATTTACATTATATACTTAAGTACATTATTTACTTGAGTACATTATTTACTTATTATCATTATATACTTAAGTACATTATATACTTTAGTACATTATATACTTATTTACATTATATACTTAAGTACATTATAAACTTAAGTACATTATTTACTTAAGTACATTATACACTTAAGTACATTATATACTTATTTACATTATATACTTAAATCTATTTTATACTTATTTACATTATATACTTAAGTACATTATATACTTAAGTACATTATATACTTTAGTACATTATATACTTATTTACATTATATACTTATTTACATTATATACTTAAGTACATTATATACTTATTTACATTAAATACTTTAGTACATTATATACTTATTTACATTATATACTTAAGTACTTTATATACCTTAGTACATTATATACTTAAGTACATTATATACTTATTTACATTATATACTTAAGTACATTATATACTTATTTACATTATATACTTAAATCCATTTTATACTTATTTACATTATTAACTTACATACATTATATACTTATTTACATTATTTACTTAAGTACATTATATACTTATTTACATTATATACTTAAGTACATTATTTACTTAAGTACATTATATACTTACTTACAGTATTAACTTATTTACATTACTTACTTAAGTACATTATATACTTTAGACCATTATATACTTATTTATATTATATACTTAAATACATTATATACTTAAGTACATTATATACTTATTTTCATTATATACTTAAGTACATTATATACTTATTTACACTATATACTTAAGTACATAATAAACTTAAGTACATATATACTTTAGAACATAATATACTTATTAACATTATATACTTAAGTACATTATATACTTATTTACATTATATACTTAAGTACATATATACTTTAGAACATAATATACTTATTTACATTATTTACTTTAGTACATTATATACTTACTTACATTATTTACTTATTTACATTACTAACTTAAGTACATTATATACTTTAGTACATAATATACTTATTTACATTATATACTTAAGTACATTACATACTTATTTACATTATATACTTAAGTACATTATATACTTATTTACATTATATACTTTAGTACATTATATACTTATTTACATTATATACTTAAGTAAATTATATACTTTAGTACATTATATACTTAATTACATTATATACTTAAGTACATTATATACTTTAGTACATTATATACTTATTTAAATTATATACTTAAGTACATTATATACTTAAAGCCATTATATACTTATTTACATTATTTACTTTAGTACATTATATACTTACTTACATTATTTACTTTAGTACATTATATACTTACTTACATTATTTACTTATTTACATTATTAACTTAAGTACATTATATACATATTTATATTATATACTTAAATACATTATATACTTAAGTACATTTATACTTTAGTACATTATATACTTTAGTAAATTTTATACTTATTTACATTATATACTTATTTACATTATATACTTAAGTACATTATAAACTTAAGTACATTATATACTTTAGTACATAATATACTTAAGTACATTACATTATATACTTAGAGTAATAGTGCTGCTAAACTGCAGTAATAGTGCTGCTAAACTGCAGTTATTTTCGAAGTGTTAAGGTGTCTCCACACGTTTGAGTAATAATAAAATATTAAATAATAATAAATTAAAAATATGAGCAGCGCACGTCCGTGCGGACGTGTTTGATCACGAGTGATAAATAGTTATAAAAAATGGGTACAAAATGTAATGGCTGTAGTGAATCTATTTACGATCTTTTATTTATGGAGTGTAGACAAGAGAACTGCAAAAAGATATACCATATGAAGTGTTTGATGTTGTCGAAAAAGCAGTTTGAAGAATTTACAGAGCAATACAAAACTAACTGGAGGTGTCCGGAGTGCATGCGAGACGATCCAAAAGGGGACAACTCTGATACGCCGGTTCGTGCAACCGCCATGAATAAAACGTTTACTCCGAGCAGCTATGTCAACAAGCAGCGTGGTAATCGGGTCGCTCATAGCGAATTAAGAATTGAAACTGAAGAGAAGGTGCTTGAAGAGTTGGAAGGAGTTTCGTGGGGAAGTGCTATCTCGCATTGACGAGCAAATGAAGGAGTACACACTGCTGCTAGAAAGATTTACTAAAGCAGAAACTGAATTGCGAGAGATGAGACAGTCCTTGATGGTAGTTTCAGAAAAAGCTAATAAAGTAGAAGTATTAGAATCAAAAATTAAATCTTTGTTAGAAAGAAATGAAAGCCTGGAAATTGCTCTAAGGAGCAAACAGAGTCAGGAGATGGAGAAAACATCCCAAACTCAGGAAGTGCCTATGCGATCATTTGTGAATGCCGTTAAGAAAAATCAAGTAGTTACACAAAAAGTGAAGGCCATGAAACCAGCGGGTTTAGTAATCGCTGAGGAGAGTTTGAAGAGAGTAAATCCGAAAAATATATCACAAAACTCTAATCAGGTTATAGAGGGAAGTAATAATACAGAAAATGATTCCTGGATAGTAATAAATAGAAGGAAAAGCAAATATCCTAATAGGGAAGTAAAAAAAGGTGGAAGTACGCAGACAAATGAAATAGAAGGGACGGAAAAACAAAAATTTTTACATGTTTGGCGGCTTAGGAAGGACACCACTGTGGAAAGTTTGGAAAAATATGTTCGAGATTCAGTGAAAGTGCCGGTCAAAATTGAAAAAATTAAACATAAGACAGAGAGGGATTATTCCTCATTTATCATAGGAGTGCCAGAAAGTAAATATGATGATCTATGCCAGCCAGAAATTTGGCCTATTAACGTCGAATTTTGTGAATGGTTGTGGTTTCGGAGGACAGTCAGTCACCCAAGACCACCGGATAAAAACAACTAATAAAGTAATAGAATTATTTTACCAAAATGTAAGGGGATTGCGAACAAAACTGGAAGAGTTTTATGAAAGTGTGGCATCTTCCAACTCTGATTTGTTCGCAATAACAGAAACAGGGTGCAACGAGTCAATAAATGACGCGGAGTTAATTCCGCCGGGTTATACAATTATAAGGTGCGACCGAACGGATGGACGGAAACAAGGCGGCGCGTTTTTAGTGGCCACATCGCGGTTGGAACTACGTGAGGTACACAGTGACGTCAACATCGATGCGCATTCTTTTGAAATGATTTCTGCGACAGTGTATAAGCGTGAGCGGTTTTTGTTTTTGCTCTGCGTAGTTTACATACCGCCCAAAAGCAGCGAAAATGAGTATATGGTATTATTTAGGATAATAGAACAGTTTTGTAATAATTATAGTGAAGTAATAGTGTTAGGTGATTTTAACTTGTATTCTTGTCCACCACAAGTAAATAATTATTTTGAGTACTTGCAAACTTATTGTGGATTCACTCAGGGCAACAGTATAGGAAACTGTAATAATAGGTGCCTAGACTTAGTTTTAAGTACGGTATCAGAGAGGAGCGGGGGGAGCGTGAGCGTACGCGAGGCGGTAACACCGCTTGTAGCGGTGGATGCGCATCACCCACCACTCGAGGTAGCGGTCACGTTGTGCTCGCGCCGGCTACTCACCAAAAGCGAGTCGAGACCAACTGCTAGGGGGGACGAACCGAGCGCGTTTATACCCATAGGATGGAATTTTCACAAAGCGGACTTTAAGTCCCTATATACAGCAATTGCGGCTGTTGATTGGACACCGATGTATGAGTTAGACTTAGAGAATAGTCTGAGTTATTTTTATAGTACCATTAATTTTATTATCCATGGCTGTGTTCCGAATAAAAAGCGAAGACCGGTTACCCCGAGGTACGTTTACCCCGAGTGGTACACAGGTGAAGTAATTCGCGACATAAAATTAAAGGCTGACCTTCACCGACGGTATAAGGCAAGCAAATCGCCTCATGATTACGAAACGTTTGCTCAGTGTAGGGCAAAGGTTAAGGGAATGATAGCTCTCGCACACAAACAATATAAGCAGTGGGTTCAAGAACAGCTTCTACGGGATCCACGGGCGTTCTGGAACTACACAAATTCAAGAAGAGAATCTAGAGATCCGCAAAAAATTTTAAAGAACGGGGTTCTTTTAACTGATGAGCAGTGCGCTTCAGAGTTTGCTAACTATTTTCACTCAGTTTATAGGACACAGAGTGCTGACCTGAATGTGAGCGCAGCTGTTATAGCAGCGGGCGGAGAGAACGGAGCGGCGCGGGTGCATCTGGACCGACTTACTCTGGACGAAGTGAAACAAGCTCTAAAAGAATTGAGGCCTAAAAAGTCGGCGGGCCCGGACGGAATACCGCCGTACATTATAAAAGATTGTCGGTCAGTGCTGGCAGAACCGTTGCATTATATATTCAATCAATGCCTGAAATCAGCAGTGAACCTGTGCTGAGTGTGAACTCAAGACTTGATCTCGAACTTGAGAAACTCGAAACTCGAACCCTGGAATTTTCGTCCAGCGTGTGAAAAATAATTCCGCTTCAACTCGTCTGATTGTGAACAACGCATCCGCCATCTTGCGCAGTGCTTGCCGCTTAGCTGAGCCACGTGTTCGCAATCAGACGAGTTGAAGCGGAATTATTTTTCACACGCTGGACGAAAATTCCAGGGTTCGAGTTTCGAGTTTCTCAAGTTCGAGATCAAGTCTTGAGTTCACACTCTGCTGTTGTCGACGTCACCTCCGACGCCGATCTCCGGGTGCAGCTGAAGACCACCTCGTCTTCGCCTGCCTCGCTTCGAGTTTCTCGCTTCAAGTTCGAGTTCAAACCCAAGTTCCGGGTTCGACTCTCTACTGTTGTCGACGTCACCTCCGACGCCGATCTCCGGGTGCAGCTGAAGACCACCTCGTCTTCGCCTGCCTCGCCTCAAGTCTCAAGTTTCAAGTTTCAAGTTTCAAGTTCCGGGTTCGACTCCCTGTTGTTGTCGACGTCACCTCCGACGCCGATCTCCGGGTGCAGCTGAAGACCACCTCGTCTTCGCCTGCCTCGCTTCGGGTTCGACTCCCTGTGGTTGTCGACGTCACCGTCAACGTGCCGTCTCCTGGTGCAGCTGAAGACCACCTCGCCTTCGCCTGTTCCTTCTGGGCCACGCAATCAACGGCTACAAGGGCAGTACTCGCCCACTGCAGAATTTGGAAGCGAACTAATTGACGGGCCCTTTCACCCACGACCGCTGACCTTGTTACCCTAAATAAATTTGTGATTACGAGTTCCATCTTTTAATACACTCTAACTAGAACCGTAACAATGTCAGGGAGGCGATATAGACGAAATAGACGTCACTTACTTCGTATTCCTTCAGCGGAGGGCACCGCAATGTTGCAAGGGGAAGAAAAGTGGAGTAGCGCGGAAAGTGATGAACAAAATGCGCCGGATGAGATTTGTGCTTCTGCTACTACTGTCGTAGAAACCTTGCATGACAATGCACAAAGGGTACAAACTCATAATAATAATGATATAGATATATCAATCAGACCGGCGGCTGTCAAGGCTCGCATTAATCTCAAAAAATATAAATGATTGTTACTCTTAATATAATTATGATTAGGTATGTTCTTACAATGAATTAATTGTTAATACATATATACTAAGTGCATGAGGTGATTAGCTTATGTATATTTGTACATGTATACATAATTTCAGTCTACCAGTATTGAATCTATACCTATATGCTTTTAAAAATTTATGGAAGAGATGTTGTGGTTATGTATGTTGTATTATTATTTTTTATGTGGGTATGCCTATAATTAAAAACAATAAAGCAGTTCTGATCAAGTGCCGAGTTTGAATCACAACATAACCTAATAAAACTTTTGTTTCCCATAATGAAAAATCCGTACCTGGACGAAAAGTAAGTAAAGAACGTGTAACCATACTACCATGTGCTAACGCTGCGGGTACACACACGCTAAAAATGGTGGTCATTGGAAAATCTAATAAACCACGTGCATTCAAAAACATTGATTTACCTGTACACTATTATGGACAAAAAAGTGCGTGGATGACAAAAGATCTTTTCAAAAAGTGGTTTGATGAATGCTTCGTACCAGAAGTTAGAAAATGGTTGAAAGATCATAATTTTTTCAAAAAGCGTTATTGCTTCTTGATAACGCTCCCGGTCATCCGCTTGAAGAAGAACTGACAACTGACGATAAATGCATCACTGCGATGTTTCTTCCGCCAAACTGCACTGCACTGATTCAACCGATAGATCAGCATATCATTCAGTTTGTAAAGCAAGATTATAAGAAAAACCTTCTTCTGAAAGCCGTGTCAAAAGACCAGACAATAGAAAAAACGTTAAAAGAACTTAACATGAAAGACTTGGTTTTTGCTCTTTGTCAATCGTGGAATGCATGACCTTCATCAACTATTACTTCGTCTTGGAAAAAGTTATGGCCAGATATAGTCGCCACTCCTACCACCGATCCACAAATCAGTGTACCTTCGGAAGTAATAGAGCAAATTGCTGCTGAAACACAAATAAGTCCGGAAGATTTGGAAACCTGGTGCCGTGGAATGGATAAAGAGGAAAATATTTTTCATGAAATGTCTGACGAAGAGATTATAAAAGAGATTTCTAGGGCCGAAACACATAAGCGCGTTGCGGCGCCGCGCCGCTGAAATCGGCAGTGCGCTATAGCGGTGCGGCGCCGCAACGCACGACGCGAATTCCAGCGTTATGACGTCATACTTGTTGACAAGGATGCAGTTTGTTTCTAACACTCTTGCAAACAACACGTGTCAACCGAGAAGCAGTTTTAAAATTAAAATGTCTGACGTTGACGTCGATCTGTTTATATCTTCGGTTCAGGAACACCGTTGTTTGTGGGATACTAGTGACGAAACCTATAAAGACAAATTTATAAAACAAGAAGCATGGAAAAGCATTTGTGAGATCGTTTATGTTGATTACAAGGAAAAAAACTCAACCGAAAAATCAAAACTGGGTAAGTAGTAACATAGTATTGTCTTAGGTTTACGCGATCACTATTCACAATAAAACTACAATTTTTACTGTAGTAAAAACGTAAAAATCTGATCCGCGGTTTAAATTGTAAAAATTGTAGTTTAATGTAAGTAGCATGTATCTTTTTTTTTTTAATCATATGAAATACACCATTTATTTTAATGCCCTATGCAAAAGATTTTCTCTAAGTTAAAATTATATTTTTTCTCGCGCTCTTATTCAAAAAGGTAAACAAATACTATAAATAAAACCAAATTGCCATTTAAATTGTTTATTCGCAGTTCACAACATGTTAAATAGTTTGAATCAAATGTATTAAGGTATTATTTGTATTTTGAACTGAGTAGGTATACGAACATTCATATTTTGTTTAATTGCCAACTTAGGGCGCCAACATCACTGGAAAAGTAATTACAAAAATCATTCCGTATTAGATGTGGGCTTAAATTATTTTCATTTGCTGTGGGCAAATGCAACATTTGCAGATCAGAATCATCAAAGATAATGTCATCGGTCGCTTGTACTCCATCTCGATTCAAAACAAAGTTGTGCATTACACAACATGCCTTGATAATGTCTGTCGCAAATTCGTATTGCACATTCATAGATCGATGAGATATGCGCCATTTATTGGCTAGGATGCCAAAAGCGCACTCGACATATCTTCGGGCACGACTCAGTCGATAATTGTAAACTCTTTGTTGTACCGACAAATGTTTCCCTGAGTAAGGGCGCATGACGTTATTCGAAATTGAGAATGCTTCATCTCCTACAAAAACAAATGGAGTTTCATTTTGAGAACCTGGTAAAGGCTTTGGTACAGGAATAGGTAATTTGCGTGTCATAATCAAATCATAAAGTTTAGAGTTCTGGAAAACGGTGGAGTCACTTTCCTTGCCATACGCTCCTATATCGACAAAAATGAATCTATATCTAGAATCTACAAGAGCTAATAAAACTATTGAATTATAGCCCTTATAATTGTAAAACAGTGATCCACTGTGCGCAGGACATGTAATACGGACATGTTTACCATCAAGAGCTCCTATGCAGTTAGGAAAATTTGCTTTCTTGTCAAACTCAATAGCGACATCTTCTAGAACCTGTTTTGTTATAGGAGGTATATTTTGACTTGATAGATGTTTCCATATGGCGCGACAAACTGTCCTTACAATTTTTGCTATTGTACTTGCTCCTCGGAAGTAATTCGTATGCATGGTTTTAAAGTCACTGCCGGTTGCTAGAAATCTAAAATGAAATAATAATTAGTAGGCAAATAATAAAATAATACAAATGTAGGTATAATCAAACTCAAACTGCGCAGGTAATAGTGTTGCTAAAGGAATAGATTTTCAAAGATAGACAGGTAGTTTTTCAAAGAAGTACTCAAGAAATATTTTACATTATGGTTGTTCTAGGCAAAGTCAATCAGTTTTTAACTTGCCTAAGTCAAGAAAAAGCAGAAAATTGTTCTTTTTCGGCGGCCAGCCATTTATATGAAATTGGATGGACCGAAAGTACTTATGAAAGTTATATCAAATTTTATATGTAGTATAAATGGAATCTAGGGAATTTTAGTCTTTATTACTATTTTTCACTTGTGAAGTTATTTGTTGCAGGTAATGATTTAGTCAAGAAGTGGAAGGCCATAAAAGATAATTTTGCTAAATATCAAAAAAAACTAAAAGATGCCAATCGATCAGGAGCTGGAGCTGCAAAAATTAAAGAATATCACTTGAATAAACAATTACAGTTTTTGAAAAAGGTTTCACAAAATGCAACTGATTCCAGTTTATGTGTAGCGGAAGGAGATATTGAGAATGAAATAACGGCATTGCCTCGTTATAAAAGTCAACCACGAAAACGAAAGGCAGATGATAAGGATGATATTGAAGAAGATTTATTGGCAATATTAAAAACACCGGAGAATAGACATTTGCATTTTTTCAAGGGGATTTTACCATCTCTACAATCGTTAAATGAGAATCAAACATTGATATTTCAAAGTCGGGTGCTTCAAATATTAACGGACATTCTTCAACCTTCAATTCATCAAAATACACATCACGGCTATAATCAAGAATATCAGCATCAGGGTTATAATCAAGGATATTCAACTATGAGATACGATAATACGGTTCAGAGTGGCTACCACACTTCTACTCCTGGAAGTTCGATTACTGAACAGAGGACTACCTCATCATCAAACCAACAACGTCCAATAAATTCACCATTTTTACTGGACGAAACGTCAGCTACTTCCTATGTTTCACAAGATGAGGAGTTTGATTTTTCTTAAATTGATCATTACATTTTTTAAGGCCTATTAAAGTATTCTTAAAGTAAGAAAATTGTATAATGCAAAAAGCTTAATTTGATTCTGTCTTGTTTCATTTGAACCTGGCTTTGTACCACTAGGTACCCCCAAACCATGAACACTAGTGATGCAAAATTTTTATCGACACCCCGCTAGTACCACAGGTGTATAAAGCCAGGGGTACAAATAAAACTAAACATTTGATTCCGAGTGCCATAAACATCAATAAAAAAAAAATAAGAAACCTATTTGTTTTACCTTAAAGTTAAGCCCAGCATTTCCAAAGCAGTAACTGGTTTCCTTCCTTTATTTTTTTTCTTCTGTATATATTTTGATAACTCGCTTAATAGCTCTTCAAATGATGATATACTCATTCTAAAGTAGGCAACAAATTTTTTTTCGTCTATCTTTAATGCTTCGTATTTTTTAGAAAAGAACTCGCCATTTGGATTCATACCCTTACTTAATGGATGTATCCAGTATCTTCTTTGCCGTATTTTTAAGATAGAATAATGTCTTCTTAATAACAAATAAGCAATAAGTTTATTACGATCCATCGCAGAGAGACGTCTATCCACACTCAAAAATCACGAGAAAATGGTTACCCTACCATAATGCCCTGTTTCGCGACGCCGCAACGCGGCAACGCAACTGCCGATTTTGGCGTTGCGGCGCCGCAAAAATAAGCAGTTTGCGTTATGTGTTTCGGCCCCTAGTCATACAACAATAAATCAGGAAGATGACGAAGTGATTGCAACTACTCCGCAAGTGAAAGCACAAGATGCAATTAATGCCTTTGAGCTGGGTTTGCAATGGGCTGAAGAAAATGGTGCATCCTACAACGAACTTCTACTTTTGAGAACACTGAGGGACAAAGCTTTAATCTCGCGTTTCAACAATGTTAAACAAAAAAAAATTGATGAATATTTGCATGCTTCTTAAACTACATAATTGATTCATAGTTTTTGATTATTAGTTGACCTACATAATGAAGTATAATTAGTATTTCAGAGTACATATCGCTACCTGCAGGTTCAATTGGGGTAACTGACAAAACACAATGTTGCAGGAGAAGCATTTAATGTTTTTTTTCGTCTTTAATCGATCATAACTTTTTTTCTATACTACCTTTTTTTCATTTTCTTTTATAAAAATGCTTAGAATACGGTGAATTTCTGGCTAAAATGTAAATAATATCCAAAGAAACTCTATAATAGAAAATAAATTTCAGTTACACCAATTTTTTTTTATACTATTGACAGTTACGCTACATTCAGCATAAAAACTTTAAAACAATTCAGGTCAAAATGATGTAAAGACAGTTGTAAATCAAAATATGATTTAATCGTTTTAATGTAAGAGCCTATATGTGTAACAGGTTACTGTCTATTTTAGTTAAATTGTCTATTTTAAAGTTTATAAAAATGTAGAGAAGAACAAAATAAAAACCTGTTGCTTTTTACACTAATTTTTCTTAGATCCTAATAATGTTAATTTTGTAATAAGAATTAAGATTTATAATGAAATAAAAACCTCTTTTAATCAACACTATATTTATTGCGAAACATCAACAAAAATCTAAAAAAATAGTAACCAAAGTAATCAACTGGCTAGACAGAGTCAACAGAGGAGTCATCTTCGTCCGTTTGATTGAGTGTGTCTTGTATTTTCTTAGCATAGGGTAGATTAGTAAAATCCCCATGATATCTGCTAGGGATAACACCATCATTGCATAGCTTTGTCAAATCTTTATATTTGATTTCTGATATGGCCAATCTTTTTTTATAAAGGGGTTTCAATTGTTGGAATTCCTTTTTTAATTTTATTTCTAACGTCTCATTAGAAGCTGATGGTGCAGTATCCTTTTCCTTCAATTTTCCTTTCCCTTTTCCTTTACCCTTTCCTTTTATTACACCCTTTCCTTTTGGCTTAAAATAATTATCAAATAATTTAATTTCATGAGTGGTCGCATCAGGTTTCATAGAATGTTTAGTTGTAAACGTGTTTACATCCTTTTTCTTCATTGTAGCAATTCTAATTTTCGATGTATTTAATTCCTTTGTACAATTAGAAAAGCATTCCTGCGTCACTGTGTCCCAGTCGATAAAATCAGTAAATTCAAGAACGTTTACATTGTAAGGACGAGGATTTTTCCGGGCCGATTCTATATAACTTGACCATTGTGTAGGGCTCCAAACAATTATTTTTCTTACTTCACGTTCTATTACAGAGTGCATGCTATCTACAGGCATATAGCTATGTCCCGGTAGCAGGTAATTAATTTGAATGACTTCAATATTTTTAGATACCGTCAAAAAACCTTTAAAAATCGAAAGTATGGTTTTATTACGATTTTGTCCGCTACAACAATCGCAATAAAAGATAACTTTTTTTATTCCTCTTTCGTCAACATTTTGCAGATACTTATAAATACAAGAACCTATCTCTTTTGCGCCTCGTTTCCCATCACATTCACCCCATGTGTAACAAAAACCATTTTGAGTGGAGCTTTCATAAATCGTAAAGTTGAAAACTGTAAATTTTCGCGTGTAGTAAAGTAAGATGTTATCACCATGGGGTGTATTCAAAACCTTCTGTAAATCAAAGCTTGATACTATAGTCTCCTTGTCTATCAGATGCAAACTTTGATGACATTTGAATCGTTCGTATGTTGCTTCTTTTTCTTCGATGTGAGCCTTAATAATTTCGGAATCCATATTGACTTTATTTTCATTATGATCGTTTTCGTATTTGGTACAAATTTTGCATTTATCTTTCTTTGGTACGTGGACAGTAACATTGTTGTATTCCGTTTTGAAAAAATCTTTGAATTTTCGCTCACCTAGATAGTTTTCCTGATTTTCTTCGCATTTTTTTTTGTATAAACGATAAAGGTTAGTTGTATTCTTATACTCTTGTGGTAAATATAATTTGCTTGATTTTTTCCGACAATAATGTGAAGGAAGATATGGAAGAGATTCAATGTAGTGCTTTGCTGAAGCTATCACAGACTCATCATACTTTGGATTGCTCGATTTCTTTCGACTTTCTGCTTGAGAAAGTCCTTCTTGAACATTACCTATAGTATAAAGTAAATAATTTTGTCCAATATCTAAGGTTTTTAGTATAAATTTTTGACACACCTGTCTTCTGCCCTCGCCTTCATTTATGTAGTATTCGTAAGTAAACTTTCTTTTGCTGTCGATCACGCCTTTTTTTGGTCTATTAACCGGAACTCGTAAGGCACATTGTACCAGCCAATCTTTTTTTCTTTGAGAATTCAAATTCCAAAAATAATCAAAAATACTTTGTCTCCTTTCCTCGGTGATTTCAAAACAATTCCTGGGACATTTTGTAGGCTCGCAGGGATTTGCCTTTAATGTTTTTTTCTCTACAAGCTTTCCAGACGAAGTCTCATAACTGTCACCTTTTTCTCGTTTCATTCTCCTAATCTTCCTTTTATTTTCCACTTTTCTTTTCTTAAATTGTACAGTTCCTTCCAATGGTTTGTCAATATTTCTTTTCTTTTGTAATTTCTTTCTCTTATTTGTAGGTTTAGTATGTTTTGGGTCATTTTCAGAGTTAGATGACGACATGTTATCGCTTTCTTTGCCGGACCATAGATCTGAGCTTCCAGAGGAAAAATCTTCGCCTTGAGCAACATTAAGTTTGTCATAACATTCATCGTCTGATATAAAATCAATGTGTTCTTTTTTTAACTTAGGGAGTTCCTGTATACATTTTCTTTTGCGAGATTTTTTAATATCAGGCATTCGATTTTTATTTGTATTGCTACTAGAAGGAGTAGGTAAGTTCAATGTTCCTAATTTTTTTAAGGAAGATGAGTCCGATATTTCATCACAGGCAGTTTCAGGTACTATAACCTGTACTGGGATATCTGCAGCAAGAGATACAGGTGAGTCCACATTCATACCATCTGTACAGGAAGTTGCAGGGACTATATCCAGCACTGAAATATCTGGAGAGTGAGCTTTAGGTATGTCCATGTACATAATGTCTGCACAAGAAGTTGTCGGTACAAAGTCTAACAATGAGGGAGATGAATGAAGACCCAAAGCTTTGTTATCACCGCGAGGAGTTGCATGGTCTGTGCACAAAGTCTCAATCTCAATGGCAGTGCAAGAAGACACAGGTAGAGCCAAAGCCTTAATATCAGTGTAAGAGGTTGGAGATACTGTATCTAAAGGTGCAATATCTGTGGACTGAGATGTAGGTAAATCAAAAGCCATAACGGGGGCGCAGGCAGATTTAGAGATATCCAAACCAAGTTTGCAGAATGATGTATTAGGTATGTTCGAACATTCATTAAAGGTCACTATTTGATTAACATTTTGTGAATATTTTTTTGTTTCTTTTAAGGGCAACACATCGTTTTTGTTACAACGTTTTACACTGTCATTTGAATAAAGTTCACAGTATTTCTTTTCATTGAGTTTAGCAGTCAAAATATTATCAACGTTTTCAACAGAAACAATGTTAATTTTCTTTTCTGTTTCAGATGACTCGGGTATATTATTACTCTTAACGAGATCACTATTATTAGAATCATTAAAAAATGAGTGAGACATTTCTAGACATAGAGTTGACGTGTTAAGAATATTGCTGCTGTCACTACTACTATAATTCACAACTGCTTCCTTTTGTTTTTTAATTTCCACAGTATCATATGACTGAAATGTTGAAATATCTGATTCATTGATATCTACAATAATATCTGTAGCTGACGAGTTCAAATTGCTCTCAATTGAGTCACGAGAATTATGGGATCTGAAAGCGAAAAAACATTTGAGTTAATCAAATAAGGACCACGTATTTTTTAATATTAATGTGTTGGGAGCCATTAGCTTATTGAATTTGAAGCAAGTATACTTACTTTTTTGCTAAAAATGACTGCACGTCGAGTTTTATACATTCTGTATCACTTTGATCAATTATATTATCAGCTGACGAGTTTTGGGAGTACGAGTATTCCTTATGGTTTTTTACAGATTCGGATCTGAAAATAAGGGAAATAAATAATGTAATTTATTTTGGCATAGCGAGCTCTTTTTTCATGTTCTAAATACGAGTACCTTCAAATATTATTTAAAAATAATTATTGATTACCGGAAACTTGTTGATCGCTCTTCGTACCTATTTTTATTAGTTAGACAACAAACAATATCGATTACTCTCAGAGAACAGTCCTTACAACTTCTAGCAGTACTGGATAAAAATTACTGTAATGTTAACGTATTAAAAATACCCAGATAGGTAGGATTTCGGAGTCAATAATCAGATTCCAGGGACTGATTTTGGAAGCGACTGATTAGGTTTGTATTTTAAAATATTATTTCTAAATAAAATCGTGTGAAAATATTTAATAACGGTACTCTGATGTTTTTTATAATCTACCATTAATTTAAATGGTCTGCATAAGTGTAAAGTCTTCCAGATTTGAATCCCGGCCGGGGTAAGTAAGTAACTATGTTTGATGGATATTAATAGGGATTTACCAATTTAACTATCATTAATTATCTATGTCCATAATACGGATACCTAGATAATTGTTGTACCCAACCCTTACAAGAACACACGACGTTAATAATTACAATATTAATAGTTTCAATCTTGAAATATTAAGAACTTACCTTTCTATTTCTGCCTTTATTCTTATCAATTCCTGTTTACGCTGCAGTAATTGTTTTAAATTATTAAATTTTTCCATTTTGCACACCGGTAACAAACAACTACACCGAAAAACAAGTCAGCGCCAACTAATCGCGCCACTAACACCAAAAAGCGTGCGCGCCTGTTGTAAATAATGTCATTTGTCTCCTTCACACTCATTGCGTGTGAGGGAGACAAATGCCGAAGTGCCGCTTGGCTCGTGTGGCGCTTTACTTACAACCAGCCATCATTGGTGTAGGTAGGTATTCTGAACAGATATATTTAGTAAAACAGGGTAAAGGGCAAACTTATTAACTTACTTACCTGCAAATTGGTGTAACTGTCACTATAGTTTGGGCCCAATTGGTGTAACGTTGGAAGTAATGAATTAATAGTAAGGTAAAATAAGTTTAGTGACATTTAATCGGATAGTGCAGATAATATTTTGGTGTATCCGTAGGGAATTTCTTTATTCATCTTAAATAAAAATGTAAAAGCAATGTTTTTTCGGTTACATGCATTTGTAAATACTTTATTTACTACCATTATAAAAATACACGAATTTAACCGGCAAAAATGAATCAAATGTTTATTACCTCAAAATTTTAATAGAAATGTGAAAAGTACATATCCAAAAAAAGTAAGGTATCTGCATATTTTTAAAAGATCGAGTTTTTTTAAATATAACATTCGAAAGAGCAGAAAAATCTTAAAAAAACTGTATACTTAACTCATTTTACGTGTTTTGTCGGTTACCCCAATTGAACCTGCAGGTGACGATATATGTATGTACATATGTATATATACATAATATGTATGTATAAAGAATCTTATCATTGGATCTGTAATTTGTCGGATTAGAAGGTACTCTTTTGTAGAAAAATCCGGACTATAGGGGGTCTTAGGCAGTACTCTATAATTCGACGAATTCGATAGTTCGACACTGCCCTGCAAAATGTTTGTCGGACTACCGTGTCCACTGTAAGTGTTTCTGTAGCTAGAGAAAAATAAGGATTGACCACCCACAAATGGCAAATCAATGTGGAAAAAAAGGCTTAGCAACCTAATTCTACGAGCAAGGCTTAATTTATTCCGTCTCTCTTATAGTATAGTCAATAGAATGGCAGATCCGACAAAACCAGAATGACATCAGACGCAGGACAGCTTAGTATTATGAAAAATTAAGCTTACTCTGCAAACAGCAGTAGAATCTGTACGGTGCAATTTATAATTACAGTATAATCTCACTAATCCGGCACTTCGATAGATCGGCACGTCCAATAATCCGGCACCCTCCGCCCACGCCTCCCTTTCTCCTCTATACCTGTGCGCTTTGGTCGCTGCGTCATCGACTAGCAGTCTAACCTTAAAACTGATCACGTGCACGTGGTAACATATTGTTTCTTTCAAGTGAGACTACACTAGCGAGCAAAACTATGGAATCACCGACTTGTATTTTGCTACGAGCGATTTTAAAAACTATTTGACTTATAAAGATGAATGAAAATGATACCATCTGATAGGTTATACTGTTTACTTTAAATCACTACCATATTCATTAAAATTGTATCTGTATTTCAGGAGCTGTCCTGGTTTAAGTAAAGGAGAAAGAAAAAATACAGTTTCGACTTCACGAGTCCTGGCGAGTTGCGCGACATTAATAGCCTATAAAAGCGCTTGGTATCAGAATTCTCTTATCAGGAGTTGCTCGAGCTGCCATCGCGTGCACACCTGTGCACCGGCGTTCGGGCCCGTCCTAGTGTTCGGTCACTGCGACTGCCTACCGAACCAACTGCGTCCAGCGGCGGCGCTCGGATTTACGCGTCATTCCTCCCCGATTCTGGTTCCCCGGTCTGCCACCAGCGGCAAGCCCCGGGGGCCGGGTCGGTGGGGTTGGCGTGCCGACACCGCTGCTCGGGCCACGTCAGGCAGCTCCGCCCCGCGTTGAAGCGCCCCGCGTACCGCGTCGAGCGCCCCGCGCTCCGCACCCCGCGTTTCCGCGTCGAGCGCCGCGCGCTCCGCGTTTTACGCGCCCTCGACTACTATGCCGCCGCCGACGCCGAACCCACCGCCGCTATCCCAGCGGCGCGTCACCCGAACGCGCGCGATCCGCCGTAAGGTGTTCGTGCGGTCAACAAACTCCGCAATCGAAGCTGGCCTGGATGCTATAATAGCGACCGGCCATGCTACAATCTCCGCCCGCGCAACCAGGAAGCCCACGGGCTTCCCGTCCGATGCCGGACCTTCCTCCGGAGCCGGTGAGGAGGCCTTTGATGCGAGCCCGCTCAGCCTTTCGCCGACCCCCTCAAGAATGCTGACACCAGCGCCCCCCACGGCACAGGCAAGAACTGCTGTGCCGACTCCGTCCCCGCGCCTCATCGCCCCGCAAATGGATATTGCGGTGGGGCGGTTCCCGTCTCCGCCACCAAGGAGAAATGAGAAAACCCCGGCGGCATTTACTGCAAGAAACTTGCCAGTAATATCGCCGAGTTCCCCAATGGACGAATCCTCGTCCCCAGGCCCTTCGTACGCGGCAACAGAAGAAAACCGCGAAGAAAACTGGTGCGGCATCCGCCGGCACCACCAATGCCACGGCAGCAACCTCTGCTGTCCCAACCAGCGCTCCCACTGTCACAATAGATGTCGGCAGCGCACCGAAGGCCACCGTCCGCTACCCTCCGCTCATCGTGGAAGCATTGCCGGACTGGCCCCAGCACTTCCGGGAGCTTAAGAGACTCCTCGGACACACACCGAACGGACGCCCATTTGGCAAGGGGGTCCGTTTCCTACCGAAGTCGGATCAGGAGTTCCGGCTGATCCAGCGCTACCTCACGCAGCTGGAGAGCACCAGCAGAATCTCCTGGTTCACCAGCAGAATCTCCTGGTTCTGCTACTCGCTGCCCGCCGAGCGAAGCCTTAAGGTCGCGATTCATGGCCTGCCGGCTGACACGGACCCGGCACTAGTGGAGGAGGAACTGCGCGAGCTCGGGTTTGTGCCAGAGCACGTGCGTGCCATCCCCGCCCGTCCAGGCAGACCAGGCTGCCTCATGTTCGCGCAGCTGAAGCGAACACCGCCCAAGTAACAAAAAGTGGTCTTGTAGTGGTTCCAGAGCCAGGTCTATAACAGGCTAGTAAAAGTTTATAACCACAGAAAAGGGCCCATTTTATACGCGTACTTTTGCTAATAAAACACTCATAGTAGACTTGGCGAGCACCACTTAGATCAATAATACACTTATAGTTGGACTACGCAGAACTATTTGCTCCTGCGAAGCCAGCTATGAGCATCTAACAGAACCAGCCACCACGACTTAAGCCCATAATACACTTATAGTTAGACTCCGGAGAACCATTTGCTCCCGCGAAGCTCACTATTAGCATTTAATTGAACCAGACAGGCGTGTAACGTACTCCGCGCTTCTATTACTAGCTACTTCAAACATTTGTGAATTGTTATTGTGTTATGTTGTGCGGTCGTGGAGAAAAATAAAAAAAATAAAAGGTAAGTTCATCTATTATATATAAAATATATTAATAAGTATTTCGCACGAAATATTATACGTGCATACGTGTGTGCACGGCAAACGCGTAAGTATTTTCGGTGAAGTATATTGTGTTTTACATCTCAATTTTTGTTCGCCTTCTGAACACGGCGTATTTACAAAGTTGTGTTTAAAAATAATATTAGTCCTAACAGCATTGTCGCGCCATATTGTGACGAATTAGAGTTCCGCACACAAATGTCTTAAATGCTTGCTAAACTAAGAGTTTATTATTTTTATGTTTTAGTTGTGACTTGGATCGAACTACTATGGTCATATTTCTAGACGTAGACCGTTTTTTGACTAAAAATGATATCCGAGCCTTAAAAACTGCGAGATGGCCTTGGATTGAAACTCATTTCTTGTTATCTCGCAATTGCCATGGTTGTGGCAAGAGAGTTTCAACATATTCTGGAGAAAGGCCAGTTCATATTGTTTTGAAGGAAGAACACATAAAATTATTGTTAAACGAAAAAAATTTTTGGTGTGAAAATTGCAACTTCGCCGTTTATGACCATTTCACTAGTGACGAATGTGAACTAGGTAATTAATTTTATTACTTCATTTCATAAATATTTTTTAAAGATTGTAATTGCTGCTTGGTGGAAATCATCCGTAAATATACTAGATAAGTATTTCTAGGGTTTAACCTGTGGTATAACTGCGGGGAATCCCTGTGTTATGTAGGTAATGTTTGAACTGAAGTTAGCCGCGCGCGCGGGATAGCTGGCGCGGCGCTCGCTCGCCAGTCGCATGCCGCGTGCGTGTCTGTTCTTGTTCAGTAAGCTCTTAGTTAGCTGTGCTAATGTGATGACGGCGGACGTGCGTGAATAATATTGAGCAATAATTTTTCGTTTACATCACAAAGGTTGATGTTATGCACTGCTTACTTAACCTGTTCATCTGACGCCCACTAGCACCAAAGATAAACCACCGGCGCCGGTTAACCGAACTTTTACAACATCATACCATAGGAACATATTTTGGGATAAGTATTGGTGCAGGTGGGAACTAAGGACTAAAATTTCAATTGTTCTTGCATCTTGACTCATGACGCCTTGCGTACCTGAACCGGTGCTTTTCTTAGTGCTTACGTTCGTCCCTAATATTCTACCTATATCGTTTAAGCAAAATTGTATTACGTGCAAATTAACTTGTGTGCGTTTCACAAGTGAGCTCTCTTTTCGTTATGTTGGCAGCATGCGAAATTGTTCGAAAATAATCCGTAGGCTCATGTAATAAGGACGTTCATTAAAGAATGGGCATAAGGACGTCCTTATTGCATCTCCATACAGATTATTTTTGGACAATTCGCAATGCTGCCAATATAACGGAGCTCTATGTAAACTATTGCATCTGTCTCCGTAAGTTCGTTCGGTTTGTTTCTTATGGTTTGATGTATTATAAAATGTATTTATAGTTACATGTATTTTTTTACAGATTCCTGCCATGCCTTTCTCAGTAGTGCAAACAATTGAAAAAGGCGAATTAAGATTAACGGCCGTACCAGATCTGTGGGTGCATAATAAATTACTTTTTTGGCCAAAGAAGTCAGCAGATAAATTAAGGAGGCAGGAAAATAGTTCACCTGATGCTTCTTGGGAAATCATGTCATGTGATGTAAAAAGAAAAAATCTTGAAACATTTTAAGAGGCACAGGATGAAATTGATACAATGAGTGACAAATCAGATACTGAAACTGACGAAGGAGATACGAACCGTCGATCATTACGCAAGGAAAAATATCCCTTGCCAGATAAATCTTTCAACGAATTGGCGAAGACTTTAACAGATGTAAGTATCATCCATCATCCAAGTTACCAGTTCCTATACCAGTTCTAGAACCACTAGATGCCACGTTTGACACATATTGCAAGGGTTATTAGGTATTATATGATAGAACAATAAAATTTATAAATTTATATGTATCACCCATTATTGGTGAGAGGTGGTCAGCCTTTCGCCTATTATACAGCAGTACCCTTATATCCCACTTACAGACTCAATCATCTTGGTGTAAGAATTGTGTATCCTGCGTTGGTGGACCTTAAAGTAAATAAATAAATAAATAAAAATGTTATAATCATATTTTTTTTCAGAATCATAATCAAATGCTAAGTACCACAACACCAGTCACTCAAGTAGCCCAGAAATCCCAAGAAGACACAAATTGCTGTTTTGTGCCCCAAGACCAGATTGTTGGTACAGTCGAGGGCAATATTCCTGTCACAATTCCGGAATCGAATTTCCTCTTTTATACACATACAGAACCGGAAATTTCAACACCAACTAACGAGATTGAAGCTATTAAGGAGAGCATAGCAACCATTATAGCCAATCAAAATTCCTTACATGAAATCCAAACTAATATGTGTGTAAAGATCTCAGAAATACAAACAGAGCTAAGATCATTCATAAAAATGAGCGTATCACAAAAAAGAGTTGACGAAGAGCCAACTCTAATAAAAAATATCAAAGACCTTGAGGAATTTGAAAAAAATCTATCAAATAGAACATTCTAAGATAACATGTTGATGAAATTTGTCGGTGTGTGTTCTAAAGGTTTGGGCAAAGGCGGCGTAAATGCCTACCACTTGGTCGATTCTTTGTTTGAAAGAAATTTTCTTAAGCAATGTACGTGGACTGGCTTTTCCAAGAAAGAAGCAGTAAAAATATGTTTTAAAGCGTTTACGAGAACGATTTCTCTTTTTTTTGATATTATCCACGCAACAGATGAAAGTTTTACAAAAGTGGACTGCGATAAATTTTTTAAAACTATTTTGAAAAATGCTCATAAACGCAGCGAAAGCAATCAGAGGATGTCGGCTCCAAAAGTTAGAGTAATAAAGAGAAAAAGGACAGCAAAAACTCTTCCAATAGATGTGCCGATTGAGAATGTTAACGGAGAGGACTCCGGTCAAAACAGCGTCGAGACTCCCGATTTAAACAATGAAGAGAGATCTGACCAAAATGATGTTGAGATTTTCTATCAAAGTGATGAAGAGAGGCCTGATAAAACGACGAAGGGATGTCCGACTAATTGAGTACGTAGTTAATGTTTTCATATAATGTTTACACACCTACATTTGGTAACTCGATTCATTTTTTGTCGCTGATTTTTGAATAATCCTAGATTAGGTGGGAATAATTAATTATTGATGGTGATATTACTTAACAAGAGGTTAAGTTTTCATAGTTGTTATTTCTAAGTTTATTTTAAAGTTCCTTTGGTAGCTAAGACTTGTTGGTTGAATAAAAGAGTACCTATTTAACTAAACGTGAAAAAAGTGATTTTTGATGTACCTATATAACAAAATTTTGTATTGTAGTACTTATACCTAAAATTAAAAAGCAAACAAGCTATGTAGAAAATAGTAGTACCAATAGTAAAAGCTGTTTGTATTGATGAATGCTATCATCTGCTTATGGGATCAAAACCTTCGAAACGGGTTGGAAGATTTTTGTGTGGAGCCTGAGGGGTTGCGTCCCACCTACAACTTTTCTTGTGAAAAGCCGTAGCCATTGATGGAACTTCCATAAATCGATAGATTGTTTCAATACGAATCGAAACTGAAGAGTGATAAAATCTCTTAAAGTGTCACATTTCCGAGATACAGGCCATCAAACGTTCTAATATTGGAGTTTTGAAACTTTTGACAGCCTTTACCTTGGAAATGTGAGATTTTATCACTCTTTAGTTTCAATTTGTATTAAAGCGAACTATCGAGTTATGGAAGTTCCATCAATGGCTGCGACTTTTCACAAAAAAGTTGTAGGTAGGCCGGGCCCAACCTAGGCCAAATGCTGTTTTTACCATAGTTTTGTATATTTTTTTTAATTTGTTGGAATTGTGAGTTTTGTTCATTAATTTTTAAGCACATAATTTTTTAATGTTAAATTTTTTAACTTTTTTTGTTTAACCTACAACTATAGAGTATTTCGTTAGCATAACTTAGTAATCTGACGAATTTTGGCTATTAATTTTAAAGTCACGTTTGGTTAGTCAAAAATTATATTTATTTTTATCTATATGTAAGCATAAATAAAGGAAAGGAAGTATTTGATACACAAGATACTGAAGGACTTGTAATTGTGATAAATGATTGTGACTGTTTCTTGTCAATATGCTAAAGGAAAGGAACGTGATTACCTCATTGATTATACCTTTTAAGATTGATTTTGGTCTCGCTTTAAGATTATTGTAATAAAAAAAATTGTTATTGAAATAATAAAACTTTAATTTTGATTATTACAGACTTTTATTATGTTCACTTACAGAGTATGTAACAAAGGTATGAAAAACATTTTCCTACCATACAAAATACTCACCATTTTACACTTAATAATTGAAATTTTGAAAATATCGGCCTCTCTGTTGCGATGTAATTCATCATTATCACACTGATAAATGTTTAAAAAAGAAGATTTTAGTGGCTTTTCAAATGCATCTTGAGTTTGTTGCACAACAAAACCACGTATTTCTATATCTTGCTCCTGGGTCTGACTATTGTTTTTAATATAAACTGATATGAATTCAACCAAGTGATTATCATTAGTGAGAAACCATTGGTCTTGTTTCTTTTTTGATAATATAAATGAATTTAAACATAAAACATTTTTCTTTATAACTGGACATTTGTTGTTCTCTGTTGTTAGACTATTTAACTCAACTAAATCCCTTTCAATGATTCTCCTTGCAATTTGACGTAGTGGCTTTTTTCCATGTCTTACCATATGCTTCAAATGTTGAAGTTTATTTTTGAATTAGTAGGCATTAAAATTTTGCAGAGTCCCGAATTTTTTAACTTCGTCAACTAAATGTGAGAGATTGTGAATGTTACTTGTCACATAGTCTTTACCGTATATTCTTTTGAACTGTTCTGTAAAATGTGCCAACATTTCTTCAGCAATCTGAAGGAATTTAAAATGTTTTTCGATCGAACAGATTGTGATAGCACAAAAGAAATGCATGAAATGTGTATAAGCTTCTTCTTTTAAGACCTCCTTAAGAATCACCAAGCTAAGGTAGTAAAGAAAACTACGAAACTCTGAACCTTTCCAGTGTTTTAAAATGTCCAGTGATCTAACTGACCGATGTATTTCTGTAGGCATTTCACAATCATTTAAGAAATTGTCAACTTTAGCTATATCGCTAGCACTCCATTTAGTTAGATAAATACCAAAATTGCCATCACGCCATCCTATTAGTAATCTTTTCATAAGCCCCAGGTCAATGAGATGCAGCGAATCTGACACCGGAAAATCTTCAATCATATCAATGTTGAGTTTGAGTAACGGCGAGTCTAACTTGTGGTGTTGCCCGTATTTCTTTTCACGAGTCTTGGTCATTCCTTTTGGGGCAATTAAACTGGGGAAATGTCACAGTATTTGATTTGTGAGAGTATTCCCCGACCACCGTGCATTTAAGGCATCCATGTTTACTATTAAAGTTCGATACACCTGAAACAATTATATTGTTTTTAATTAGCTGAATTAGTTAATTAGCTGATAGTACTATATGTTTCTATACTATGTAATTAGTGAAATAAAAACCTTTTATCATAGCTCTTACAGGTGAATCGCAAATGAATGCTCCTAATTTGACATGTATTATTTTTTCTCTTTGTGATTTGTCTGTTATTTTAAGTCCCTCTGGAAGTTGCTGCATTTCTGTTACAAAAGGTCCCAAAAAAGTGTCAAGATCTTTAGGCTTTCCATCACCAGCATAGATACCTATGAAAAAAGCAAACATTGTCATCTAAGATTTTCATTATTTTGTCTACGAAGCTGACGTAACAGGTACTTACCTACGACAAAAGGCGGCAGTGGAATTTCAGATACTGAACATAAAATGGGCCAAAACTGGTACTTAGAACTTTTAAACACTGGAAGGCCGTCAATGTTTATTTTTAAAGAAAGTTTATCAGGTGGGACAGAGAGCTCTTCAACAATATTTTTTAAACATTTTTTCAGACCATTATGCCAATATTCCCCTGGAGCTGAACAAATAATATCCACATTTGCCTTGTTTGTTTGTAGAAGAGTTCGTGCGTCATTAGGGAGGATATTTTTCAACTTTATATTTAAAATTTTTAATAATGAATTTAACGCCACATGTGGAATATTGTGTTCTACTGCCCATTTACTAAGGTTACTACGTAGTTTATTATTCTCCTCGTATGTTGAATAGCAGTCATCTTCATCTTCCTGCTCAGAATCAGAGTTGTCACAAATATATTCCTCGTCATTGTCAGAGTCTAAATCACTTGTTATGGGTAAAACCTTGTTTTGTACCGAAACGCCACTACTAACTCCTGGACTAATATCTTGAAAATTATTATTTCGTCCGGAACCCTCACCATCTTCTACAGAACGTTCTTGGCTCGATGTAAATCTATTACTCGGCACACTTATCATTTGTTGGTATGTTTTCTGCACTTTCCTTTTATATGAACCGCTTTTTTTTAACCGCTTCCATTTGTTTATATCCATTTTTATAATAATTTAATAAAAACCCAATGACTCAAAAGAAATCAAAATGGCCGTGAAGATGCGATAAACATTAAAAGCAATTGTCTTCTTAAATGGACTTCACGAAGATATCTTTGGACACTAATAGTTTTACAAGAAACCTTTACATAGAAATTAAGACTAACAGCATTCGAGAGTCCACAATAATACCACGTACGTCTTACTCTTAGAGGAAACCATTGTAGAACAAATTCACTTATAATTGGCACGTAAAGTTGACTTATAAACCCCTACAAGGTCAAGTAACAAATGCAAATGGTTCTAAGTGTATTTAGTTCTATAAATTACTATTACTGGCTTAAGACACTTATAGCGGATTTATAATTACTTCTTGTAGACAATTATAAGTGTAACTTACTGGAGCAAGTTTTCTCAAGTGTATTTACACCTATACAACACTTTTATAGGCCTTCTTAGCCTTTACTGCGCCTATAATTTCGTTCTATACATGACTATAAGTCAACTTATAGGAACAGGTGTACTATAAACCTAAACGAACTCCGTGTAACCTGTTATAAGCTTGGTAGTAAAACCTGGAACCACTAAGAGAGAGGTACTAGTGCTGTGAGCCTGTAAACTGTGCACTACAGGAGAACTTTGTTACTTGGGCGGAGACCATCCCGGGCATATATGAGGTGCGCGAGCTCCTCTGTATGCCCGGTGTTATCATCGAGGCATGGCGCGGCAGGAAGGGGCCCGCCCAATGCCATCGCTGCCAACAATTCCGGCACTCGTCGCACAATTGCCATAGGCCCATTGCCTGTGTGCGGTGCGGTGAGAGCCACCCAGCAAGAGACTGCCCTAGACCCCGGGAGGAGCCGCCAACCTGCGCTAACTGCGGGGAGGCGCATACCGCAAACAATGCTGCCTGCCCGGTTTTCCGAAAGGAGAACCGAAATCGCCGAGCAAGTACCATTGCGCGCACCGCCACAGCGAGGCGCGCCACCGCCGCCACGCCACATGCCGAAGCCGACGCACCCGGCTCGCTGACGGCCGCCGCCAACCAGCCGGGCCGTCCTCCGGGCAGCAAGCGCCGACGTAAACGGGGCAAGCGTGCCCAAGCCCGTAAGAAGAGCATGCCACCCACGTCGCCTGCGACAGTGCCACCTACGTCTTCTTCTACGACGGCACCGCCTTCCGTGCTGCCGCGCAACGAACCGTCCAAGCCCACCGTGGTCGCTGCCCCCGAAAGGGGGACGAAGGCGAAGCGAGTGGGAGTACCGCAGTCGGCAGCTCAGCCGGCCCGCGGCCCATTGGACTCAACGACGACCCGCGTCATCGGTGCCCTGAATCAGGTCCTGATGGCGATCCAGGAGCAGCGCGACCCAGTCCCGCTCATCCTGGCATGCATAATGGAGCTCTGCACTGGATGAGCTCCATATTGCCCCCCGGAATGCCGATGGGCTTTTGAAGAACAAACCCCATCCTCACAAGGACCTACTATCCACTTGGTACACCGGCCCCATGCATGAGATGCCCACGTCGGCTATTCCCCGTCGAATAGTCAAGACTGTGGGCACCTCTTTGCAAGACAGGCGTCTTCAAGTGGCGGATGAAGACGCACTGTCTACGGAGCGCCCCACGAGGACCACGTAACCACCGGACTTCCAAACGCTTCCTCGCCGCTGGCTGACGGGCGCTTGCCAATGCACATTGGCAAGCTCGACCTCGCTGAGCGGCGGGTGTAAGCCCCATCCAGGACATACCAAGTCGCCGCAGTACCGCTGATCGCCGCGTCATAACGCAGGCTTGATCGCGCTGCCGCGACTTCTTCCCCGGACTCGACACCACGGACCCAACGGTCCCACCAAGTGACCCGTCTGTAGTTGCAGACGGCGTTGCTACCACCGAAAAGGGCCATTGCCCTGAGCGGTTACCCCGAGCCCCATTTGGGACTCCGAGGAAGATTAGATTCTCTTATCATTCCGACTCGCGCATCCGTCCCGTACGGATGTCTGTCTCGCAACCGATTGCTCGAGGTGAAAGTGTTAGTGGTAAACAGTGTCCGTTTCTGCGTTGTGGTAGTGCAGTGTAGTTCCAGGGTCTAGAATCCATTTAAGTACACGTGTTATTATTAGCGTAGTTTTAACACCCTCGTCACCTAAAGGCGAGGCCCCATAGGGCCACACCCCTTTTTTAGGCACACTCCTCCCTGCATGGCAGGGAGGTCAACCTGCTACCCCGGGGGCTGCCATGGCCCTCGCCGACTCCGACCTCAATCTGGAGGCCCTCTTAAAGGATCTCCAAGAAAACAACCTGGGTTACTTAAACCGCTTTAGGACTGTTAGGCCTAGAGTGTTTACGGACAGCCCGCAATCCCCGGCTCCCGCAGAGCCGATTACCATTTACGAAGACCCGGTCGCTATCCCTACGATAGCGATCGAAGCATCTACCTCCCCGGCATCCTCCGAGACCGACGACGGCTTCACCGTCGTTGGTGCTAAAAAGCGGAAGCTTAAGGCTTCCAAATCCAAGGCGAACCCGCCAAAGAAAGTGGTAACGGACCGCCCCGCTAGGACCCAGTCCCAAGCGCCCCGCGCAGCGCCTCGCGCAGCGCCTCGCGCAGCGTCCCAGGCTTCCCCTGCGGACGAAAACGAGCCCGAAGACTCCCCTATGGAGGAGCAACCCCAACCCAGGGATAGAATCCCACCCCTCTTCATCCGCGACAAGCTTGCATGGATGAAAATCATCCCGCTTCTTGAAGCGAACGGCATCGGCTTCACCGGTGCCCGATCCACCGCTATCGGCATTCGAGTACAGTGCCTATCCTCCGACGACCACCGTCGGCTAACTTCAATGCTCAGAGAGCATAATATAGGTTTTCATACCTACGCCCTAAGAGACGAACGCATTCTCCGCGTCGTCATTAAAGGATTACCGAAGGAGATTAGCTCCGAGGTAATAAAAGGGGGATGACGTCGCTCGCGTCCGTAGGAATTACCACCCTGTCCTTCAACAGGGCCCGCCCTACACGTGTCCCCTGGGTGGTGCAAAACTAGCTGACAACGCCGAACAACAGGCGGCGGTTAATTATCCTGACCACGGTTACCACATACCCTGAGGCATTAAATACCCTCAAAAACGGTGGCAGTAGTACCTTGGGAAAGTACTGCTAGTATTTTTTCCCAAACACCCAATCCAAGGTGTCACACGACCCGTGCCGATGGATGAATGGCTGATGGGTTAATCAGTCCTGAACGGAGTCTCCTCGAAACCGGGGCAAATCGAGGCAGTATCTTGCCCTTCGGGTCTCATGCGGGGCTCTGGGGCCTTGCGACATTTTATTTCCCTTGCTACTCGTGGGACTTGCATGGATACAAACATGTCAAATTTTCTACCATCCACCTCTGGTGGACTAGACCAGGAGCAGAGGAGTAAGACTGACCCAGCACCAACTGGTATTTTCCAGGAGCTGGGGACGCCTAGTGACTCTGCAACAACTGGAGCACCTTCGGCGCTGGACCGGGATGCTATGATGGAGGACGGAGGTCATACCACCTCTGCTCAGCCCTCGAGCAAACCTGCCCAGCCCGACAACATCTACGCCAATCCAGCGTTTAGACGCTTGAGTGGGGCAGGAAAAAAGAGAATGTGGAGGCTCCTGAAGGGGGTCTCGAACTCAACGAGGCCATTCTTCAGGCAGGCAAACCTTGCTCGACTCAACCGGATGGTCAGCGATTTAACCTCAAGAGGGGCAGACCAGAGGACAACTCCCCCAAGGAGAAGCCGAGCAAGGCTCCAAAATTGTCCACTACACCTGTGAGGCGGGGTACTAACCCGACTCTCAGCTATAGGGACATAGCGGGCGCGACTAGAGTTGGCATCCGAAATGTGGTGCCAATGACAGACGCGCAAATGAGTTCGGTTCGTGCGGCCCTGGTCACCTTCCTGAACACAAAAGGGAGGTGCATGGACAACAGAGGCGCTGGACCGTCCTTTCTGGGCTTTACTCACAAGGCAGGATGGATTCTCGTAACCTGTGAGAATCAACGCAGCAAAGACTGGCTTGTGAGCGAAGTCCCAAATTGCAAGCCATGGCCTGAGGCGAACCTATCCATAATGGAGGATAGCGAGCTTCCAAAGCCATGGATTGCAACCACCCTCATTCCGGCGACTGATGCGTCCTCTGTCTCTGAGGCTCTGGACACCATCAGATACCAGAACGAGGGGCTTTACCCTGAACACTGGAGGGTCCTCAACGAGAAGGTCGACGGAGCAGGCATCATTGCTGCCATCTCCCTCGACGAGATCTCCGTTGAGACCCTCCGCGCACGTGACTTTCGGGTCAATATTGGCTTCCGGAAGATAGTGTTCAGGGTGAGAGGAGCCAAAAGCTCAAACGTCCTAGGCCTGAACGCTGGGGGTAAGTTACTATCAAATACCAACGGTTGCAGGCCTAGAGCTTGTATTGTTTTCAACAGAAACATTAACTTTCTGCCGATTCCAGAATTATGCACTGACGACCTGGTGGCGGCATATATTGACCTCAACAGCTGGGGGGGCAGAAGAGTCATCCTCTGCTCAGCGTATTTACCCGGTGAGGTCACCAATCCGGCTGTCGCCCTACTCCCGGTGGTAGAGTACGCACGGGTACACAACGCGGAGCTACTGGTGGGATGTGACGCCAATGCCCACCACGACGCCTGGGGCAGCAGTGACATCAACGAAAGGGGTGAGTACCTTTACGATTTTCTTCTTGCAAACTGCCTTCAGCTCTTAAATAGGGGAAACACGCCTACTTTTATAACAAGGGCAAGACAGGAGGTCTTAGATATTACTTTCGCGACTACCAATCTAGCCAGGTATATAGAAAACTGGATGGTAAGCGATGAACCTTCCATGTCGGACCATCGACACATCAACTTTGACATAAAGTCATGCTCCAGCATGGAAACAGTTACTTACAGGAATCCGAGGTGCACCTCTTGGGACAGTTTCCAAAACAAACTAGAGAGCAACCTGGAACTGGTCCCCAAAAGTATAAAGACCCGTGTTGACCTTGACCTTGCGGTGGATGCTGTCTCCAGAGGTACAATCAGTGCCTTTGAAGACAGTTGCCCGCTTAGGGTGAAGACCACACGGCGTAAGGCACCGTGGTGGAACTCGAGGCTAAAACGACTCCGAGACAAAACACGTAAATTATTCAATAGGGCGAAGGCGACCAGAGAATGGGACATTTATAAAAAAGCCCTAACTGAATACAATAAGGAGATAAGGAAAGCCAAGCGAGCATCGTGGAGGAGTTTCTGTGAGGAAATTAGTAGCCTGCCTCAAGGTGCGAGACTCCACAGAATGCTAGCTAAAGCGAAACCCAATCAATTGGGGCTCCTGAAAAATCCTAATGGAACCTACACGTCAAGTGAGAAGGAAACCCTAGAACTACTAGCCACAACTCACTTTCCAGGAGCGAAAATCGGGTACGCTGGAAGTACTATGGCATGCTCTCTCGGCCATCCAAAAGTTGAGGATTGGAGAAGGGCATCCATCGTCTTCAGACCTGGCACTGTGAGGTGGGCCATAAGCTCTTTTAACCCGAATAAAGCATGTGGAACTGACGGCATTACTCCCCTTCTTTTACAAAAGGGAGCCCAGTTGTTAGTTCCGCATCTGGTAAAAATCTTCAGGGCAAGCTACGCCTGGGGACTTATACCGGAACAATGGACCAAAGTTAAGGTCATCTTTATACCCAAAACGGGGAAAAAGGATTACGCACTGCCGAAATCCTTTAGACCCATAAGCCTATCCTCGTTCTTACTAAAAACGATGGAGAAAGTGCTTGATAGGTATATCAGAGATGCGTTTCTCATTGAGAGACCCATCCATGCTACCCAGCACGCATATTGCAAGGGCAGGTCCACTGAAACTGCTCTGCTCAGCTTTGTTGACAAGGTTGAAAAAGCGCTGGAGGATAAGGAGATCGCACTCTCTGCTTTTCTGGACATTGAGGGAGCATTTGACAACACCCCGATACGCACACTGGTGGGCGGTCTTGCCAATAAGCAGGCTGATCATACAACCATCAGGTGGGTAGAGGCGATGCTCTCCAACCGGAATGTAAAAATCGAATTAAACAGTTTCTCGGTTGAGGTGCTCACCACTAGGGGATGTCCGCAGGGCGGGGTTCTCTCGCCCCTGCTTTGGACCCTTGCGGTGGACAATCTATTGCACAATATGGCTAACATGCACTTTGATGTCCAAGGATACGCTGATGACTTGGTGGTCATTGTGCGAGGAGCATGTCAGGACACCCTCTCCCATCGCATGCAAAGAGCACTCAACACTATTGAAAAATGGTGTATAGAGAACGAACTTACAGTTAATGCTGACAAAACTGTAATAATACCGTTCACTAGGAAGCTTAAGATTGACAATCTTAAGCCCCCAAGCTGAACAACATAAGTATCCCATTCTCGGAAGAGGTCAAATACCTGGGAGTTACACTTGACAGGAAAATGACCTGGAACTCCCACATAGATGGCGTACTTAAAAAAGCAAAATCTGCACTGGGGATCTGCGGTCGGCTGGCGGGGAACAGATGGGGTATGAAACCCAAGATAACCTTCTGGCTCTACACAGCCATTGTGAGACCTATTGTGTCTTACGCATCCATCCGTTTGGAGTAGTAAGACGATGCAGGTAAGAACCCAGAACAAGCTAAGCAGTCTACAACGCTCAGCCTGCTTACTCATAACAGGAGCCATGAGCACCACCCCTGGGGCTGCTCTGGATGCTTTGCTGAATCTCCCTCCTCTTCATCTACATGTTAGGAAGGAGGCGAAGGCTTGCATGTACAGGCTAACCAGCCAGGGTGTGGTAAACTGGATCTCACGAGAACTGAGGCATCTTCATAACTCAGTTCTTGAGATACCTGTTTTGGGGATGCCAACAGACTCAACAACTCCAAAACTTAATTTCCTCGGGCAATATACTGTGGAAATTCCAAACCGTATTGACTGGCTTGAAAACCGGATCACCTGGGCCCCAAGTCTGCTATTACAATTGTGTGTCAGTGATCGATCAGTGACTTCATAATTGTCAATTTTGGCATATTTGGTAGTCTGCTAACACAATGGTGTCATTATGGTGTCATTATGATTTTCCGATGGAAAACCACTGACACTTCAATGAACATTTGCTAGTCTGCTGCACAATGACAATTCAATGATCGCACGAATTGGTAGTCTGCTAATATTTTGACAGTTCTATTGATCATTGTGAGACCATTGAGACGCAATTCTGCAGTCATTGCCTTTTAGCAATATTATTTTTATAGAAATAAAATTTGTGTAAAAATAAAAGTGTTCAGATAATGTTAAGGCTGCGATGGAATATTCTGGAGATGGCTAATGCTGTTGATGCTCGCCAAAACCATCTTTCAGAGCGTAGAAGGCGCCGTCGAGCCCGCCGCTTACTCAGGATCAATATAGATCCCTTTCATATTCCCGATGCGGAATTTATAAAAACGTTTCGCCTTGGGAAAGAAACTGTAAGGGGGCTAGTGGAGGAGCTCACTCCACTGATTCCCAAACCCCGTCGGAATGATGGAATTTCGGCAGAAACTAAGGTAAAAAACAACTAAAATTTTCATTGCTTTTTAATAATAGCATAGCAGTCTCAGAATACATTATGATTGTGTATGACGGTAATGCCAATTTTTTTTTTTTGCAGATTCTGGTAGCACTAGCGTTTTACGCATCTGGGTGTTATCAAACGTTGGTTGGGCAGAGTGCCCTCCATAATGTGGCACAGAAGACTGTTTCAAGAGCTGTGAGACAAGTGACGGAGGCACTTAATATAATATTTAGAAAATATGTGAAATGGCCCACCCAGAGTGATACCCGAAATGCACGTTCCCTGTCCCAAACAAAAATGCAAAATTGAATGACAAGTCCAACATACTTTTTGCAAAATACTTTTAATATGTTGTCAAAGTAATAAAAAAAAAATAAAAAAAAATCGGAAGTAGGTATTATTAGCCTGAAACACATATGGCTCAGGAGCGTAGAGAGTCATTTTTGTTTCTGCACGTTCATGACCATATGTGGTTCAGGGAAGTTTATAGTGGTTTTTATAATTATTTATTGATTTTTTACACTTTATATGTACAAATTATACATTTATACAACTTATGGTAATACCTACTTATCTACAAACATGTCAGTGTTACATATTTTTTTGATGTCACTGTCAATGACATCAAAAAATCTGTCCGTTACTTTTTGATTTTCATGATTGATTTCTGTGTTGTTTTGAAGTTCATCATCGTGTGTTTTTTTGTCGAAAATGTCCCGTAAACTTACTACTGAGCAATTGCGACAAATACTGGAAGAAAGTGACTTCGAATTGAGCGATAACGACACGGATTCGAGTGGAAGAAATAGTGATGTACAAGACGAGCCGGATTTTGTCGATTCGGATGGTGGTTTGCAGGAACCAAGTATTTTTGCTGATGATGATATAAACGATCCAGACTTTGATCCAGGTGAGTTTTCTCGTTCAAATATTGTTACCGAGGCCTTTTATGGTGACTATGGTAGAAACTCACCTGAAGATTCGCCCGATACCGTTATAAATCCGCCCCAACCAGTTACGAGCAGCGTATCGCAGCCACTTAGACCCAGAAGGTGGACAGCTGGTGAGGTTATGCGGCTTTCTCCACAGGAAATAAATAACATTGATGAGGAAAATGGTTGGAAGCAGGAAGTACTACCATTGTCACGTTCTCCTTATACCGCAAGCTCAACCCTTCACATCCAAGGAGAACATTCTGTTGGATCCATTTACCGAAAAATAGTGACCGATGAGGTATTAGATCTTATGGTCACACAAACAAATTTGTATGCAATACAAATAAAACAGAACACCAATATATCAATGCATAGCCGCATGAATCGGTGGACAGACGTGACAAAAGCTGAAATAATGAAATTCATCGGCTTGTACATGTTGATGGGTATTGTACAATTTCCCACATTGGAATCGCATTGGAAATTAGACGCGATTTATTACCATCCAATTTTTCACAATGTAAATATGTCGTATAATCGCTTTTCATCTATATTGCGTTGTTGGCACTTTGTCGATAATGAAGCTCCCAGAGATCCGCAGGAACGTTTGTACAAAATAAAGCCACTTTTAGACCTTGTCATCAACAACTGGAAAAGTTTACATACACCTGGTGAATGTATTGTTATTGACGAATCAATGATGCCATTTAGAGGGAGGATATCTTTCCGTCAATACAACCCATCAAAAGCTCACAAATATGGCTTGAAAATTTATAAGCTCTGTACAGAAGAAGGATTTGTCTGGAACTATGTCATTTACATAGGGCGCGATCCCGAAATTGCTGATCTGGACAAGCCGGGAAGTGTCGTAGTTCAGTTATGCGATGGACTTTTAGACACTGGACGGGTTGTTGTGTGTGACAACTTCTACAACAGTGTAGGACTAGCAAAATATTTGCTGCAGCGGAAGACAGACTTATGCGGCACTCTACGAGTAAATAGGGTTGACCTTCCATGGGCAATAAAAATAAAGAAAATGGGCCCCAAAAAAGGTGAATTAGTTGCTCGTCAGAAAGATAATGTCACTGTGCTGAAATGGAGAGACAAATGTGACGTCGCTATGATATCTACTTGCCACGACGCTAGCATGCAAATGTCTTCTGGGTACCGCCCAATATCAAAACCGACAGCAGTGCTTTTCTACAATGATAGAAAGAAGGGCATAGATCTATCGGACCAGCTTTCAAGCTATTACGACCCTAAAAGAAAATCTCTAGCGTGGTATAAGAAGATTGCTCTGGATGTTTTGATTTGTGCGTCGGTTACAAACGCCACGCTATTGTATCAAAAACTACACCCAACTGCAAACAGAAAATCTCGCAAAACGATATTACAGGCGCAGCAAGAGATTATCAGGGAGTTCTTGCTATTGGACAATTCATCAGATACGAATGCCAATACACTGAGTAGTCCAAGACCGTCTACTAGTTCGATCACAAATCAACATTTTCTATCAAAAATTCAGCGAAAAGAGGACAATAAAATTATCCGAAAACGTTGTAATGGATGCTACGAAGACTTGCGAAAAGATGGTACAAGCTGGGAAACTGCTGCTAAACAAGTCAAACGCGTAGATACAGAGTGTTTGCAATGCAAAAAAACCTTTTGTTTGCCATGTTTCAAAAACAAACATAATTAGTTAGGAAGTGTAATTTCGTAAAAAATAAAGATATTTTTCCGTACGTCTTGGCGTTTTTCTTTACTATATGATTGTCTTAGCACGTCCCAAGCATATTTAGTACAGTACCAGCGCGTCCCGTAGAAATAATCGCTATAGAAGTTGTATATGTCCCCTGACACACATATGGCTCAGGAACGTATTAGTGCTTTCCAAGGGCAAGTTTCCTGAGCCATATGTGGTTCAGCGGACAGGGAACGTGTTAAGGCTAAGTAAGAAATGATATTTTGCCATATTATATGAACGCAATATGTTATATGATTTACTAATAATCTTTTTCAGGTTTTATCAGAAATTTGATTTCCCAGGAGTCCTAGGTTGCATTGATGGCACACATGTGGCAATAATAAGACCAAAAGTGCATGAAGAGCGGTATTTTAACAGGAAAGGATTCCACTCCCTAAATGTTATGATAGTAGGTTTAATATTTAAATTATATTTTAAAATACAATGTTATATACCTAGCTTATTTGTTTCAATTTAATTTACAGATCTGCGACTCAGACCTTAATATATTGTGCATAGATGCCAGCAACCCAGGCTCTGCTCATGACTGCAGTGTGTGGCAAAGTCATCCACTAAGTCAACATTTAATAGAATTAAATGAAAATGGCAATCAAGGTTTTTTATTAGGTATTAATTATTTTAATTTTATTGAATACATTCCAATAAGAATTTTAATCTTTAAGGTTAATATTGGTTGGATTTTCAGGTGACAGTGGTTATCCTCTTAGGAAAACGATGATGACCCCAATTTTGAATACCATAGAGGGGACACCACAGCACCGCTTTTATGTGAAACATGTCACTGCACGTAATACAGTTGAGCGCTGTATAGGTGTATTGAAAGCACGTTTTAGGTAAAGTTAATAAAATTCTGTCTGAAATAGTATGTTATTTTAATAGTTTCTACTCTATTGTAATGTATCATTATAGCAAAGGGTCTAAACTGCTAAAATAAGGTAAATAGTTTTATTGCCAAATATTTTTCAGATGTTTGCTTGGAGCACGTGCTTTACATTATGATCCTATCTCTGCAGGCAAGATTGTTAATGCATGTTGTGTTTTGCACAACATAGCAAACAAAATGAAAGCACCTGTGCCTCTGCTGACACCTGAGGAAACTCTTCTTCTGCAACAGGTATTAAATTTTTGTGTTTATTAAAATTCTTTCTATGAGGGAGACATTTAATATAAAACAGAGTTTCAAGACAATGAACAATCTATTTATTTACTTATTCAATTTAGTGCATAACAGAGAAAAATGGTTTACAAAAGGCAGACTTCATGCTATAAGTATGATTATTAAACAATAACTTTTGTAATTCAGGATGAACAGAATTCGAGAGCAGAGTTGGAAAGTTCTATTGAAGGACTCAATTCACAGAGACATCAACGAGTGAATCAGGGTCTTCTTGAAGGTCGGTCACTGCAGCAGGCTCTTGTCAACCAACTGTGGAGAAATGCATAAATTATTAGTATGTTTAAAGGGTCAAATCTCGTATTTAGTCTTATAATTGTGTATAAGATTGAACAAGTATAAAAATGATATTTAACTTCATAGCGAAATATTATTAATTGATTGAAATTGATCTAAACCTAATGAAAACATTATGTACACTTCATAAGTGCCTATGACATATATACATAAATAAAAAGAAATTTAATTTGAATCAAATCATAATTACTGTGATTGTCTCCTCAATTGAAAATAAAATTACAAAAATATATTATTGTTTTAATAATTTGATTTTACCCAATATTTGTTAATGTTTTTCAAATTTGATTGAACTAAGATGAAATTAACAAATTTTACCTGACACAAAAGATTTATTTTCTTCAGTCTGACTCTGAATCTGATGTCAAAACGATCTTCCTACGTTTCTGGAAAAATAATTAGAACTTTTACATTACCACTAATTGTTTTTAAAAATAAATCTCTCCGACCTCGCTGACCCAAGTATATATGGCCAATGGCCATTTTGGGTTTAATTGAACAAAATAAAAAAAGAACCTTCTTTGATGAAGCTGAGGCAAAGATGCCAATCATGTCCCCAATTTTTTCTATGGCTGCAGCCAGCCTACTGGAAGATTCATTGGTAACTTGTCCTAATCTATCAATGGCTGCAGCCAAGTTATTAGTGGCCTGAGCATGTGCCAAAGTGGCCTCGGCATTCTTGGCCTCTATTTCTAGGAGTTTGGCTTGAGAATCTTTTAAAGCTCTATCTGTAAATAAAAAGGTAATATTTCTAAATCTCTGATGCCCTCTTACACACTCCAAAGAACAATAAATTATATTAATAATATTTTATGTCTTAAGTTACAAATACATTATTAGTTGCTATTATCTTTCAGACAGCTAATAGAAAAGTAACTACATGAACAACCTTCTGTTGGGTAATATCTTGGACGACGTTTCCTTGATTGTTGGCTAGATTTTTTTAAAGGCGGAGTCCGAATGATGGATGGTGTTTGTTCTTCATCTAACTCAAAATTATTAATATTCTGCTCTATCAACGGTTCATGGTCTAAGCTAAAAAATGTACATTAGTATGATTATTATTGCAGACATTTCCATACATGTATATAAGTTGCCTGCTGATAAATTATATACCTTATTACTTGTGATTCTGCATTATATGCAGAATCAACATTATTGGTGTCACTACCAGGCACCATATCTGCACTAGCTGATGTGACACAATAACTGTCTAATATCCTGTAAAAATAAAATAGTATGTAGTAGATGATTCAGTGAAGATCAAAGGAAATATTGTTAAAACAAAAGGTTAGTAAAGTTTATAACCACTCACGAATAAGAATGATTTGCAGGATTTGCGCTAGCAACAACTTCCACAGCAGGCAATGATATAATTGGCTATTTAACAAAAACCATGCAGTTAGAGAAGTTATAAAATGAATAAAAAATATATATATAGAGTGCAACAAAACATGACATAGCACAAAACAAGAAGTTGGGGTGCAGTGATGCAAACAACCATTCAAATATTATTATTATGTTATAAAGCTTACAGATGGTTGGTTCCACGAGAAACGAGAAACGAGATCGACTTCATCATGTCGACCAAACGGCATGTATTCAATGATGTCTCTGTGATCAACCGGGTTAAAACCGGAAGTGATCACCGTATGGTAAGAGGCACATTGAGTATAAACGTTCAACTTGAAAGAGTCAGACTGGTGAAGTCTACACTCCGGCCTACTCGTGCCCATATTCAAAACCCCGAGAGCTTTCAACTAGAACTACAGAACCGGTTCGGTTGCCTAGCAGATTGCGACACTGTGGACGATTTGAACAACAGGCTGGTGGAAACTGTCCAAACAGTCGGGTCCAAATTCTACAAGGCCCACCGTAGAAACAAGGCCAATAGGTTCTCAACCAATACACTCAAGCTTATGACGGAGAGGCAAGAGATGAGACTACAGTCTATAGCAGACGCGTCCGCTTACCGGCGGATTAATAGGCAGATCTCTAAATCACAGACTCGTGATATGCGGCACTTCAATACAGAGCGTATTAAAAATGCCATCGAGCAAAACAGAGGCTCTAAAGTGTTCGCTAGAGATCTGTCTATCGGTCAGAGCCAGTTGATGCGACTGAAGACCAATAATGGTAGTCTTGTCTCTTCCAAACCTGAGATCTTGGGTGAGGTTGAGAACTTTTATGGACAGTTGTACACCACAGTACAGACGCCTGTTGAAGATTTGGCTAAGGATCCTAGAGCCAAATTAACTCGACACTATACCGAAGATATCCCAGACGTCAGCCTATACGAGATTAGTGTGGCTCTCAAGCAGCTTAAGGGTCCGTTCACACAGACCGGCTCGGAGAGGAGAGCAGATTTTTATCACGTTGGAAACAGTGTTTTGAGTGATTGTAGTAAAGTTTATTTTTGCATTTGCACCTTTTTTGTCATTAAAAATGCCTGAACGCGCTTCGTGTGAAGTAATAAAAGGAGCCGACCGGCTCCGCTTGCGTGCTCTTTCTCGCTCGCGCAGCCGATCGGCTCTGATTGCGTGCTCTTTCTCGCTTGCGCAGCCTGTCGGCTCCGATTGCGTGCTCTTTCTCGCTCGCGCAGCCGATGGGCTCCGATTGCGTGCTCTTTCTCTATCGCGTAGCCGATCGGCTCCGATTGCGTGCCCGCTGCGGCCGCGCCGACCGCCATTTTGATAGCAACATTTGAACGTAATAGTTGTGCGTACTTGTACGAAAAGATGAATGATGAAAAATTAATAATACTCGTGTCAAAATATGAGTGTTTATTTGACATAACCAAGCCATCATATAGCGATCGGATAATGAAAGACAATGCATGGGAGGAAATTAGCAAATGTCTCGGAATAAGTGGTAAGTAAGGTTTTCATTGTTTTACACCTACCCCCAGATACTCAAACGAATTTTAAAGCAAGGGCTTCTTAAACTCGTGCTGCGACGTGTTAGATTCAAAGTCAAAATAGGAATAACATGAGTTTAAATGCGCCCTTACTTTAAAAACTCGTTTGAGTATCTGATCGTTAGAATATACTTATGTAGTAGACAATTTTTATTAAATATAACTTAAGAAACTCGCGTAGCCACTTGATCTTGCCAATCTAAAGCACCACTTGATGAAAAATAATCCTTAAATTTATTCCTTGTGGTTAGAACTGCGTCGCTATTAGAACTGTTTTCATTATTATTGTCTGTTATTGCTGTTAATAAATTTATATTGCTGTGAAATTCATTCTCTTGTCCTGGCGTCCGATTTTCTATTAAAAAATTATGTAAACATGTAGTTGCTAATATAATTAAATCACAGTACTTCGGCTGAATTTTCATTCGTTTTTGATAAATTTCAAATCTTTGAGTTAGCATTCCAAATGCACATTCTACGACTTTTCTTGCCCTGCTTAAACGCAGATTAAATACTTTTTTTGATAATTCTGTTCTTGCTTGTTCTCTTGGATACGGCCGCAATATATTATTGCTCAAAGGAAATGCCTCGTCTCCTATAAAAACATGTGGTAAGCTTTCAGTGGTACTAGGTAGAGGTTTATTTGGGGGCAGCTTTAACTTATTGGTGTTGAGTTTTTTCCAAAATTTTGAATTCTGTAAAATTCCGCCGTCGCTATTTTTACCATATGATCCGACATCAACAATTAAAAAACTGTATTTCGCGTCGACCACAGCTAGTAACACTGTACTGAAAAAGTTTTTATAATTATAGTATAAGCTTCCACTATTATCTGGTGCCTGTATATTGACATGCTTTCCGTCTATAGCGCCCAAACAGTTAGGAAAATTCCAAATATTAAAGAAATCACGTGAAACCTTTTCCCACATTTCTTCATCTGGCATCTGCATAACTATGGGCATCAAAACATCACAAATTACTCTGATTGTCTCATGAATAATTGAATGAACTGTAGAAATTCCCATTCGAAAATTAAATGACAAGTTTTTGAAACTGCAACCAGTGATGAGGAATCTGTAAAAATAAAACAAACACACAAAATAGAAATATAAGACTGCCGTACCAAAACGAACTATAAAATAAAAAAGAGTTATGTTATTAATTTTTCATTTCTGTTCTTTCCAGTGACGCAGTGCCAGGATCGTTGGAAGAAACTGCGAGATAACTTCAGAAAAGCCTATTATAACCGAAAAGGCAAGAGTGGCGATGGTGCAACTACGTCCAAATTGATAAAATTTGAAAAAGAACTTTCTTTTATAATACCATTTTTTCGCAATCGAAACCAAATATCTAATGTAACATTATCATCGGATGATTCAGAGCCTGGCACACCAATACCACCACCATCGACATCATCTAAACGTTCTGACCATTCTGAAGTTGAATCGCTTGCAAGTACTTCTGGCTCGAAAAGAGACCACGCTTAAGCAAAGATGTTGCTACGGTTTTCGAAGAGTATCTTGAAGAAAAAAGAAATACTACACCCCGTGACAAGGCATTACGTAATTTTTTTTTGTCTATGTCAGATACAGTGGAAACATTCCCAAAAGAAGTCCAAGCACGAATTAAAAGGCGCGTGTTTAACATTGTTAATGAAGCTGAATTAAGTCTGTATGAAAATAGTACAGATTTGAATTATTCTTTGTCTATAAATTCACCGCCATCGACTAATCAATCTACTTACCTAGTGTCAAACGAAACCTATATTCCTCAAAACTATCCAGATCAGACTACTTACGGGTACAATACCAGCACACAAAATACAAAATAATAAACAATCAAAAACAATAATAATTATAATAATAATAATTAAACACACACAAATCTGTACTATTTAATTACATTTCATTAACGTAAATAATGCTTAATAAATGGAGGGCTGTGATTTTGTGATCTATTTAGATGTTTGTGTTATTTAACATGATTAGTATAAGTAATTTACATTTCATTAACGTAAACAATGCTTAATAAATGGAGGGCTGTGATTTTGTGATCTAAATAACATGATTAGTATAAATAATTGTTTTTTATTTACCTTAAAGTTACCGTTAACCTTTCTTCGGCTGTAATGGTGCAACGATAATTTGTAGTCTTTTTTGTTATATGTACTCTTAACAAATCTGTCAATTTCAAAAATTGCCAATATTCCATACGATAATACTCATAAAATTTTAGGCTATCTCTCTTCAATTCCTCGAAAATGGTGTGAAACTCCCCATGGATTAGTCTGTTTTTCCAAATATGTTTTACCCATATTTGTTTCCGCTTGCGCTTACGTTTCCTATGTTCTATTTCAAGTAATCTTGCTAACAAATATATTTCTTCGTCGGAGCTATCTAAATCCATGTTTCGAAAAGCACACGTTAACACACCGAAAACAAAACTTAGACTGCGCGGAATACTGGCACTGCCTTTGTAGTGTATCCACCCGACTCCGAGCGCATCCGACCGGCTCCGAGCACATCCAACCGCACCCGCTTTCAGATCTCTTCCAGCCGGTCGATGTGAAATAGTTGGCGGCTCCGCTCCGGCCAATTCCAAGCGTATACGACCCGGTCTGTGTGAAAAGAAAAAAGCAGGCCGATGCTCTCCGAGCCGGTCTGTGTGAACGGACCCTAAAAATGGCAAGGCGCCGGGTGATGACGGAATAACGGCAGAACTCCTGAAGGCAGGTGGAAAACCGATACTGAAAGTCCTTCAGCGATTGTTTGATTCCGTTATTCACCAAGGCACAACGCCAGAGGCATGGCACAGGAGTGTGGTGGTTCTGTTCTTCAAAAAAGGTGATAATACCTTGTTGAAGAATTACAGACCCATCTCGCTGCTGAGTCATATCTACAAGCTGTTTTCGAGAGTCATTACGAATCGTCTCGCTCGTAGGTTTGATGACTTCCAGCCTCCCGAACAAGCCGGTTTCCGTAAGGGCTTTAGTACCATAGACCACATTCATACGCTGCGGCAGGTTATACAGAAGACTGAAGAGTATAACCGGCCACTTTGCTTAGCGTTTGTGGACTATGAAAAAGCCTTTGATTCGGTGGAAACTTGGGCTGTGTTTAGGTCACTGCAGAGATGCCGAATTGACTACCGGTATATCCAAGTGTTGCAGTGTTTGTACAAAAACGCCACTATGTCAGTTCGTATACAGGATCAGACTACGAGACCAATCCAATTGCAGCGAGGCGTGCGACAGGGAGATGTTATCTCCCCGAATTTATTTACCGCTGCGTTGGAGGACGTCTTTAAGCTTCTGGAATGGAACGGACTTGGCATCAACATTAACGGCGAGTACATCACTCAACTTCGGTTTGCCGACGATGTAGTCATAATGGCAGAGACTCTGGGAGACCTAAATACGATGCTCGATGGCCTCAGCAGAGCTTCTCAACAGGTTGGCCTACGAATGAACATGAGCAAGACGAAGATTATGTCTAATGCTCATGTTCCGCTTCAACCAGTAATCGTTGAGAACACTGCACTCGAAATTGTTGACGAATACGTATACCTAGGACACACGATCCAGTTAGGTAGGTCCAATTTCGAGAAGGAGGTGAACCGCCGAATCCAACTCGGATGGGCAGCGTTCGGGAAACTCCGTGCCATCTTTTCGTCAGAAATCCCTCAGTGCCTGAAGACGAAAGTTTTCGAACAGTGCGTGTTGCTAGTGATGACCTATGGCTCTGAAACATGGTCGTTAACTATGGGCCTCATAAGAAGGCTTAGAGTCACTCAGCGGGCGATGGAGAGAGCTATGCTAGGAGTATCTCTACGCGATCGAATCAGAAATGTGGAGATTCGTAGAAGAACCAAAGTTACCGACATAGCTCAACGAGTCGCGAAGCTTAAGTGGCAATGGGCCGGGCACATAGTTCGGAGAAAGGATGGACGTTGGGGTCCCAAGGTGCTGGAATGGCAGCCCCGTACTGGTAAGCGCAGCGTTGGTCGACCCCCAACGAGGTGGACAGACGACATTAAGCGCGTCGCAGGTAGCCGTTGGATCCAAGCGGCTCAGAATCGTGGAACTTGGAACTCCCTACAAAAGACCTATGTCCAGCAGTGGACGTCTATCGGTTGATGTGATGATGATGATGATGAAAGCTTACAGATAGTGGGTTATGACGGACACCAGCTAATGGCTCCCCAATATCCCGTCCTATTATGTCATAGAGCCGTTCCTGTAGCGGGGTTAATTTTATATTTTTGGCAGGGCCACCACCTTAAATGTGCAATTAAATAAAAACAAAATGCATGTTTGATGACAAAGTGAAACCAATTGCCGAAAATAATCAATTACTTACCTGTAGCGCTCAGTTCTCGCTTTTTTAATTTAATTTTTTTAACCAATTTGCACTTATATTCATTATAAAACTAAAAAAAAAGAACAGCATTAAAGTAGTGTTTAGACTTTATATCATAGTTAGAAAAATATCAAACATAGACGGTGCAAGTTTTCATTACTTACGGCTCGCCATTCCATGGGAGATTTATTGGGGCAATCTGCCCCGACTGAATTTAAAATCTGAGCGCACTCCACCCAACGCCGCTTTGCGAAGCTGCGCCCTTCACTTGTGCGGCTGCAATGGCCGAGCGCTAGCTCTGGCTGGCTCTCTAAGAAGTCGAGAAGCGCCGAAATTTGTTGTATGATAACCATTTTCGTGTTCACTTTTGTAATATATTTGAAATATATCAACAGCACGAAACGCAGGTTAACAAGATAAAATTTTAATGTGACAGTTACAGATTAAATATAATTATTTTTGACATTACGTCTTCTTACGGCACACAAAATATTTGTTTTTTTGGATTCTTTCGATTGTTTTACCAAATGTGATACAAAGTTCGTCTTTAGATAGGAAATCAATAACATTTAAAAATATTTCTAATCAAAAATTCGCTTAATTGGACATTATTAATTAATGGTAGTATTTTAATTTTACTTCTCAAACACAGTTTGACCAAATGGCAACACTGATTCTCTTTCTACCACAATGCAATTATCATCCAATTACAATCCAATTGCAAGACCATTGTGAATTTAGTAGACTAGCGACTTTGGGCACAATGATAATTGGATTGCAATGGAATGGTGTCATAATGACAAATCTTGTAAAATAGCAGACTTGGGGCCCTGGAAACCGGGGAGCCTTAAGTGGTACACAGACGGCTCCAAGTCGGGTAGTAACGTAGGATGTGGAATATTTGAAGAGACCACCAGGGTAGGGCTCCAACGTAACCTGGGTGTCTACGCCTTAGAGATGGTCGTTTTTGTAAAAACGTTTTTGAACAACGATGCCAGTACTCGATGCCGGCATCCGATGCCAATATATTGAAAAACGGATGCCGATGCCGATGCGATGCCCGCAACGAGTGCGGTACCGTGCCGAGCGAGACAGGTGACCACGCAACGGAGAACGGGCGCGACGGCGCATCGGTACTCACTACTCGGCACCGACCGACAACGCCGCGCACCAAAATCCAAATCGAAGATGTCCGACGACGTATCTCTCGCTCGCTCACTCTCGGTACGATCGGTGATTGAGACATTGACATTACGTTACTAGAAGCGACATCAAATTTTATCTAATGTATGAACTAAATTTAAATTTTATGAATACTGGTATTTTTAATTCTATTTTTAGCGATCCTTTGAGTAATTCGGCTGTTAAAGTATATAGATTTGCTAGTGATTCTCTCAAATTGATATAGTTATATAGGTAGTTCATTTTGTATATTGTATTTATAGTTGTATATTGTATTTTGTATTGTATTATTATAATTGTAATATTTTGTGTGTACCGATGGGGCTGACATGAAGGTCACCTTCAAAAGTCCCTTATTAAATTATGAGAATTAAATTTTATCTGGAAAGAGCAGTTTTACCTATCTAGTATCTACTCTATCACCTCACAACCAGTGCTGGCTTTAATTATGGTGCAGGATGTGCAACACACACAGGCGCAGGAACTTAGGGGGCGCCGCGCCGAGCCGCGCTTGCTTGCTTCCCGACATCATTTAAAATTGCACCATTTTTTGCACCTGAATTTCCTTTCACTGGTGAAAATATAACTGTAAGTCAAACAGTTTTCTTGTATTGTAAGTATTCCATTTTGGCCGCACGTATACTAGAGGGTGCCAAGATATTGATTGCACACGGGCGCTACATGGGCTAGAGCCGCCTTTGCTCACAACAAGATTACAAACGCATCTACTATTACGACACTTTCATATCATCCTAAGTTTATTTAAGTCATATGACTTAAGGAGGTACTTATCTTTTTTTTTCGTTATATCCTCAAATTATTCTTGCAAGATGCATAAAATGTAGCTACTTATTTTTTTAAACTGCACTTGCGCATTGATTTATTATACCATTCCTATTTCATTGCGCTCACGTCTCTTCTTGTGAACGCGAGATCTATGGAGTAGAAAGAGCGCCACTTGTTCAAGGTTGAGTTTGTTTTGATTTTGTTTTGTGATTAATTCATTGCGCGCGAAATTTTAGAGTGAAACTTATTATTTAAACTTTTATTTGTGTTTCTTTTATAATTAACTAATTGATCATGCCACGAAGAGAAGGAAACCCATGTTGGGATCATTTCGACAAAAAAGATGAGACTTTCGGGATCTGTAAGTACTGTAGTCAGTGCATCAATTATAAATCTACAACAGGAAACTTAAGGTCACATTTAAAAAAAAAGCACCCCCATATTCTGGCATCCTCATATTCTATAAGTCAATCAGCACCACCTCAACCTGCACAAATACAAGCAATAGAAATGCAAGCAATAGCAATACCGGACTTCCCTTCAACGTCTGCGAGCGCGGAGCCGCCATCGTCTTTAATTTCTGATAGATTTACTGTTCCTCCTAGACAACGCCGACAAAACACAATAAATTCCTATATAAAAAAACCGGTATCACAAGAAATGAAAAAAAAAATTGACAGAGACTTGCTCGATTTATTTATTGATGACATGCAGCCATTCAGCATAGTGGAAGACAAAGGGTTCCAAAAGTTACTATCATGGATTCCTGGTTACATACCGCCATCAAGGAAGACAATATCAAACTCATTAATTCCCGCATTACATGAAAAAATATTGAATGAATGCCGAGATATATTAAATACAGAAGCGGTAACTGCATGTATAACAACTGACTGTTGGACCTCCAATAACAATGACAGTTTCATTGCAGTTACCGCCCACTACATTTCACCAAAGTTCAAATTTAAGTCCATATTATTAGAATGCAAAGGATGTCCCGGCAGTCACACAAGTGACCACCTTGCACAGCAAATTAAAGGCATTATTCTCGAATGTAATCTACTGAACAAAGTAAATTTCGCAGTGTCTGATAATGCACACAATGTTTGCAATGCAATAATAACCCAATTAAAATGGAAGCATTATGGTTGTTTTGCACACTCCCTTAATTTGATTGTAAAAGAAGCCGTCATACCAATCCAAGTCACGATCGAAAAAGTAAAAAAAATTGTCGCACATTTTAAACGTAGCACCCAAGCCACTGAAAAACTGATGAAGTATCAAAGCAACCACTTGGGAATGGAGCAGCCAAAAAAGCTGATCATGGATGTAGCCACAAGATGGAACTCTACTTACCTCATGGTAAAAAGGTTTATGGAGCTCAGTGAGGCAGTCAAAGCCACTATAGCAGTTATAAATAGAGATTGGCCAATCGTGACGGAAGAAGAGTGGACAAACCTTGAGTTGTTGGTAAGTGTTTTAGCACCTTTTGAAGAAATTACTTCTACTTTGAGTGGTCAGAACTATGTGACTGGGGGACTAGCAATAGTTTTAAGTAATAGCCTTCAAGATATTTGCCAAGAAATGCTTCAAAACAGACGTTACATAGACGCTGAGGTGATACAAAACGTTTTATTAAAATAGAAATGGGGCCTCGATACGCGATTCCAGAATATTGAACAGAGCAAGTCTCTAGCCTTGTGCACGCTGTTGGACCCTCGCTTTAAGTTAGAGATGTTTAAATCTGATACCAACAAAAATGCCATTAAAGAACATTGCCACGAGCTGATGGCAGGTATTTTGTCAAGACAGGTCCCAATCCTAAATACAGTACAAGTAGCGCCTAATGCAACTGTTTCTGGATCGAGTGTGTGGAATAAAGTAGACAGTCAGTTAAACAAAACTAGAGTGCCAGGGACGCCATTATCCAAAGCGATCAGGGAGATGCGCTTGTACTTGGATGACGAAATTTTGCCCCGGCAAGGCGTGGACGGGAAGTGGAACGATCCCAGTGAATGGTGGCTTCGTCATTCCAAAATATACCCGACGTTGGCAGAAATATACCGTTCCAGGTGCAATATTGTGATAACTTCTGTGCCATGCGAACGGATATTCTCCAAAGCCGGGTATATTTTGAATGAACGAAGAACTCGGCTTTCAAGTTCCAAATTAGAAAAATTGGTTTTTCTCAATGTGAACTCCAATTTTGTTAAAAATAAAGACTAATATTAACTACTTTTTGTTTATTTTTTAACCTTTACTTCTGTCTCAACTAAATATTATAATGACGAAAGTGAATCAGAATCAGAAAATATATTTTTTATTGCACACTGTTCGTCCGCGTGGATTTAGTTTTTAAAAATCCCGCGGGAGCTCTTTAATTTTCCGGGGTAAAAAGTAGCCTATGCCACTCTCCAGGTCCCCATCCTATACCCATGCAAAAAATCACGTCGATCCGTAGCTCTGTTGCAGCATGATTGAAAGACAAACCAACAAATAAACGATAGTGTGTTATTCCAGCTTAAGATGAGCCGTACTTTCAAAGTTTCCTGTACATAACGGGGTTCAAGTTATTTTGGTCCTAGTACTGAGGATTATGATGTCTATAATTTCTGAACTACTAAACTGATGACATTGAAATAATTACAGGACAATCTTTTTTTATTGGAAAGAAAATACCGTAAGTATTTTCTTTCCAATAAAAAAGAATGAATGAAATCGGAGTATGCGTTAATGAATTACAACTAAATATATATTTTGACTTTCATCCCCTCTCCCAAGGGAACCGTGCAGAATTTCGGGATAAAAAGTATTCTATGTTTTACCTCGTAGTATGAACTTAAATCATACAAAGTTTCATTTAAATCCGTCCAGTAGTTTCAGTGTGATGCGCAGCCAAGATACAGACAGAGTGACAGACAGACAAAAAATTCAAAATTTTGGGCTCAGTATCGATCGATAATAAAGCATCCTCCAATTAAATTTTTTAAAATATATTTAATGTACAGAATTCGTTCCGTTACAGTTTTATTATATGTATATAGATAGATAGATAAAATAAAATACACAGTGAGTTTGTTTATAACTTTTGGTATTTAGCTTAGGTACAAGTAGAAGTAGTTTCGTTAAATAATAGGCATCAAATCAAATGTTATCATTATGGTACCGTTGCCGAGTATCGATACGCAGACTTCAGTCAGCAATCAACATCTAATCTTGGTAAATTCCGTTGTCGAATCGATGCCAAAAAAACGATGCCGGCATCGGATGCGGCTTACTTAGAAACGATGCGCATCGTTGACAAAATATTACGAAAACGCCCATCTCTAGACATGTATCTAATAATATGTATTTTGTATTTCAGTTGACGTTGAAACGTGTTGGCCGTTGACGAGCGTCCTGGAACGCCGTTGACGAGCGTCCTGGAACGCCGTTGCCTCCTTCTGTGAGAAGGTCATGACGCAGAAGGAGGCAGCACAACGGCGGCGGGTGGAGGACGCAGTCGCGGATCCTCTCCGTCGCTGAAGAGCGGGTCGCAGGCGACGTACTCAAGAGCGCCACCTGCCACCCTAACGAGGAGCCTCGGGCGACAGATTTGAGGTATCTGTCGCCCGACGAGACACGTTCTCGAGTCGGGAGGCGCACCGAATGTTCCTGGTATGCCTCTGACGGAGTTTGGAGACCTTGAAAAGGTCCTCCTGTGGAGGGTCTGCCTCGGCAGTCGCCGCTGGCTGGGATGCGCTGTTTCCGGAGGGGATGCATAAACGCATTTCCCAGTTAAAAAAAAAAAAAGGCCGTTGACGAGCAACGAAATAGTTGATTTTATCAATGATTTGGACTCGGATGATGAAGTGACAGGCTTAGATATATATATTGACCCGGCGATGGATTAGTTTCAGACTCTGATTCCGGTGATGAGGTAAATGTAAGTTTTGAGAACTTATCCTGTAGACAACTATTGGCACCTGCCAAACTTGTACTTCACGGTGTTAATAGCGATACTGACAGTGTGTTCGAGCAAGAAGATGATCTTCCGCTTTCAGGATACCGAGCAAGACGACACCGAACATCGGATATGCCTTCGTCGAGTCGATCACGACAGCCACAAAGCCGTAAGTGGGTAAAACGAGACACGTATAAAGCATGAAGAGTGGATTGCTCGCCCTCCAAGATCAGTGATGACCATATCAGATGCGTCGGACCCCATAAATGTCTTCGAATTATTTTTAAGTCAAGAAGTTATATTTACATTGTTCGTCACACAGTTATTTATGCAGTAGAGAGAGGAAATATGGCATTTACCTTGTCTGATGACTAAATATATTGCTTAATTGGCATTCTCATATTGACAGGCATGACGACGTATGTATTGGAAAAGTAATGGGGATACCCACAATTTGTTGATAGCCACAATCCATGTAGCGAAACCGGTGTAACGAACGATACTACGAAGATATAAATTTCTCTGTTTATATTGACAATTTCTTCACAGGGTTACCTTTGATTTCTGAAATGAAGGAACAAAATGTTCTAGTGAGGGAAACAGTACGAGACAACAGAACTGAGAAGTGTCCTTTGAAAGAAGTCAAGTTATGCAAAAAAGAAGAGCGAGGCCATCACAGCTGTCGTTTGGATGGAAACAACGGTATTTGTGCTGTATGCTGGCCTGACAACAGTGTCGTGACGTTGTTATCCAGTGAGTATGGGTGACACCTCTGCGTACAGCAAGTAGGTACTCAGCTGCACAAAAAGCAAGAGTGGAAGTGCCACAACCTGACGTTGTTTATCAATATAATCGCGTCATGGGTGGAGTAGACCGTTTGGATGCTAATTTCGGCACTTACAGAATTGCAATAAGAGGCAAAAATGGTACATTCCAATAATATTCTGGCTTATTGATGTGGCTGTAAACAATGCAACACTCATTGCACGTGAATTTCGCAATGATGTAGACACGCTGGAATTTCGGCGTAGTATTGCCCGAACTTTACTCCAATAGTACGGAATTGATAAGCGGCGGTCAGGTCCTTCTAAAAATGTTCCGAGCACTGTTCCTTCTTCAGTGCGAAAATTTATTGCTGAGCAAATGATCGGCAGAGCACCAAGTCGACTCCGTTGTGCTACATGCCAAATGTTTTATTACGTTCCATTCCTAAATTTTAAGTAATTAATTATATTTCACGTTGGCACAGCTGTCCAACTGTGTATCTGTCGTGTGCCACTGACTGTCCAAAGCTTACAGTTTTTTTGTTAACATAACATAATATTATCTAAAATCATAATATAAAATAAATAAAAAGAAAAAAGGCCGTTGTTTATTTATTCACAGCAAATGTTCCGTATATGCCCAATGTTTCGTTTTCGAACACTAAAGAAAAAGGTACTTCTCTAATACTGACCTTTATCAAATTAGTTATTTATGTTAATAACGACCTATTAGCACAAACGTATCCAAAATTTACAAGAATCTGAAGTCCTAAATAGTTCTGGGCCTATAAAGGGAACTAGATCGTTTTCGAATCAAGGAGTATATATCGGTTAAGCATGCGTCATGCGCACACACCACAATACAAAGCCGCGTTTCTCCACAAAAAAAAATTACATTTTGAAAGACAAAAAGCCTATTTTACCTACAACAACTAAACCAAAAACTATGCCAAAAACTCCATTAAAATATTGTATCGATTCAAAAAGATGTCGCCGTTTGGTAATACTGACCATTTAAGTAATACTAATAGGTTAAATTACCATTTCTTAACACTTTTCGGTAGCTCTGTCGTCCCATTAGAGATATCAAATAAATACTTGCAAAACGAAAGATGTTCTTAAAAATTATTCTTGAAGTTATACTAGCGCGTTAGGGTAAAAAATGATGAAAGTAAATTTTTATGATCGCGCGCACACAGTCTCAAAAAACCGACACCCTGGAGTTAGCTGTAATCAACAATATTTTTAGTTTTCAAAAAAATAGGTTTACAGTGTAACCTTTCAATTTTCAAAAATCGGTGATTTAATTGATTAAATTGTACAAAAATCTCAACTTTTAACGTTAAGTGAAACTTGGTGGTCCGATAATGAGATAACCAGAAAATGCGTAATAATAAAACGTTCAATGCATTTGTAGTATATATGTGGGTAGTTTGATAATGAATGTTAATCTTAAAAACTAAGTGTGTGTAACTAGCCATTTTGAAATAAACAATTGCTCGGACTACGCGTTGTTATTTCCCAAGTATATTACAGTGGCGCAGTCGGTATAGTTTTTTTTTGTGAAATTCAGGGCGTGCAAGATGTCGGTGGGACGGTTAGGCGAATTTAACCTTAGTTCGGGGACGTGGACAACGTACATTGAAAGGATGGAGCAATATTTTCTGGCAAACGATGTAAAAGTTAATTTACAAGTGCCTACTTTGCTCGCCTGTGTCGGTGACGCAACATACGAGCTAATGGTGGATTTGTGTTCGCCGAGGAAGCCCGGCGAGATGAAATTCAGTGAACTCGTCCAACTGGTTAAAAAGCATATCCAGCCTACGCCATCTGTTCTCGCTGAGAGGTATAAATTTCGGAAACGAACACAGACTGTGAACGAAACGGTTGCCCAGTTTGCAGCAGCTTTGAAACATTTGGCCAGAGATTGTGAATTTAAAGATAACCTTGAAGAGAATTTACGAGACCAGTTCGTATGTGGCTTGTCAAGTGAATCTACGCGGCAAAGATTGTTCTGCGAGGACAGCGTGACCTTCACGGTAGCCTTCAAAAAGGCTGTGGCGCTGGAGGCGGCGGCTAATGACGCGGCGGTAGTCGAGCAACAGGCAGCAGAGGGCGCGGTGCACGCGGTACAAGCGCGTGGCGCGCGGGCAGCTGTGGCCGTCAGGGGCGCAGCTCCACGATGGCGCGGCGAGGCTTCGAGCAGCAGGGTCCGGTATTCCGGCGGTTATACTAATAATAGGGATCGTCCAATAAAACTATTGTGTGCGTGTTGTGGGAGCAGAGAACACACCAGACTAACATGTAAATATGCAGATTGGACCTGTAGAATCTGTTTGAAACCCGGACACCTGAAGCGGGTCTGTCCAAATGTAAGCAAGAAACCAGAGGGTCAGGTTCTTCGATTGGATACGGCGCGATCGGGAGTGCTGAATGGATGTGATGACATCAGCAGTGAACATGCGAGCTCGGCCGGGGAGTATGATGACGAGGGGACCGGCGGGCCAAGTGGATTATACATGGTGCAGCTTACGGGGAGTGAGCCCGTCATGGCCGAGGTTACCGTGGCGAAGAGACGGCTGACTATGCATGTGGATACCGGTTCGCCTATATCGTGTATAGGCAACAAAATGTATACGGAACTGTTTTCGGATTACCGGTTACAAGATAACAGTTATAAGTTAAAGAGTTACGACGGAAGCGTTATTAAGTGTATCGGCTATATTAAAGTGCCAGTGAGTTACGGTCCTATCAGTGAAAATCTAAATTTATATATTATACAAAACGGAGGGGTACCCCTGCTAGGTCGTGAATGGCTTACGAAGTTGTCTTTGAGTGTAATAGTGCCTAAATCGGTCCTAGCCATCAATAATGATAAACGTGATAATGTCGGGGGCGTATTCGATAAGACTAGGTTCATGAGTAAGTACCCAGCAGTGTTCAGCGGCAAGCTGGGCTGCCTGCGCAGCCAACGCGCCACGTTGCGCGTGCGCGCCGGCGCGGCGCCCGTGTTTCGCCGCGCACGCCCTCTGCCGCTGGCGCTGCGCGCGGACGTCGACGCCGAGCTACAGCGCATGCAGGCCGCAGGTATCATACAGCCCGTACCCTCCTCAGACTGGGCCTCGTGTTTGGTAGTTGTGCTCAAAAATAATGGCGCATTAAGGATTTGTGGCGATTACAAAAGTACGATCAATCCTATGCTAGAAATTGATAAATATCCGCTTCCTAGGTCCGAGGTATTATTCAATAACTTAAACGGTGGCAAAAGATTTACTAAGATCGATTTATCTGAGGCGTATAGCCAAGTAACCTTAGATGAATCAAAGAAATATACAGTTGTTAACACCCACCGGGGACTATATGTTTACAATAGACTAGTATACGGGTTAGCCTCGGCTCCGTCCATTTTCCAGCGCATTATGGAGCAATTGGTGGTAGGTATTCCTAACGTATCTATATTTTTAGATGACATTCTCATTACCGGTAAAACGGAGCACGAACATGTTAGAAATTTACATTCCGTTTTTGAAAGATTGGCAAAGGAGGGGCTCACCGTGCGGCAAGAAAAATGTAATTTTTTTGAAAAGGAAGTAAGCTACTTGGGTTTTATCATATCGGAACACGGGGTTAGGACCGACGATAGAAAGACCGAAGCCGTAGTCAAAGCACCGAAACCGGAAAACATAAATGAGTTGAAATCGTTTCTCGGAATGGTTAACTTTTATGCAAAATTCATTAAAAATATATCGATTTTATTAGCTCCCCTCTATGCATTGCTAAGAAAAGGTGTTGAATGGCAATGGACGGAAGCACAGGACAGGGCGTTCCAGGAGGTTAAGGCCGCATTAACTAGTTGCCCGGTTTTGGTGCATTATGACGAGCGGCTCCCGCTTATCGTGTCGTGCGACGCGAGCGCGCGGGGGGTGGGTGCCGTGTTGTCGCAGCGCGGGGAGGGTGGCGAGCGGCCGGTGTCGTACGCGTCGCGTACGCTGAACTCCGCGGAGTGTAATTATAGTCAAATCCAACGCGAAGCGCTGGCGATTATATTCGCGGTAAAAAAATTCCATACCTACCTGTATGGACGGAGGTTTGTTTTGCGCACCGACCATCAGCCTTTGATAGCTATTTTCGGGTCTAAAAAGGATATCCCTCATATGGCTTCCGGGCGGTTAATCCGATGGGCTATTTTACTGTCCGGTTATCAGTACGATATCGAATACGTACAATCGAAGGCAAACAGCGCCGACGCGTTATCTAGATTACCTATCGATACAGGAGAAGAGAATAACGATGCAAATACGTTTATTAAATTCATAGAAAACAAATTTCCGATTGACTCGAACCAAATTAAAATTGAATCGGGAAAGGATAAATGCATATCTCGGATTTTAGAGTTTGTTAAGACCGGCTGGCCCAAGTCAGGCTTTAAGGAACCGGACCAAGAAATGACCGCATACTGGCGGCGTCGCGAGGAGCTGTATGTGGAGAACGGGTGTCTGATGTGGGGGTGTAGAGTGGTTGTGCCGCGTGCACTTCGGCCAGCGGTTTTGGCTGAGCTGCATGGCTCCCATCTCGGCATGGTCAAATGTAAGGGACTGGCTCTGAAGGGACTTGTGTTTTGGCCGGGGTTAGATAATGACCTGGAGCGAATGTGCTCAGCATGTCGCACGTGTGGAGAGGTTGCGGATTTGCCACCAAAAGCGCCGGTTGTTCCGTGGTCGTGGCCGTCTAATCCATTTGATAGGGTTCACATTGATTTTTTTTCATTTAGAAATATTACGTATCTGATTTTGGTTGACGCTTACTCTAAATGGATAGAAGTTAGCCCTATGTCCACGACGACCGCTTCGAACACGATTTTGAAGTTAAAGGAGATATTTTCGCGATTCGGAATTTGTCGCGTCCTTGTTAGTGATAATGGCCCCCCGTTTTCCAGCGAGGAATTTAAGCTATTTTTGAAAAACAATGGGATCAAACATGTCACCTCCGCCCCGTATCACCCCGCTTCGAACGGAGAAGTTGAAAACGCAGTTCGAACGGTTAAAAGATCCTTAAAGAAGGCGGACGTCGAGAAAATTTGTATTTTTAGTTTTTTACATAGATTTCTTCTGGATTATCGTAATAGTATTCACGGCACAACAGGAGATACACCTGCGAGATTGATGTTCGGGCGGCACCTTAGATCGCGATTAGACTTACTAAAATCGGGAATCGTAGAATCCGTTTCAGATCGCTTACAGCAAAGGGCGCTTGCTAAAGGGGGAACTTTTAGATGTTGGGTAGAAGGGGATAAAGTATGGGCTAAAGATTTTCGTAAGAATAAAAGTTGGTGTTCTGCGATCATTATAGGTAGGAAGAGTCAGAATATGTACGAGGTCGAGACTGTGGAGGGTTTGCGTTGGAATCGGCACACTGATCAATTGCGTTCTAACTCGGCGGTTGACGATCGAGACTCGAGTACACGGGATGGACAGCCGACAGTATCTGCTCAGGCAGCTCTAGCTGACTATGCCATCGCGGGTAATGGTAATAGCGCTATGGATGTTGATGTTGGCGAATCTCATATTGTAACGTCACCCGTTCCGAATAAACGTGACCGACGGCAACCAGTTCGTTTTGGCTTTGATTAAAATAAGTAACTAGTTAGTTGTTAAGATAAGAGAATGTAGTAGCTATTATAATATAAGATAGTTAAGATTTATTTACAAAAAGGGGGGGATAATGTAGTATATATGTGGGTAGTTTGATAATGAATGTTAATCTTAAAAACTAAGTGTGTGTAACTAGCCATTTTGAAATAAACAATTGCTCGGACTACGCGTTGTTATTTCCCAAGTATATTACAGCATTAAATACCTTTTTTCTATTGTTAGTGTCGTTTTCTAAACAAACGTAGAAATAGGCGGAGGATAAAAATTTGGAAAGCTTCTTAAAGAAGTATAACTTCCAACGTGTGTACTTAAGTGCACACATTATATTTCACTAAAATTCTGTACTCAAGAGGACATTTTGAAAACAATTATGAGTAACTAATGCAGCTGACATCAGATAATGGATAGGAATGATTCAATTAACGCTTCTAAGGATCATAACGTTCATTATAGATACCTGTATCGCCAAAATCATTTTTCCTGATGCTTGGAAGCTTGCGAAGGCAGTATCATTGCCGAATCATGATTGCATGAGCTCTGCAGATATTCAGACTTGCGACCAAAAAGCATGCTTCCTGACTAAATACGGATTGACTAAGAATACCGCTATTATGCGTCACATCATCGATGAGCTCGACGTAGGCTCTTCTGCGAAACTCATCTTAAGCCCGCACCCTTGTTTCCCAGGGTACTTTATCTACGACGATAACCTAAACCCCGAACCTAAGCAATCCTCCCGATCGAGATATTCGAAGCGCCTCCGGATTCCGTCATCAAGTAGAGGTAGTGATGCTGAAATTGTACGCGCCATCCAAGACTTAGAAACAAGTTCATCGTCTAAGTGGCCAACGCCCAAAGGTAATTAGCACAATATTATTCCCTTCACAGAATGTTGTGGCATACCAGCTTTTATCCGCACGTCAATGTTCAACAAATCTGCAGCTGATTTTAATGCACTTTTAGTGACAGATAGTATTTTAGAACATATTGTTAAATGTACTATTAATAAATTATAACTCGCACGACATCTATATAAAATGCAAGAATTCGTTCATGGTCCTCTGAAAACTGACCTCGTCGAAATAAATCATTTTTCTGCTCGAGTTTGTAGAAGGATTTGGTGAAGCTACCAAAAATAGCTAATTATTGTTCCAAGGATGAGATTATGGGCCAAAACTTCCCAGGAACTGTAATGTCTAGAAATAGATACGATCTCCTCTTGCAAATACAATAAAACAATAAATCGGACCGACTTCACCGCGTCACTTGTAAGATGTGATGAATGACAAATTTCAAGAGAAATTATATGTATTGGTGGGAGTATTCCTTTTTGAGGTCATTTGGTATTCCGTCAAAATATTAAGCAAAAACTAAATAAGTACGGCAACAAACTGTTTAAACTGTGTACCCTAATGGATTTACATACAGGATACTTATTTACGCTGGTAAACAGCATGAACATCAAAAAGTTAAAATGAACCTTTGCCTGGACTGATAACTGGTACACAACCGTAGGCTTAGCCAGAAAACTCTTAAAAAAGGAAACACATCTGATTGGCACTTTCAGAAAAAACAGAAAGCATTTCCCTGAAGTTGTGGTTACCACTACAACTTTTGAAATACTAGTAACACCAATAATCTCACAGGCGACACGGTTCCCGCGGTTTATGCAGACATCTTAGAGCAAGATGTCTGCAGAATCTTTGGTCTCTTCTGATGAGGAGCTGAACATTGTTAGAGGTAACCGAAACAGAAATATGATTTTTGACTCTGATGACGACTCTCCCGAGCGATTGCAGCCACATCTACCGGAGTGTTCACTTGAAAACCCGGTAATACATCCAGGTAGAGCCTACATGTATGGGAAAAATAAACACAAATGGGCAGCCACTCCACGCAGCTCGGCTACTCGTGCATCAGCTCGAAACGTTATACATTTTACCAGGTCCTGTAAATGAAGCGAGAGATCATGTAGATCAGATTCCATTATTTCATTTGTTTATTTCTGATGAAATGATTGACCAGATTGTAATCCACACGAATGCTGAAATTGATTTGAAAAGGGAAAAGTATAAAGAATTATGTCATACTGATTCATCTACCTCAGCTACTGAAATGAAAGCGTGGCTCGGTCTTCAATCAGCTGCTATAAAAAGTAACCACTTACCTACGAGAATTTTATTTAACACCAAACGAAGTGGCAGCGTTTTCAAGGCGTGTATACTCATGCTGAGAGATTTGATTTTACGATGCTGTCGGTTCGACAATCGTGCTACCAGACAAGAAAGAAGAGAATCGGATAAGTTCGCACCAATAAGAGAACTCTGGGAAATGTTTATTGAAAATTGTAAAAAATGGTACACACCCAGTTCTTATCTGACAATAGATGAACAATTAGTCGGGTTCCGAGGTAGCTGTCCGTTTCGAATGTATATATATATATCGAATAAGCCTAATAAATATGGTATCAAGATTTTGACATGTCTACTGCTAATACCAACTTCTCTAATTTATTGATAGTTAAATCAGATACAGTAGTCAATCCCTGCAGCAGTAGGAAACTAAAAAGGTATATCAAAGTTAACCGATATATTAAAAAAACACAGAAACTGTTAAAAGTACATAAAAATTCTGTTAAATCTCTGAAACCAAAGAAAAAACGTTTAGAATTATTGAATGAGATTAAAATGTATAGTTCACAGTTAGAAAGTAATAGATTAAGTTATGAATCTGACACACAAATCCTAGAAGCACAAATAGCCAGATTACAGACTTCTTTACGTTCACTGGCAGTAAAGTATGACATGTATCAAAGGCAAATGATATCTGAGTACACACAGACTTCAGATGAATGGCATAAGACAGAAAAGTCTACTAGAATCAAAAACCGCAATGTCCATAAAAAACTGAAATTGTGTTGTCTATGGCATATGAATCTCCAGTGAAAAAATAAAACATCTATTTATTCAATAGGGAACTAAAACCGCAATGTCTCATAGAAATTCACATTTAAAAATCGATGTTTGCTACAAAAACAGCATTGTCCACTTGTGTATGTATCTGAACAAGCATTGTCCATCACAACCAATCACGGTCGCGTAAACAACATGGCGGAATATGGTATTTGCTGTTTGGAGTGCTCTCGTTTAATTCGTTGTTGATGTGTTAAAACAGATTTGTAGGCTATAATTTTTATAAATAAAGTAACTATGGAATGTTATCCCCAAGTGGTGGATAATAAAGATGCTCGAAAACACCGAGTTGATAGTGCAAATTGGAAAAAAAACAAGACCAATAATGACCGGTGAGTAAATCACAATTAGATAGTTTTGATACTTTGTTTTTAAAGTTTTCAAACTCAGTTTATAATGACTTTAGATCGTCCTTTATTGTACAATTTATATACAAAAATAAAATTTTCACCCCATTTAAACATAAAATTTGCATTTTTTTTTATGATACAGTTCATTTATGATTATTTATATTTTATTTATAGACTATTAAAATATCTTTGCGAATAAAATCAAAGTCTTCTTTGGCCAAAGTTCATTGTTTCAACACCGAAATTAATTACATTTACACAAATCGCCTATCACAATTTACTAAACGTAGATATTGTATTATATTCTGAGTATTAGTATAGTATAGTATACTATGAAGCCAATCGTCATTGTTCGTATTTTAAATTTAGTTTGCCATCGAAGCATAATGAAACAGTAAATACATTTGTATGCGACTCTAAAAATTTCTCAGAGACAATAAATTTGTACCTACCTAATAATACCGTATCACTAGGACTCGGATTAATATGTAAATACATATTTTTAATTTACACTATTTTTGGTCTCAAATGTGTTTTCTACATCGATTATCATATATAGATTGTGAAAAACTAATTTTTATTTTCCATATTTTCCCATATTTTCCCATATTTCATGGTTAAGTCCATATTCTCGATATTTTCATCCATATTCATCCATATTTTCGATTTTTATATCATAGAACATGAGTTAGTTCACAAAAATTAATATAATTTTACGTGTTTGCATTCTCGCCATCACACGACCGCTCGTGTTTCATTTTTCTCGCGTAATATTTGTTGTATATTTAGAAAAAATCAACAGAGTTTTCATTTCGATAATTTAAAAAAGCATGTAATTGTGTATTGCAATCAATTTAATAAGACAGATTTAGTGGAAAATTAATAAAAAATAATTTTTTTATTTGAATTACCTAAAGATTTCGCTATCTTTTTAATTTTTTTTAATGTAACTGTTACCTAGTAATTTTTCACAAATAACAATGTTTAATATGGAAGATATTCTTATTTTATACTCCATATTTTTTCCATATTTTACATTTTTTGGTCCATATTATATGTACATATTTTGAATTTTTTAATACATATTTATCCGAGCCCTACGTATCACCGTACGTAGCAGGTAAAAATATTAAACAAACTAAATGAGTACAGATCTGAAATTTTGCTGTTCCAGATACGCTCCAAAAGACTTACCTGTTAAGCCGACATGTTCACATAAAGACAAAAAGCTGCAATGCTCTGAAATTAGTATGAATGACTTACAATCTTTTCATGAATCTTTTTATGCCGTAAAGGACAAAGTAAAACAAGATATGTTCATATTAAAACATGTTATAGCTGTGCAAACAAAACGTCGTCGTCCTCGGTCTAATACTAAGCATTACAATACCAGAGCTATGCAAAGAATGTACAGGATTTACTGTAGATCTCAAAAAAAGATGATATTTGTTTGCCAAAAAGCTTTTTTACAAATATTGCACATCAAAAGGTATCGGATAGAAAATGTGGTAAAGAATTATTATTTAGAAGGCAAATTCCCAAAGGAAAACCGTGGTAGTGACCATAAGTCACATAAATACGAAGATAAGAAACAAAATGTAATTTCATTCATTAAGAAATTTAAATGCACTGAAGCTTACTATTGCAGAGGCAATTCTAAGCGAATGTATTTGCAGTCAGAATTGAGCATAAATAAAATGGCTAAAATGTATAATTACCAGATAGCCGAACATCTCAAAGTAAAGGCCTTATATTTCCGAAACATAATTAATACATGTTTCAATTTAGGATTTGGGTCACCACGTGTTGATGTATGTTCAATTTGTTTGCAGTTGACGGAAAAATTAAAAGTCACGAAAGAGCCTGATAAAAGTCAGTTGATGATTGAAAAAACAGTCCACAAGAGACGTGCAAAGGCATTTTTTGATATGTTGAAAACAGAAGACCCTTCAATAAAAATAATATCCTTTGACTGCCAAAAAAATATGGTATTGCCTAAAATTCCTGATCAGAGTACCTATTACTCAAGACAACTTTATTTTTTTAATTTCACAATAGTAGAAGGCAGTTCAAAATCATCATTGACGAGGCAAAATATATTCAGTTACTGCTGGACCGAAGATGAATATGCAAAGGATTCAAATCTAATTTCATCTGCAGTTTTTCATCGACTTTGTAATACTGAATTTACACCTGAATGTAATTAACTTCGGTTTATGGCTGATGGATGCGCCGGACAGAATAAAAACTCTATATTAATAGCTATGCTTTCGAAATGGTTAGTCCATCATGCACCAACGCAAATTAAAATTATAGAAATAGTATTCCCTGTAGTGGGTCACTCATTTCTTTCCGCTGATCGAGTCTTTGCCCACATTGAAAAGCAACTGCGAAAAAGGGAAAATATTATAAATCCTAGTGAATACATAGATGTAGTAAGTCAACATGCAACGGTTATTAACGTAGCAACAACATGTCAAATCTTCGACTGGAAAAGCACGTTAAAAGACATATTTTTAAATGTTGGTAAGTGGCATGTACCTTTTGCTAAATGCAAAAGATTCTATCTAAAAAGAAGCAGCAGATGTAGTGACATGGTGGGCCTTCGAGGTGAATTGCACTATCGACAAGACTTAGGGCAGTATAAAAGTATTTGTAAAAAAAAAAAAAAAACCTCTGCAATGATTGCACCGACTGTAATGACACAAGGAGTCTCAATAAAACAGTTAAAACTGAGAGACGTCGGCCAATTACTTAAAACTCATTACGGCGATGATTGGCGCAGTTTAGATACCTTAGGATATTTTGCTCGAGTACTGCCACACGACATTCCTTTACGTCATAATGTTGGTGACGACGGAGAAGACGATAACCCTGAAGAATCGATGTGCCAAGTCCAAGAGGAGCTACCATCATTAATAATTTAATTTGATATTTTTTTAATATACTTTTTTAAATTAATTAAACATTGAGTATATAATTTATTTTTTATTTTTAAATAAAAGTACCGCCAATTTTCTTCAATTACTGGACTTCAATTTATAAAATGATGTAAGGATTATAGTCTTTGCTATTCAAAGTATCAATACTAACCAGGCGTAGTACATAAAATAGGTATGTTTCAAAATAAGCAATGTCCATCATAGCCCAGTCATATTAGGTAAAAAAAGGGGTCAACCTCGGAATGAAAGATAATAAGCTGCAAATTGGTATGAACCTTTGTTTTGTCATTCTAAATGTTGTCTCAAAAGTCACAATCGTTATCGTGTCCGCGTCTTAAGATATTCAAGGTCAAAGGTCACAAAAATCGGTTTTTCGCGAATATCTGGCTTCCTATCGGTTGAATGAGATTTGCATTTATTATAAAAGTTGTAGGCTATAAAATTCCCTACAACTTTTGTTTAAACTTTTTTTTCATACGACCAACCGTTTTGAAGGTAGAGCGCGAAGTGCACATCGTACAGTCATATACGGCCTAATGCAAGGTCAAGCGTGGTTATCAGTACGTTATAAAGTCAATTATTTACTTGGAAATTATAATTATTAAACAATGCCTATTATTTATGTACTAACTATTAATTATTTATATTTAATTAAAGTAAGTAACTTGATTATTTATATATAATTATTCATATTTAACTATTTAAGTATAAAATATTATTAATTCTGGATTATATATTTTAGTTTTATTTTAAGTTAACACGACATTATATATCTTTTCTTTAAAACGCGTAAATTTCTCAATACTTATATACCTGGAAATACTTGTCCCTACCCTATGCCCTTTTCTATTCATTGCCGGGACAGATGTTCTATAGTATTCAAGGCCACTCTCTCCACTTTGTATGAGTCAAGATTATTCGTTAGTTTCAAATTGTACCGTTGCAACTACAGACGTACGGTTTTAAGAGCTATGGCTGATTTGTGTTTTATATGTGATAAGAAACTTTCAGAAGGTGTTTCTGTGAATGTCGTACGTGGTTTACAAACTTTAAAAACTGCAAGTATTGAAAGAAATGATGGACATATAGACTATTTAAATACTTTAAGTTCTGTAAATGTGCATTCCGAGTGTCGAAAAGTGTACACGAGTAAAAATGTTATTATTGCATCAAAACGACGCACAGATGAGAGTGAACCTTCAACGTCAAGTGCACCTCGTAAAAAACGAAATGAAGTCTTTGATTTTGGAAAGTTATGCTTATTTTGTGGCCAAGAAGCTGATGAAATAGCAGAAAAGAAAAAAAAATTAAAGTATAGACGGACAATAAGTAATGTAAGTACTCTTGCATTCAAAGACAACGTAATTAAGAGAGCAGAAGAACGAAACGATTCCTTAGGAGAATTAGTAAAGGAACGTATATATTACGAGTATGATTTGATCGCTGCTGAAGCAAAGTATCATACTATTTGCTATACCAACTTTTTAACCCGAGTACCATCTGCAGATAAAAAGCCTCGCCAAGATGATCAAGTCACTCAAGCAATGAAGGAGATTTTTTATTATATAGAAAATAATGAAGATTCTCAATTTACTTTGAAAGAACTTAAAGATGCCCCTACGGAATACATACCTGACGATAAGACAATTATTACAAAATTACAACAAAAGTATTTAACTGATATAATAATCACAAAAAAAATTGGATCATTTACAATTATATCTTTCCGTGATACACAGCTTAACGTATTATCAAAAGCTTGGTACGAAAATAAAAAAAGTACTCCTGTAGAAGAACGTCTACGGATTGTAGAAGCTGCTGCGGCTATTATTAGGGAAGACATCAGATCATCTGTAGTTGAAACAAAAACGTATCCACCTCCGAATAAAATGCTAGATTGTATTAATGAAGAAATACCAAAAACATTATCACATTTTTTGGAAGAAATGATATTAAAAAATAGAAAAGGACAAGTAGATCATTTAAAAACGAAATGCACATCTATTAGCCACGCAATAATGGCTTCGATACGAGAACGTTCATTTTCATCACAGCTACTGTTGGGCCTTTCCGTATTTCTTCACAGAAGATATGGGTCTAAAAAATTGTTGGATGTTTTATCATCTTTAGGATTTGCTGCATCATATAGTAATACCATACAGTATGAAGTTTCATCAGTTTACCATCCACAACCTCGTATTTTACCATCAGAGTCTGGTGCGTTGGTACAATATGTTGGAGACAATGCAGATATTAATGTCAGTACTCTTGACGGTAATAATACTCTTCACGTTATGGGAATGATAAAAATAATTACTCCGAAAGATGCTGTAATTTATGATGATCGCATAAAAAAATGTACAACTAAACCGAGTGCAAAAGAGTTAGCAGCAATATCACATGTATCTCTTTTAGCATATGAAAAGCCAGTTGTACCTGGGTACAGCAAGATTCAAGTCCAAAATCTACATGATGATCAAGTACTGATTGAAAAAAAATTTAATGCAGTTGATTTGTTGTGGTTATACGGAAAATGGAAGAATCTTTCACCGTTGCCAGGGTGGAATGGCTATCTTCAACAACTTACGAAAAATAATCAAAATTTTTCAACTTCTCAGGATATATTTCTACCTTTCATTGATCATCCTGCCAGTAATTTAGACACAATTTATACAACTTTACATAGTGCTATAAATATTGCCAAGTCACATCAACAAAAAACGTGCATTTGATCAGCCCCTGTACTCAAAAGCACGTGAAATGGTTGCTGCGTCAGATGCAAACTCAGACTTCTAAAACAGTTGTCAAACTTGGAGGATTTCATATGCTCATGTCTTTTCTTGGATGCATAGGACATGTAATGGACGGTAGTGGTCTCAAGGAAGCTTTAAGTAAAATATATGCTACAAATTCGGTCGACAAAATGTTGAATGGTCACGCTTATGCAAGAAGTATCAGAGGCCATATATTATTACGACTTGCATTATCAATAAAGATTTTTGAAGAGATGAAAATTGAAAATTGTGTGTTAGATGAGTTAATTGAACAGATAACTAGTCGCGATGTTTCCTACGAAGATGTTGAAGGATGTACGAGCAGCTCCAACTCGTTAATTGATCAATTTCAGGATAAACTAAAAGAATTAAAAGCTCGAGGTCCCACGGCACAGTTATGGGTGCAATATTTTGAAATGGTATCAATAGCCCTAGATTTCATTCGCGCTGAAAGGCTGGGACTTTTTCAAGAACATTTGGATGCAGTGCGAAAAATGCTGCCCTATTTTCATGCTGGTGGTCATTTCCTATATGCGAAATCAGCTCATTTGTATCTTCAAGATATGTTAAAACTTGAGGAGACAATGGATCAACAGGCTTTTGAGAACTTTAAAAACGGATTCTTTACTGTAAAACGAACAGAAAAATTCAATTCTGGTACATGGACAGACATGGTAATCGAGCAAAGTCTGATGAAATCTATGAAGACAGAAGGAGGAGTATCTCGATGCCGAAGTACACAAGAAAGTGTTCTATGTAAGTGGGTATATGCTATGTATGCCACGAATACAATTTGTGAAGAAATTGAACGGTTTTGTAGCATTTCTTTAGATTCTGTGGACCAACATGTTGATGCTAGAGATTCACGAATAAAAAGGGATGATACTGATGTAAATGAACTGGTTGGTTGGTTTACGCTTCATAATCCCTTTCCAAATACGAATCAGTTGGTATCCTTAGCTTCAGGAATCGTTGGAAATGACCAAATTAATTGTCACCGAGCCCATGAAATCGGATTGCAATCTATGGTAAAGATAACTGGTTTGAACTTCAACGAAATAAAGTTAAAACGCGTCGATAAGGTTTTACCGCTTTCAGCCATTAACAAATCTGTCAAAATAATTGATTGTAAAGTTTCTATAGATCCAATGTTACTTTTCCAGAGAATAACTGTAAGCAAAAAATTTGAAAGTAATTTACAAGAATATCTTCAGTATGAACTAAGCCCGTATCCGACATCTTTATTTGATAGTAATGGCATGAGAAAAACCACGAAAGCAACATTATATGACAATATGATGCCTGTCGTTATCGATCTTGATGAAAATAATGTAACATACATCATCGATGGTGGATTTCTTCTGCATCGCGTCGTATGGAGCAAAGACGATACTTTCTCTATTATTTTAAATAAGTACATTAAATATTTACAAACACATTATGGCTCAGCAATTGTTGTTGTATTTGACGGATATTCGGACTATAGTAAAAATATTAAAGCACTGGAACAACGAAGAAGAACTGCTGCACTTTCAAAATCATATGAAGTTTGTTTTGACGAAACAATGGTTGTGCCAATCAGTCAAGAAAATTTTTTATCACATCGGTCTAATAACACACAGACTCTGATCGGTCTAATAGACACAGCTATTGCCTTATCAGAACATCAAAAGACTGCTGTCATCATAGGAGAAGATATCGATTTGCTCGTTATTTTAATTGGACGTACTCAGTCACATCATCAGGAAATTTATTTGAAAAAAGTTGGCAAAGGCAATGTCAAAACACAAATATATTCTACTAAAAGTTTTGACCAATATCCTCGTACTAAAAAGCACATTTTATTTTTACACGCATTCAGTGGCTGTGACACGACTTCTGCGCTATTTAAAAAAGGAAAAAAAACTGTTACTAGAGCATTGGAAAAAATTCCTGATTTAGATAAACTGGTGGAAGTATTTCAACAAGAAAACTGCCCAAAACAAACATTATTAGAAAATGGAGTGCGCATCTTGTTGGCATTATATAATGCTCCAAAATCTGAGGACAACATTGATCATTTCCGCTACACGCAATTCATCAAATTTACAAAACTAAATAAACCTGTACAACTGTCAACACTTCCACCAACAAGTGTAGCAGCTCATCAACACATAAAACGTGTCTACTACCAGATTCAAACGTGGTTAGGGAAGGACTTAGAACCTCAAGAATGGGGCTGGATGCTTGAAAATGAAATCCTGGAGCCCATACGAACGTTATTACCTCCAGCACCAGCCGAACTACTAAACGTAATATTTTGCAATTGCAAAAATGGTTGTGGTTCCCGCTGTGGATGCAGAAAATCAGGGCTACAATGTTCTTTAGCTTGCGGCCAGTGCAACGGACAAGCTTGCCTCAACGCTTCACTGTATCCAAGTTATCCCGATGAAGAAAATACATATGATCCCGATATTCTGGAAGGTTTGGAGATGAACATGACAGATAATGAGGATGATGACAATGAATCGAACATTTTTGAGCGACAAGAAGAAGAAGAAGACGAAGAAGAAGAAGATAATTAGCTTCCATTTCCAATTTCATTACAATTAAAATCAACAAAGATACTTTTGATATTTGAACTCACATTTTGATAAATGTATATTATGCCGTATTTAATAATAAATAAAAATATGTGTAAAATATATACTCTTACTATCATTTTAACTTAAAATAAAACTAAAATATATAATCCAGAATTAATAATATTTTATACTTAAATAGTTAAATATGAATAATTATATATAAATAATCAAGTTACTTACTTTAATTAAATATAAATAATTAATAGTTAGTACATAAATAATAGGCATTGTTTAATAATTATAATTTCCAAGTAAATAATTGACTTTATAACGTACTGATAACCATAACTCACGCTTGACCTTGCATTAGGCCGTATATGACTGTACGATGTGCACTTCGCGCTCTACCTTCAAAACGGTTGGTCGTATGAAAAAAAAGTTTAAACAAAAGTTGTAGGGAATTTTATAGCCTACAACTTTTATAATAAATGCAAATCTCATTTAACCGATAGGAAGCCAGATATTCGCGAAAAACCGATTTTTGTGACCTTTGACCTTGAATATCTTGAGACGCGGACACGATAACGATTGTGACTTTTGAGACAACATTTAGAATGACAAAACAAAGGTTCATACCAATTTGCAGCTTATTATCTTTCATTCCGAGGTGAAAGCCCTAATATGACTGGGCTATCAGACTCGTGCAACAAAAACAGCTAAGTCCAGACTATTTATTCAATTTTCTTGTTACTGTGACGAATCTACTTAATTCCATTAAAATGCGACCATTACATGATGTATTTACTGTATTTTTATTATACTACATAAACCACTGAATGTACAAACAACCAATAATTCAAAATATATATATTTTGGCCAAAACACGGATATGGACATTGCGGTTTTTGATTCTAGTAGACTCAGAACAACCCAGTGGTAAATTAACTTCACTATCTACCCATAGTTTTGATAGTATAGGCAGTCATCCCCAGTCTGTGTCATCAGTGTCATCACCCTCTAATGTGAGAAAGGTATGTCAGGTTAAGTAACTCAAAATCACAAAACATAAATATTAATAATAATTCCTTTATTGAAGCAAATGCTCATAGTAGCAGTTTAATAAAAACAATTATGTACAGCGATGAAATTGGATGTAACATGGGCTTATATCTTAACTCTCAGTTGAAAGGACACACAGTTTCGAACTACTGTTTACCCAACTCAAATTTAAAAGCTATTGTAGCTGCAATTTGTAGAAATAGGAATATGTTTGACTGTAAAACTAATTTAATTATCATAATGGGAAATAGAGGGAAGTTAACAAACCTGAGCTGATTAAACTTATTGATTCTTTAAATACATTAAATGTAAATAGTATTGTATTATACACATTTCCTTATTTTCATAACTTGCCACACCAAGAAAATACTACTAGGTATAATTTAAATATGACTTTGTACAATTTATGTACATATAATAAGAAATTTTATGTTATAGACTTTAGCAAATGTGCTTATGTACTTTAGCAATAATTTGTACCGAGATAGATATTACCTATCACACTATTTTAAACAACAGATAGCTGTTTCGCTATCATATTTTTTTACCATAACAGCCAAGAACTTGGCTAAACCAGCTGCTTTTATTGAGCAGTGTAATAATTTTGACATGAAAACCTTGGAAATTATTCCAAGTCATTATAGTTTAAACTAGTTAAGGAGACAACAGAGGTTTTCTGTTGCTTAGAAAATCAGACTGAGTCTGAACTGAGTCTCCCTCAGGCATATATGAAAAAAATTATAGTAAGGGGTCGCACAATTTACTATTAAACCAAAAATATAATAAAAAATCTAATTCTAATTATATCAACTTGGTTCACCAAAATATTCAATGTATTAGAGGAAAAGACTTAGAGATTGAATTATTTTTAAATGATTTTGACATTAGCATTTTATGTATAACTGAGCACTGGTTGAAAACCCATGAATATTTGTTTAATTTTGGTAACCACTAGGTTGGTAGTTCGTTCACCAGGGTTACAGCGATTCATGGAGGCTCTTTAATTTTATTAAATAAAAATTTAAAATTTAAAAACAGAAACGATATTGTGAGCCTGTCTGTTGTACGGACAATAGAGCTAGCCTCGGTTGAACTAGAGCAATTTATAATTGTTACTGTTTATAGGCCACCCTTGTCAAACTTTGAACTTTTTGAAAAGATAATGGATGAAGTGTTATTTAAAATATCAAAGTGTAATAAAAAGTTAATAATATGCGGAGATTTTAATGTAAACATTTTAGAAAATAACTCTTTAAGTATCAAGTTATTGAATTTATTTAAAACTTACAATCTATCAAATATGTTCATGGAGCCCACAAGAATAACTGCTACTAGCGCCACCTGTTTGGATATCATCTTTACAAATATAATTCCTATAAGCAAAATATTATTAGTAAATTAGACTCTGATCATTGTGGTCAAATTATTCAATTTGAAAATGTGAAGAAAAATGTTTCTAAACGTAAAATAACATTTGTTCCTGTAACATCCAACCGCATAGAGAAAATGAGAATTAGCTTAGTAAATGACCTCCCATTCCTACCCTCAGGGGCGACTCCAAATGCAATGTACAGCTCCTTTTTCAATACTTTTAATAGACTATTTCATTCTATATTTACTAGTAAGTCGGTTGTGATTACTGATACATTAAATTTTAGTGAGTGGGCGACAGTTGAACTTCATAAAAATAGGCAAAAGCTGTACGAATTGTATGCTGAACGTCAATATAACACTGGTGATGAGTTTGGGGATTATGTTAAATTGTTTTCCAAGAATTTAAAACGCGCTTGCCACTTGGAAAAGACGCGATACATCAAAAATAAAATTTAAAATAGCAGCAATGCAATCAAAACTACTTGGAACCTAATTAATGAGGAGACGGGAAGAGTAACACCACGAAATAATAACTTGAAACTGAATGTAGATAATAAAGCCTTAACAACAGATTTCGAGGTGGCTACTGCTTTTGAAACCTTCTTTACCAACATTCCCGTCTCCACAACAGAATCATTAAACTCTTCACCAGATATGGCTCTCTCTCTATTAAAGGAAAATTTGCCTGAGTAACCATTCTTTTAAATTCACGCATGTTAGTGGCTCTGACGTTATTAAAGCCTTTAAATTATTAATTAATAAAAACAAATGATCTGTGGGGCATTTCCACCAAAATGGAGAAAATCGAGCACCGCGCTGTCATAAAGTTCCTTACCAAGCAAGGTAAATCGGTTCAAACCATACTAGAAGAGATGTCATCCGTTTACGGGGAGTCTTGCCCCGGTAAAACCATGGTTTATAAGTGGCATACTTATTTAAAATTCTTCACGATCATCTCGGCATGACCAAACTCAGTACAAGGTGGGTGCCGAAAATGCTCACGCCGCCTCAAAAACAACAGCGCGTAGAGTGTTCTCGCGCGTTTTTGGACCTCTGTAATGAAGACCAGGATGGAGTATTGACTCGAATTGTTACTGGGGATGAAACTTGGGTTCATCATTATGAACCTGAGTCCAAACAAGATTCTATGCAGTGGCACAAAAAAGGTAAACCACCACCAAAGAAATTTAAGGTGTCACAGTCGGCGGGAAAAATCATGGCGACAATCTTTTGGGACTCAGAAGAAATCTTGTTGATAGAATATAAAGATAAAGGTGTCTCCATAACCGGAGAATACTACGCTTCAATCTTAGAGCGATTAAAGGAAGCAATCAAGACAAAAAGAAGGGGAAAATTAACCAAAGGTGTCCTCCTTCTGCACGACAACGCGCCTGTGCACAAGAGCCGTGTTGCGTTGGCTTCCCTGTATAAGATGGGCTTCGATATTTTGGTTCATCCACCCTACAGTCCTGACCTGGCTCCCAGTGATTATTATCTCTTTCCAAAAATGGAAAAAGAACTTCGGGGGAAGAAGTTCTCAAGCGATGAAGAAGTGAAGGAAGCAGTTTCAGCTTATTTTTCAGACAAAGAAAAAACATTTTTTTTCGAGGGTATACATAAGCTAATTGAAAGATCTGAAAAATGTATTAAAGTTGCAGGAGAATATATTGAAAAGGAAAAATAAACTTGTATTTTTATTTCCACGTCTTACCCCCGATTCCGCGAACTTAAAAACGCCCCCTGCACTGCGAACTGCAATCGAAAAACCAATAGATGGCCTCAATGCATATTTTATAATATGCTGAACTTATGCATTTTCAATGCATATGTCATTTATGTATCTAACATGGTACGGCAAAGAAAAAACCTCCAAAACGAAGAGCACTCGTACAAAAGTTGGCCGACGTTCTGATGGAGCCGTGGCTGAGGGAAGGTATCAAAGATATCTTACAGATTAAAGATTTTAAACTAAGATTTTCGTGGTTAATCAACATTTCTTAAGCATAGATAAACGGGTACATACCACGATGATATTTGTTCTGGTATGAGAGATAAGAACGGTCTGCCATCCTGGATCTAAGAAATGACTCTGAAGTACTAGTCCTAAAGGCAGATAAATGGAATGCCACGGTCATAATGAACGCCACGGACTATGAGGAAAAAATAGAAAGACTTCTTAGTGACGTTATGACCTACAAGAAGGTAAACTATAACCCCACTGCACGAGTGACCAGAAAAACCACCAAACTCATCCAGGAGTACCGGGATATCATAGGGAGTGATATTAGCAAGAACTGGTTAAGGCCTCGTATAATACAACCACCAAAATTGTACGGCTTACCAAAAATACATAAGGAAGGAGTACCAATACGTCCTATTGTAAGTCAGATAGATTCTCCGAATTATGAACTGGCAAACCATATAAGTACAATTCTGCAGCCCTTGGTGGGACATACGGCGTCTTATGTCAAAGATTCCCGTCATTTCGTGCACGTCCTGCGGGATCTGAAGATTCAGGAAGATGAATGCATGCTGAATTTTGATGTTGATTCGCTCTTTACAAATGTTCCTATCAATGACTGTTTGGAGGTGATTAATAGGAAATTACAGGATAATGATATCCCTCCGCATTGCTTGGAATCAAATTTCTTCCTGTATAAGGGCCAATATTACCTCCAAATTGATGGTGTTGCTATGGGCAGTCCGGTCGCCCCAGTGGTTGCTAATTTGTGGATGGAGCACTTCCAGGGTCAGGCTATCTCAACGGAACCTATTCAGATTAGGATATGGAAACGGTACGTTGATGATGTTTTTGCTATAGTGAAGGGTGGAAAGGAAGAAGTGGAACTATAACTGGCATATCTCAACGAAATTCATGGTAAAATGTCGTTTACGTATGAAATGGAAAAGAACGGTAGTTTGCCAATCCTGGATGTACTTGTTCAAGTTCGATCAAATGGTACTTTTGGTCACGCGGTATACCGAAAGCAGACACACACGGACAGGTATTTGCACGGAACATCACACCACCATACACGTCACCTAGCGTCGGTTGCTACTACACTTACAAATCGCGCTCACGCACTATGTGATGCTCTTCATTTACAAGGTGAGCTAGCACACCTACGTAGGGTGCTACGTTGGAATGGCCATAAATCATCAATAAAAGGTAAATAAAAACGCAAGGGGCGCCCTTCGGAGGCTGAAAGTAGAATGGCCTATCTTCCTTTTGTAAGGGGAATGACAGATAAGATTGGATGACACCTTAAACAGCGGTATGATATAAAAACTGTCTTCACACCATTACAAAAGATTGCCCACTTGATGCTCTCACATGACCCTCAAGTTCTCTCCACCGGCCGTTATTATATTCCAAGACTGGTTCGTGATGCGATTGAAATTCGGAAGCACAAAAATTTCAATCATGAGGACGGTTTTAAAATAGCGAATGTGTTGAACCCAGTGTTAGAATTATGCAAACCAAAAAGAATCGTACAGCTTCTCAATTTAAAAGTGACGTTGTCAGTGTAGTGTGTCGAAATGCTCTAGTCCAGGATCCATCGCCCATTTTTGCACGTGATTACTATCAAGTTAATTTTCCTTAGCTTTATTTTGATGTGACGCCCAATAATTTCCTGTACGAAACTCTCGATTGTGGTGGCTAACAGAAGTAGCAAGGATAAAATATGTTGATTTGATGATTCTCAAATATTTATTACTAACTGAATTTTTTTTATTAAATCTCAAGACAATCATCTAAATTATTCGAAAAAATATTTTTTCCTACAAAATCTCTGGTTTGATCTGAGAGTCCCCTCTTTCAAATATGTATCGATAACGAGGTCATCATAAATGATTACTAACCAGCTGTTTTTTTTTTTCTTAGTTAATATTTATATAATTTAACAGATATATTATCCTACAAATTGCGTGGTACGTTATCCGGGTCCTACGCTCAAAAGTAGTAGTACAGATCCTTGATGTAAAAATAATTACTATCAAGCTGAACCTTCGTGAATAGCTTCGTTTCGATGAGTCGCCCAACAATTTCCTATGCGAAAATTCTCAATTGTGGTAGCTAACAGAGGTAGCAATGATAAAATATCTCGATTTGATTTTTTTCAAAAATTTAAAAGAAGTTAGAAAAATTAATAATCGTCAATTTAAATTCAACAAAAAATAAACAAAAATAATTTGTGTCGCTTGGGTTTCTGTATTTTGCTACTACAGCTGAGTCACACCGGTACGGCGGTACGCATTGCTTACTCCGTATTAGGTATCCCACGTTAGTGTCGACCATAAGCCTGCAAACATTTTCTCAGTCGACCACGTGTTTTATTTTGTCTTGAGAAATAATTTCAAGAAATGTTTTTTGCGCTGCAAAATGTTTATGGAGTGTTTTTTGTGAAATTTGTTTTGTGAGAACCCTACTTTTCGAGAGAAAAAAGAAAAAGGGAAGAAATTTAATAGACTTTTGGCTTTCTTGCAAAACTTTTCTATCTGCTCGAAAGCATCATCAACATAAATATCTAGATGTTATATTGCCTGAAAATTGGAATGACGAAGTAATAGGTTATCATTCCTCTTGTTACAAAGAATTTCGAGTGAAATCTAAATATTTGTCTTATGAAAGGTAAGTCCATCGAATATTTATTTACTTTATTTTTAAAATAATTGAAAAATATTTATTAAGTTCATATTTTCACGTAATTATGTAAAATCGAGCATTAGCGTTGTAACATTCTATTGTAGCATCGTATTATTGTTAAATTTTTTAAACAATAATTTTTGGTAGTATAATATATTTTAAATATTTTCTTTTTGTATGACTATTTGACTAAATATTAATTTAATATGGGATATTTTTTTCAATATCGATGATGCTATGTGATATTTATGTGGATACTGTATTTATTTGCATGTTTTTCAAATAAACCGTTTTTAATTTTTTTTTAATAATTTCTCATACACAGCACTGAGCCAGCTTCAACATCACCAGCGTCTCAATCTACTGGAATCATTGATTCCTCGATATCTTTAACGTCTGCTGAAAATGTAGAACCGGACCCATTGCCATGCACTTCACGGTTAGTTAATTAAATGATTTTTTTATTTGGTAGTAATTGTTAATTTTTCAGAACAAGATCATCTTAATCTACTGTTTTTGAAATGATGCCATTCCAATTTTTTCAATTATTGTTTCTGTACAAGTACAAATCTCTAAAAAGCTTCTTGAAATTATTTATTTATTTTTTAATTATAAAATTGCTTTGCACGTTATTATTTACAGAAATACTGACCAGAGTTCAATATTAATTAATGATGAAACCAGTAATATTGAAGATTTGGATAATACTGTTGAGGAGGATAATGGAGATTGTGAAACGGAAGTACAAAGTTTTGGAGATGTTGAGTTAGCAAAGAAATGCTTTTTTTGTCAAAAAGTCAATAAAAACCGTAAAGGGCGACAAATATACTGTCGTAAAATTAAAAACAAAACACTTTTTCTGGAGAAAATTAAAAATTATTCTACAGAACTGGGCGATATAGAAATGCTACGGAAAATTCAAGAAGAAAATAACTTTGTTAACGATACTTTTTTGGCGTATCATAATATATGTAATGTCAATTATTTTGCCAAATACCAAAGGAAAATGAATCCACCTCCAAATAATGATTGGGCCACGAAACGAGATGGCCATAAAATTGCCAGAGAACGCTTGATTAATTATATTCAGCAAGAAGTTATTACAAATCGACAAGTTATGTCATTAGCTCACTTGAAATATTGTTATGCTGAATTTGTAAAAGAAATTTATGAACACGCAAATTTAGAAGCTACCACATTTAGCAATCAAGCTCTCAAGGACTATATACAAACTCAATTAAAACACAAAATATCATTGGTCAATATTTCAAATCAACAATTTTTTATATCATCTGAAATCGATATTGAAACAACCGATGATGAAGAAATCAATGATATGTGGGTAACGCATACTAATTCATTCATACACACACACACACACACAAACATATTTACATATTATATAAATTGATTACAATAACATATACACATTTACATACATTTAATAATACAATCAAATAACATTATCGTGTCATGACCGCCGGGATGTCGTGCCGTCGGTAGACAATGCGCACATGCCGCGCGGTGAGGCGCGGGGCGCGAGACGCAAGAACACCGTTACTGCGCCCGCGCAGCTCGACGCATCGCCTACCCAGTTAGTCCCGACCGAACGCTTACACGGGAGACCCATGCTTTTCGTACGCACGCCGCGGAGATCGCTAATCTAATAATTTCTGTCTTTTGCTTCTTTTTACGGCTCTCTTGCCTATAGCTTTTATACGACTGCTTGTGCTCCGCCTTCTATTATAAATATGTGTGTTTGTGTGTGCAATAAACTGTGAGTACAGACGTTTAATAACAATATCTTTTATTCCTCGCTTCGTCATCAAAACCGCCACCAAACAACCATAACTGGTGACCCCCGAACAAGGACGTTATAACAATGAGCAGTGACGATGGCAGTGACACGGAACGTTCCGGAACATCACACAAAAAGAGAAGTAGCCGTACCCCAAGGAACCGAGATCCATTAGCGGAACTATTTCGCGTCGGCGTACGCGTGCCGCCATTTTGGGCAGAGAAACCGTCGATATGGTTTGCTCAAATTGAAGCTCAATTTAACAAAGCAAGAATTACCGACGACAACACTAAATTTTATTACGTGCTTTCACATTTGGATGGTAAATATTTCGCTACCGTGGAGGATATTATAGATAACCCGCTACCGGAAAATTTGAAAAACTTAAGGTCGAGCTCATCATGCGTTTATTTAGACAAAAGAAGGTGAAACAACTTTTGCAGTCGGAGGAACTAGGAGATCGTAAGCCATCTCAGTTTTTACGACACCTTCAGCAACTGGCAGGACCCAATATGCCTGATGACTTCATTACTGATGTTTGGACAAGCCGTTTACCTCTGAATCTCCAGACCATAGTAGCATCCCAGTCAAACTTGCCCCTACAAGAACTGGCAGACTTAGCCGACAGAGTCCACGACATCGCACCAGCGTCTCCCCAGGTAGCAGCAACTTCTAGACTTGAATCAGCGATAAATGTCATGGCACGGCAAATCACTGAATTAGCGAAACAAGTAAATGCACTGACCACCGCCGGACACGAGCGAGCGCGTTTCCATCGTCGGAGGACGACACGTCAAAAAAGTCGGACGTCATCCCAATCAAGATCACAGTCGAATTATAGGAAATTTCCAGTGTGTTGGTATCATTATAAGTTCGGCAGCCAGGCAAACAACTGCATAACACCATGCGACTTCAAGGCGGGAAACGCAGCGGGCAGTCGATAATGGCGGCTGACGATTGCCCTCCCTCTACTGGTCGCCTGTTTGTGACTGACCGCGGTTCGAAAATCTAATTCTTGGTGGACACAGGAAGCGATCTGAGCGCCTTCCCCCGAACGCTCCCACAACGGCGTGAGAAAACCGAGTACACACTGTGTGCGGCAAATGGAACTTTAATCAACACGTATGGTTTTGTAGACTTAAAACTTAATTTAGGCCTGCGTAGAGATTTCTTGTGGCGTTTTGTAGTAGCTGACGTCACGAAACCAATCATTGGTGTAGATTTATTATCACATTACAACTTAATTGAAGATATTCGTAATAAGCGATTAATCGACGGTGTAACTAATGTATCATCAGTAGCTACAATTGCCGCATCCAGAAGCTTGATTTCCAGCGTAAAGGTCGTGACTACTGATTGCAAATATAATAAATTACTTACCGAATTTCAGGAAATAACACGACCTACTGGGGCCCTACGCACACCGAAAAGCATAACACTACACACCACATCCGCTCCACTCCCGGCCCTCCAGTATTTTGCTCACCACGTCGGCTTGCTCCGGACAAACTAAAGATAGCAAAGTCTGAATTCGAGACAATGTTATCAAACGGCACCGCTCGACCATCTGAAAGCCGTTGGTCGTCTCCACTTCACCTAGCGCCAAAAAAGGATAAGAGTTGGCGGCCTTGCGGCGACTACCGGATGCTTAACGCTAGGACCATACCTGATAAGTACCCTATTTGGCATATACATGATTTTTCACACAACATATCTGGCTGTAAGATCTTTTCTACCATTGATTTAGTCAAAGCTTACAACCAGATACCAGTTTATGTAGAGGATATCCCTAAGACAGCTATTTCAACACCTTTTGGCCTCTTCGAGTTTCCATACATGACGTTTGGTTTGCGCAACGCAGTCCAAACATTTCAGAGGTTCGTCAACGAACTTACTCGTGGTCTAGATTTCTGTTACCCGTACCTAGTCGACATTTTAGTATTTTCCAAAGATGAAGATGAGCATGAGACACACCTTCGCCAGCTTTTTACCAGCGTACACAGTGGAAGTATGCGTGGACACGGTTTGGCCGCATATACGTACGCCAAGCAGATGGGAAGCCGGCACGGAGTATCCGAAGTGAGCAGGAACTTCACACACAGAGGTTTTTGGTGCAGATAATATACCCCTTTAAAGCTTCACACTCACGCACGATCTGTTTGGCTTGTTTATTAAAGCAATCCTTGAACAAATTTCTTATTATTTCAATAATTATGCTAAAATCATTGTTTTTAAGTGTAACTTGTTATGGAAATATCTCTTTAATTAGTACAAAGTCTGTTCCTTGCATAAGGATAGAATTATATTGGCATGCGGCCCGCATTGTTAATATTAACAAAATTACTCTATTTGTAACTGTAAATGATATGAAAATAAATCTTCAGATCATTCTTATATATTATGTTGTTATGGTATTTACAACATTATCATTAAAATCTGCTTTACTAGGTTTACTTAGACATATGAAATATATTTACAGTAACACTAATACATATAGAATTGAAAACTACAATGACAGTACGAGATTCTTATCAGTGTACAGTTTAAATCTGGATTTGGCAACCATAACATGTGTAGAAATAATAGGCCTTTACAAAACACAAGATAATATTTATTAAAATTGGATTGTTTAGTGGAGGATCACTAGAATTTCGACAAGATGAATTTATAATAGCTATGCACTTGACAGCCGATTGGCGCAGTTTGCAGCGATCCTGCTTTCTGAGCCCCAGGCCGTGGGTTCGATTCCCACTACTGGAAAATGTCTGTGTGATGAGCATGTATATTTTTCAGTGTCTGGGTGTTTATATGCTAAATTATTTTATATATTTTTTTTTCTTTTTCTCTCTGTCCTCTTGTAGTATGTTGTTTATTTTTGTTATTTATTATAGTTAATAAATATTTTTATTTTTATCATTATTATTTATATATGCAAGAAGGCTTTTATGTCAATACATGGAATATCGAGAAAAAAAATTGAATATTTAGTAGTTTAAACTTGTTAAAGAAAACTGGATGTGCTCCGGTTGATAAGAGAGGAAAACATAATAGTCAAGTAAAACTTAACGTTAATTTCAAAAGCTTAATTAAAGAGCATATTAATTCATTTAAAGGTATTATATTGATGTATGGTTACCTAATTACTATGTTATAATATTTTTTATAATCATAACACAATTTTTTACCTTTTGTTCTAGGTTGTTACAGTCTACATGATTCAAGTAAAACATATTTGCCTGAAGAATTAAATTTAAAGAAAATGCATGCAATGTTCCTTCAAGATAATCAAAGTGTATCTGTGTCTTATGAAACTTATAGACATATTTTTTGCACCGATTTTAACATTGCTTTCGGCTATCCTCGTACAGATACATGCAGCATTTGTGACGAATTCATGGCAAAAACAAAAGCATTGGAAACTAAGAAGAAGACATGCACTGATACAATTACCATGTCTACATTGGGCCAAGAAATTTTGAATCTTTTTAATCAAAACAAATTACATAAGCTACAAGCAAGCACTTTTTACTACAGAAAACGGATGGCAAGATTGCAAAGTAGAGAAGCCGGCAGCACAATGGAGACAATTTGTTTTGACTGTGGTAAAAATCTTTAGACCAAGAGAGCCGGAATTGTGGTCTAGATATGAACCAAAGCAAGACATGTATAATGACGAACAGTGTAGAGATTCCTACGTTCATCCAATCTCAAACAATAAACTATGTCAATAAGTACATATGAGGCATATAGTATCAAACCCGGCAGTCTCCAGTCAGGGTCAAAAAAAAGTTAACAATGCAAATATTTTCTCTATGGTAAATTCTCCATTACGTAAAAGTTAAGGCGTTTCAAAGACGGCTATCTCTCATACAAGACGCAATTAAAAATGAATGTCGGTAACAAACCTCCGCATTCATTTCTTTCAAACATGGCAGTCTCCGTTCCAACCAATCAGAGCTCGGCATTTAGTATGGCGTCTGCTGTCACAGCGCAAAGATCTGCACGTGGATTATTGTCATTTTTATTGGGATTTCTTATTATAAAGTGATATTAGTTGTGTAAAATAGACAAATGGATAATCTAGTACGACCCTGTTCACCTAGACAATCGAGAAAAAGGAAAAGTGATCCAGAAAATTGGAAAAGAAATGTGGCCAAGAGAGAGAGGTTTGTATACTGCGATATATGGTTTTGATACTTGCCCATTACTATATTCTTATGTTAGTTTGGTTCACTTTTTAAAGTGAAACTTCTTTAGGCGTGTTGAGAGTAAACTTTCAAGGTCGTGTGACGGAAATACGTCACGAATGGCAACGGAAGTCGAAATTTCAAAAGATGTCAAAGAAGTTTCACGTGTGCTCGGCACACACGCTTTATTTTTGATTTTTGATAATACCATGTAGTACTATAAAATGCGTAAAATGGACTTGGCAAAGTTACAAAACTCGTAGTGTCATTTTATTTTTTATTAGTTATAAAACTCATATCTTTTATAGTAATTGACTGCCCATGATAAAATTACGTTAATTTATTTTCCTTTTTCACTTCTTGTAGGTATTCATCGAAGCAACTTCCTGAGCGGCCAAGATGCGGACATGACACAAAAGCATTTAAATGTGGAACTGTTTCTATAGCTGATGTAAAATATTTCCATGATGCCTTTTTTAAATACAAAGAAAAATCGAAGCAAGATGCATTCCTTTTAAAATATTGTAAGCCAAAACTAATTAAGAGACGACGTGGAACAAAGGGTCCTCAAAGACAGAAACTCTTACAAACAAAATATACAATCAACGTGTCTTCAGCATGATGAATTGATTAAAACGCACCAAAAAAACGACGACCTACAAAAAAAAAACGATGTCCCGATACAGAAGAGAGTGCACAAATTGCGAGCGAGAGCTTTTTTCAGTTAGTTCAAGAAGAGCAAGATGGCATGATAACACTTTCTTTTGATTGCCAAAAAAATAGCCCTATGCTAAAACTACCAGACCAAAGTACGTATTATTCCAGACAATTGTATTTGTATAATTTTACAATAGTGCAGGGAAGTTCAAAAGCTGCACTGTCTCCAAAGAATACATTTGCCTACTGTTGGACCGAGGATAAGTTCGCAAAAAGCTCTAATGAAATAGCGTCAGCTGTTTATCATCGGCTTTGTTCGACAGATTGGACAGATATTACTAAAGTTCGTTTGATTGCGGACGGCTGCGGGGGCCAAAATAAAAATACCACCATGGTGGGTATGCTTGCTAAATGGCTAACATCTAAAGCCCCAAGTCATGTGAAAAACGTAGAAATTGTATTTCCGGTTGTAGGACATTCCTTCATTCCTCCAGATAGAGTCTTCGGGCATATAGAACGAGATATCCGCAAAAGGGAAATAATAAAAAACGCTGATGGTTATTTGGATATTATTAAAAATTACAGTACCATTATTGAATTAGGAAAAGGTGATTGCAAGGTTTATGATTGGAGAGATAGTTTAAAAACTGTCCTGAAAGATGTCGGTTCATGGCATTTTGCTTTTCAAAAGAGCAAGCGATTCTACATTAGGAGAACAAAAAGCAAAGTTGACGTTGTAGTTAAAGGGGATCTTTACTTATTATGGATTACAGTTTTTTTCACAACTACCTCAATATGTATATCAAATAAAAGGGCTTGAGTAGCAGAACACAATAAAATTATATTATTAAATCCAAGATGGCAACCGCTGCAAAATGACTGATAACCTAAGTCGGGGGTTTTTTAAATGTTTAATTTTGAGGGGCTTTTTTAAAATATAAAGATAATACTTTAAAATTAAGAAGACTGATTAAGAAAAGCTGTGATTTTTAATGTTGATCTCGAAGCTATAAAGAAAAAAAAATACCAATGATAATTGAACTAAGACTGACCTATTCAATGTGATATACTAAGTAGGTATAAAACTTCTGTACAGCATAAACATTTCATAATAAGAAAGTCTATTAACAAGTTAATAATTTCTTAAGCTGAAATGAGTGGTACGGAAATAGAAATTTTGAAATGAATAGTAGATAGTAAGCGTTCTTAGTTGAAAGTGAAAACAATTTTTTATAGTCCTTTGTTCCCATGTTTCTTGAAACGTTGTTTGACAAAGATACCATGTTTTGTTTAACGGTGCCTTTTAATTTTAAGTTGCGAAGCTGTCTTTATTTTTGTATAATGTTTATTACTTTTTTAAATGTTAACACTTTCTGTCAAATGTTGACAGCGTTATGAAAGAACAGTGTTTTAGCTAAAATAGGTTTATTAAGCGATTCGTGTTTTTATTAGTAAGGGGGTTAATTTTGATTTTTCTTGATTAAAAAGTATTAACAAAAACTCATTTTTTATTTCAAACAACATCACACTATCTTCTCGTTAGTAAATATGAAATGACGAGCTATATCTTTTAAATCTACCATTTAGTGTAAAATTATAGCAGGGTGGCTTCTTAGTAAGATAGATCCTTAGTATGTTTTTGTGAAAATTTACTCCCAAGCAATTTCACCCTACTTTAGAAGTTAGAGACCCAATTACTGTGTCGTGTAATATCTGTTTTAGATATTTTCCTGATGAAGGATTGTGTTGGTTGCGCTACTTCATTATTTTTGAGGTGGCTTTTTATCCATATTTCTTTGCTTCGTAGCGACATTATGTGTTACTAATGTCTTATATCCTGGTATTGTTTTGAATGCCGACTGTTTCTTGTGCCCTATTATCTTTTATACAACCACTATGAAAAGTTTCTTATCCTTCTTTTCCTATAATATTGATTGAACGGTCTAGTCGCTTATACCCTTTTACCTTGCAAAATGATAAATTGGAATGTCGCATATGCTTCTTATCCTTTAATATTTGATTTTGTCATTTGTATCTTATGCCATATTTCATCATTCAAAAATTATCGTCGACAGCGACAAAAACTACTTTAAATAACGTCAAATCACTAAAACTAAGAATACCAGTAACTGTTCCATTTCTATCTGATTTTATAACTGTTTCACTTTTCACAATATCTTAATAAATGACAAAAATACGTCAGTTTTTCTAAAATTTTAAACTTTGAACGGCTCTCCTGAACATTTCATCTTTTGTCGCTTATACCCTTTTAATTAAAAAACTATTTCCTTTTAACCGTCGATATCAAAGTTGGCAGTCTCCACAAGTGTATTTCAAATCCGGCAGTCTCCATTTTAATAATAAAGAATTTACTACTTAAATATTACAAAATAGTTATATTTCATTACTGAAATTAATTCAACAATTCTGTGAAGATAGAATTTGTCAATATACGCTGATATCTAAAATTAATAAACCTAAGAAATGTTTTTTGTTGATAACTCGAACTTGTGACAAGTGGAGATTGCCGACTTTGATATTATATGCCTCATATATCTTGGGCGAAGCAAATCTTTTGTGGATCACACAATCATAGAAGTGGAGCGACGAATTAAGATCGCTTGGAGCAAATATTGGGCATTGAAACATATTTTAAATCAAAAATACCCTTAGCCATGAAAAAGGAGGCAATGAACACCACAATATTGCCAACACTGTTGTACGGGTGCCAAACTTGGGCTTTAACAAAAATAGTTTTAAATAAAATTCAGATTTTTCAAAGAGCGGCTGAGCGAAGAATGCTTGGCTTAAGATTAAGTGACCGCCAAAGAAACGCAGCAATAAGAAAGAAAACACGGTTGACGCCGCGGAACTAGCGTGCAAACTGAAATGGCGATGGGCAGGTCATGTGGCGCGCTCTAAAGATGACCGGTGGAGCGAGCGAGTCTTGCACTAGTGGCCCCGTGACCAAAGCAGGCCGCGCGGAAGACCGCGCGCTCGTTGGAGAGACGACATTGAAGCTGTCGCAGGGCCCACTTGGACGAGGCTCGCCGCTTATAGAGTGCAGTGGGTCAAGATGGGTACCCAACTAACTAATGCATGTTAATTACTTAGATTCTCTTTATTTCGTTTATTTCTTTATTTATTTTATTTTTTGTAATTCGTTGTTTAATTTGTTACTTGGGATTAAATGGCTTATTTATTTTATTTATGGTAAAAATCTTTGTGCTCCTAACATACAAACAAACGATACTTATTATACTTTGAAGGACAGCTATCAGTGTATGCTTTCAATGTGCATGTATTATCTTCATCACAAAGCATCATTTACCTGTATCCAGAAACGGAAGGTAAAAAAGGAAGGTTATGTATGTTCGCTTGTCCATCACTTTATCTATAACTATATGAAGCCTACTACAACTCACCTTCAAATATTTTGTGACTCTTGCGGAGGGCAAAATAAAATTTTTACCATGTTTCGTTTCTTGCATCATTTAGTACATATTGAGAAAAAAACTGGAAAAAATAACAGTGACGTTTCCAGTGAGAGGCCACTCATATATGGAGTGCGATAAAAATATGGGTTTGGTGAAATCTAAGACAAGAGCAGAACTTCCATCGGATTGGACAGAAATTTTTCAAAATGCCCGCTGTGAGCAAAGTCCATTTGTAGTCATAGAGGTGGACACATCTTGTTTTAGATCATGGACTAGTCATTTGGGCACAATTTATGCTAAAAAGTCATCTTTTCCTTCAAACCCTATAAAAGTTCTCAAAATTGACAAGTCAAATACTAAAATAGGCTTCTGTTCTACTTATAATGGGCCCTGGGAATCTGCTTGCATCAGTGGTAGAAGGAAGAAAACCAGCGAGGAAAACACTATACAACAAAATGAATTCATTTTGCCTGGAAGGTTGTATACACACATATTGCCAATTAATGCTGAAAAATATAATGACAGACTTGAAATGAAGGACTTAAAAAAGTTTTGTTCCCCCGAAAGTATTACATATTACTCGAATTTATTTAGATCTTTGGCAATGTACTCTCTACCCATGTTTCGCTCTGCCACCGAAAAAAAAATTGTTAAGTTAACAATTATTTTTATTTTTAGCTAAATTTCCGTATTATATCACATTAGCACCAGCTTCTATGCATTACATACCTCCATATTAATAAGAGAGTGATTAGATTTGGCCCACCACTCTGCTCCAATGCGGGTTGGTGGGATTTGTGCTCAGAGTGGAAAACACTATACAACAAAATGAATTCATTTTGCCTGGAAGGTTGTATACACACATATTGCCAATTAATGCTGAAAAATATAATGACAGACTTGAAATGAAGGACTTAAAAAAGTTTTGTTCCCCTGAAAGTATTACATATTACTCGAATTTACCCCATAATTAAATTTCATGCTAATTGACATGTATTTCAATTCATACTGTGTTTATGTAATTAGACATTGTTTATGATCACCATTTAAGTTGTAAAATGTAAAAAGGAGATCATTGTGACAATGAGCCCCCTTCTTGCACAATTACATTTGGGAGTTAGGTAATTAAATTTCAAACTATTATTTATTTACCAACCCAATCTTTTAAAATAACAATCTATTATGTTAATTATGTACTGTTCCTTTTTTATATGGGTACGAATCATATTCTATTTATTTATTTATTCCATAAAGTTTCCAAAAAAATAAAAAATACTTATAGCATCAGAAAACCACCCAGGTTTGTAATATATGCTAACAGAGAATTAAGTCTAGGTACGTTAACTACAGAACATTATTGCCAGTTTACCATGTTGTGTATAAAAATGATCATAAGTTACTTAAAAAGAAGGACTTCAGTTTTTTCTTAATATTACGAGGATTAATATTGTCTCGTACATCAGTGGGTAATTCATTAATAAGGCGAGGAACTAGGTAAACGTTCGTGCGCTCGCCATACCTATTGAACGCGCCCGAAGTGCATAACCGGCCTCGACTGACGGCCCGCGTGCATAGAGTTGTAACTGTAGAAATTGAAATTTTAGGTTTAATTCTTTGATTACTTGAAACAATGAGAATGTTAATGAGCTCTTTCTTTTCCTGTGCCCTTCAATTGTTATAGACGCATTACATTAATTTTTATGCTCGCCAAACCAAATGGTCCAAAAAACAAGGTCTTTTTTCACTCTTCGACACGAATCTGTTGACATATTCAGATATTCAGTTCAATAGTAGATAAATAAATGTTTTTGAAACCAAATGGCTGCCTGGCTTTACAAAAATCTACGGAATTCTGGCTCTAAACATTTCAACGTATAAAAAAAAAACAATTCAATATATAAAAAACAAATAAAGAAATATAATGGCTAAACACACTTTTAACTTAATCGTCATAGATTTGTACTAAGGCTTCGGTTCTACAAGCGTATTCAGAGTGTTTGTAGTTATTTACTAGATGGCGCCACTTGTCCCTTCCATCGCGCTATCGAAGTGTTAGCACAAAAGCATAAGACCTCCGAACATAGCATCAGTGGGTAACAAAAAAACAAACAAATTTTACCATTTTTGGAAAGTAATACCTGGTAACAACTGGGTAATACTTCAGTAATCAATAATGATATAATTGGGATCCACACTCTACGGTACATGAAATCCCATGAGGGAACAGTTTATATTGCGTGGAATAGTAAATATATCTTTGCACTCGGGCACTGTCTGTGCCTAAAACAAATTCGAATTTAGAATGGTTGCTGAATTAGGGCGAAAAGCAAGGAGAAAAAAATATTGAGGATACTACGATAATATGCAATTAGTCAATTGTCAAACTACTGACTTCTGGGCTATAGCCTGTAGGCACATGCCTCCTATATTATGAAAATTAAGCTTAATTTGCTATACTCCGCGAAAAGCAAGAGAATATGTATGGTGCAATTTATAATTTCTTCAAGCTATGTACTTCACACCAAACAGATCTTTGGCAATGTACTCTCTACGCATGTTTCGCTTTACAACCGAAAAAAAAAATTGTTAAGTTAACAATTATTTTTATTTTTAGCTAAATTTCCGTATTATATCACATTAACACCAGCTTCTATGCATTACATACCTCCATATTAATAAGAGAGTGATTAGATTTGCACCACCACTCTGCTCCAATGCGGGTTGGTGGGATTTGTGCTCAGAGTGGAGAAATTCTAGAAAAGAAACCCAGAATAAAAGATTAGAAAGAAACAGAGATAGAGAAAATGTGATATGTTTTTATTTATAAGATATAGTTCTGCTATGCTGATCTCCGTTGTTTTTTTAATGAAAGTAAGCTTAACGCTCACAGGGAATACAATTGTTCTTAACATTATGACCTAATTCGATTTAATTATGCAACATTGCGATAATCATTTTTATTTTTAAACTTGTGGTTCGACATAATAAATTAAATTTAATCTTTTGATAACGACTAAGAAACATGTACATGTATGACTGGCGTGTATCGATAATGCAGTCGTATTTATATCGAAATACCCACCAACGGAATGTCATGAACATTGGTTGTTAATCTTTAATTTTTTCTTTGAAACTATCTATTAATTATCTAATAATATAGCGTATTTGTAAAAATCCTAATCGATTTAGTAAAATATCTGGCACATATCAATTTATAGTTATCTAAAGTTTAATTATTTATCCACTTTATAAATTTACTGTAACACTTTTTATTAGAGCTATATTACCTAAACTTATAGGAAAATAATTTTATTACAAACAAAAACAAAAACTTATTAATGTCTAAATTCAAATTCAAAATTCATTTATTTCAAGTAGGCCTAATATAAGCACTTTAGAAACGTCAAGTCTGTCTGTTTGTAGTGACTCTACCACTGATTCGGAAGGCCTATTCTACCGAGAAGAAGCCGGCAAGAAACTCGGCAGTTGCTCTTTTCCAACATCAACAATTTACATTTTAACATTCATTTTTCTATCTTGTGAGAGATAAAAGCGGAGCCGGATGCTTCCAAGCAACCTTGTCATTAAGAAATATACAAAGTATTTATAATGTATAAACTAAGTAATAAAACTAACGCAAAACTTGTGCTTATGATTAATATTTGGTCTCAGGAAATATAATCACGTCTCTGATTATCGCAAAAAAAAACTTTAGTAGCTTCCTACTAGCCATCGGCGTAATCTGCATATCCTTTCAATCCTATATTCTACTCTTTTTCATCTTTGGACACCACCCTGCCTTAAACAACGCTCTAACTCCCTTGGTCCGTGTTCGTCCCAAGGATCCCGAGAAGAATGTAAAATGTAGAAAGAAAATAAATTATATAAGTATTTATGTATATGAATGATATACATAAATACTTATATAATATTCATATAAACACCCAGACACTCAAAAATATTAATGTTCATCGCACAAACATTTTCCAGTTGTCGGAATCGAACCCACGGCCTTGGACTCGGAAGGCAAATCGCTGGACACTGCGCCAATCGGCCGTCGCAATAATAATTAATAACTAAAACTAGCGTACCCAGCCCGCTTCGACGGGCTAGATTTTGCTTTATTTTATTTAAACAATAAACTTACATAATGAAATTTTTAATTTAAGTCTCTTAATATATTAAATCATTTATTTCTCTCCATATTCATTCTCTTCTATCCTCTTCTCGAGCGGGTGAAGATCATCATCTACACCCATGTACACCCAACAATAGAATATCATCATAGTAAATAAAAGCTGTATTTGACAGTTTGACAGTTCAAAAATAGGAGCGCTCCGATCGTCGCCAAACTTTACAGGATTACTCGCCAGGTCAATCCGGAGATTCCCTGAAAGTTTCATTGAAATCGGTCCACCCGTTTCGGAGCCTATACGTAACATACCCACACACTTTCTCTTTTATATATATAGATACACTATCCTCAGTATATTAGGCATGTGACATTGCTGGGCACAGGTTTCTTACAGGAGAGAATATATAAGCTATGATAGGCTAGTGGGTAAGACTTCAGCCAAGCTTTCGGGAGTACAGAGTTCGAGAACTGGCGTGCGACTCTAACTTCCGTTTTGAGCAATAAAATATCAAAGTAAACTTCTTAGACATTAATAAGTAAATGCATAATATTAATAAATTTCAAAATCCAAACATTAATTTATAAAACATTGCTGATGGTGATATAACAATTATAATACAACAAACAATTTATTAATGCTTTAGAACCAAATTTTATTGAACAGCTCTTATATATTTCAAGGCTGTAACATAAACTTAACTTAATATTAATTATTGATCATTGTAGTTTTAATTATTTTTATTTTTTACATTAATACATATTTATAAAACAATAAAATGTATGACGTTCATAAGTGCTGTAACTATAGACTAAATTGAATGAAGATTTGATTGATTGATTGATTGATTGAATCTCAGCGTTCTGCTCGCAGAATCCTTCAGTATAAAAGCTCCAATAGAGATGATATTACACTACCTGATGATATTCGTCGCTCTAAATCCCTAGCTATTTTCAAAAGCCGTTTTAGGCATCACTATGTGTCATTATAATTATGTTGTTTGTATATATGCATATGTATATCAATAGTAAGTATATATACAAAATTATAATTGTATATATATATTTTCTTTTCTCTTTTAATATTTATTGTTATTACTCTTGTGTAAATTTATGTATTGCGATTTCCTGTCTCTCATGTATATTCCTATTGTTTGGGTTACCTGGAAAAGATTACTTTTAGTGATAAGGTCGCCTTTTGCCCCTAATTTTTTTAGGAATATTCACTTTATCCTATACTACGCAGAGAAGATTTTTTATTTAAAATAAATATATGTAACCAAGGAAAAACGTACTTCGAATTTTCGTTACTCTTTGTAATTTTTTTCGATTAAAATTTTGCTGAATCCTGTGATGCGGACAAGCTTTTAGTAAGAAATATGTTCAAGAATAACGTATATTCTTTCCGCAGTGAAGAACGACGTAGATTATTAATAGTGTAACTTCTTTCAATCATATTTATGTTATTATTATATGTATGAACAATATGTATTATAAATAATATACAATTGTAAGTGTAGTATTAGAATTTATAACATGTAGTTTAGTTTGCCATATTTTTATTACAAATTGTGTATTGCCGCAACAACCAGGACCTTAAATCCTTATAAGAACCACTTCCGCTAAAGGGTTTCTGGGAGAGATCGCTTTAGCGATAAGACCGACTTTAGACACTTTAAAATAGTTTTTTAATATTTTTTATTTTTATCTTATGTGTTTCTCTTAGTATTTAGTTTTTGTGAGTGCAATAAAGTGTAAATTTAACTATTTAATTTCTTTTTTCTTTAATAAATAAATATATATATTACGACAATACACACATCGCCATCTAGCCCTAAAGTAAGCGTAGCTTGTGTTATGGGTACTAAGATGACTGATGAACATTTTTATGAATGATATACATAAATACTTATATAATATTCATATAATCACCCTGACACTCAAAAATATTAATGTTCATCGCACAAACATTTTCCAGTTGTCGGAATCGAACCCACGGCCTTGGACTCGGAAGGCAAATTGCTGGACACTGCGCCAATCGGCCGTCGCAATAATAATGCTAGCGTATTATTAAATTAAAACTAGCGTACCCAGCCCGCTTCGACGGGCTAGATTTTGCTTTATTTTATTTAAACAATAAACTTACATCATGAAATTTTTAATTTAAGTCTCTTAATATATTAAATCATTTATTTCTCTCCATATTCATTCTCTTCTATCCTCTTCTCGAGCGGGTGAAGATCATCATCTACACCCATGTACACCCAACAATAGAATATCATCATAGTAAATAAAAGCTGTATTTGACAGTTTGACAGTTCAAAAATAGGAGCGCTCCGATCGTCACCAAACTTTACAGGATTACTCGCCAGGTCAATCCGGAGATTCCATGAAAGTTTCATTGAAATCGGTCCACCCTTTTCGGAGCCTATACGAAACATACCCACACACTTTCTCTTTTATATATATAGATACACTATCCTCAGTATATTAGGCATGTGACATTGCTGGGCACAGGTTTTTACTGGAGAGAATATATAAGCAGAGTTCGAGAACTGGCGTGCACCTCTAACTTCCGTTTTGAGCAATAAAATATCAAAGTAAACTTCGTAAGAAGACTTACATACCTGAGACTTATATCCCTTGTCAGCCGATATAATTTTAATTTCCGGCCTGTGCTAGCCCTACTGTGCCCTATAGTAGGACGGTAATGAGTTTGACGGCCGATTGGCGCAGTGGGCAGCGACCCTGCTTTCTGAGTCCGGGGCCGTGGGTTCGATTCCCACAACTGGATAATATTTGTGTGATGAACATGAATGTTTTTCAGTGTCTGGGTGTTTATATGTCTCAGACACTGAAAAACATTCACGTTCATCACACAAACATTTACCAGTTGTGGGAATCAAACCCACGGATTTGGACTCAGAATATTAGAAGTATTTATGTATTTTATTCATTAAAATATTCATCAGCTATCTTGGTACCCATAACACAAGCTACGCTTACATTGGGACTAGATGGCGATGTGTGTATTGTCGTAGTATATTTTCTTATTTAGTACCATAAACTAGTCAAATTGTTTTTTTTTTTAAGTAGTAAATGATGTACCTGTAGGTGAGTGAAGAACCAGAGCAACACTACGCAGGGCACGCAAGGAGCACGTCGTAGGTGATCGACCTGAGGCGTAGGTGTTAAGCCTCATGTGTCTGTAATTAAACCAGCAACCACGCCCTTCGGACCGGAACACAGCAATGTTGCTTGGCACCTGAAATAATAAGTAAATAATTGTACTACGACAATAAAGAGTTTACTCTTTAAGTACGATTGTCGAAACATACACAAAAAGATTTTATTTAGCTGAATAAAGATTAATACCATATGAAAGGGTAAATAAAAAATCCTGTGCAATTTATTCACACACGGCCGAAGTGTAACTTCTTAAAAGTAGCGTACGGGAGATTGAGGTGGATGTAGAGTATCTGAACTATTAGGATAAATGTAATGTTTATTATTTAGTTTCTGTGGTAACTAGAATAGGTAAAAAAATGTATTATGATTTCTATCTCACTCTGTCCTATACATTCATGTGTTTGTTTCCTTATCTAGATATTATTCGGTTTCCTTGGTATCTTAAATAGGAAAAATAAGTTAATTAAACGAAAGCGACGTTGCATGTTTGCGCATCACGGTTGCCGGGCATGCAACGTCGCAAAGCGAAAACGTAACGAGGTCATTGATTAGTAGATTTTACTCCTAAATTTTTCTCATACCGGGCGCCTTATATATGAAAATCGATTCTTAAGGAGTAAACTCCAAAAAAAAACATTCAAAATTCATTAATTTCAAGTAGGCCATTATTAATATAAGTACTTTTGAAACGTCAAGTCTGTCTGTGTGTAATGACTCTACCACCGGTTCGGAAGGCAGATTCTACCAAGAAGCTGGCAAGAAACTCAGCAGTTGCTCTTTTCCAATATCAACAATTTACATTTTACATTTTAAAATTCATTTTTCTATCTTGTGAGAGATGAAAGCGGATCCGGATGCTTTCAAGCAACCTTTTCATTAAGAAATTCATCAATTGTATAATAACCTCGCTGTAATAAATATGTTTTAACGCATTCTTTAAACTTATGCATTGGTACACATATCGCCATCTAGCCCCAAAGTAAGGGTAGCTTGTGTTATGAGTACTAAGATGACTGATGAATATTTTAAGAACTATATACATTAAAATTTCAATCGCTCTGAAACAATTACAGCGTTAAGAATGCGTCCCGAACATATTCCAACAAATAAGTTTGTCTTGCTCGTTGGAAAAAATGAAAGTTGGAATGTGTTGGAATGTGTTCGGAATGAACAACTTAGAATAAGTTTACTAGATAGTTATTTAAGTAAAGTAGATGTGATTGGCTTTTTAGCGTTTCTTAGAGCAGAATCAAAACTGACATATAAATTAGTTAGAACATATTTTAGATTAAGAGAATAAATATCTGTATATAACTAACAGAGCGACATGGTCAAATTATGTGACTAAGCTCTTTAAATAAAGAGATAAAAAAAAAAAACATCTTTTCCCAAAAATTGGTCTTGACGTCTGGTGACCCAAGAGCTTACGCTTATTTAGCCCAACGACTAAGTCTAGCTATACAAAGGGGCAACAGTCCCATAATTTTGAGTACCATGCCCATAAGTGAACATTTAGACGGCTTTTATTTTTTTTAAATACCAACGTTAGTGTGTAATTATTATGATGTGTTTACAAATTGGAACTACATATATTAAACTAAATAAAATATTTTTAATGAATAATAGGTATACATAAACACTTATAAACTACGGCAAAATTAAGCCAGTTTGTGTTTTGAACAAAAGAAAAAAAAAGACGAAGAATTTTACTTTTTAAGCCTCTGTGGGAATAGCAATTTTCTGATGCATATTATTGAAGATAATCCAAAAAAGTAAAATATTGCTTTTTATATAAATATTTTATCAATAGTTAAGCTAATTATTAGACTGTCGACTTCGAAACAGTGACCGCGAGGGAAGCCGCGGGCAAATCTAGTCATGTATTATATTCTTGGTATTTTAACGTAGTTGCCTCTCATTTGAGACCAAACTCGATATTTTTCTCAACTTTTTCATTTTATTCATCTATTTATGACTGTTATATCCCGAATTTTGGAATTATGACTTCATAAAATCCATGACCCTCATGGAAAATCAAAACGCAGCATTCAATTCGATTACAATTGACTCAAAACAGGCGACGCACATTAGGCTACAACAATAAGACTATAAAACTCATTACCTTTACGTAATCGGGTACAATTAATTGAAAAAAAAATAAGCTTAAACCCTATTTTATCCAATTTTAATGGTTTTGTTAACTCTAATGCAATAGATAAGTCATAAATCATCTGGTTTAACTTCTGATAGGGGTACCTTTGCTGGTTTTTGTTTTCGCCATTCTTCACTAGATGGCGTCACTAGTCCCTTACATCGCGCTATCGAAGTGTTATCCTCAAATGTACAAGTGCCCCGGGTACTTCGTTTGAAAAGTAACAAACATACAGACAAATTTTAAACTTTTTGGAGAGTATTACCACTGCGGTAATGCTACATATAAACACTGTATAATGGAAAAGCAGATTCCTATAACAATATGGTTGACTGGAATTTGGTATTTTCTATTCAATTAATACAGATTTTGTTCTAACTAAAAAAAATAAAATAAGCATCGACATTAGACATGTGAGACAATGTTTTTTTATCTACGGCTGCATAGGCATGACCCATTACAGAGCACTAACGTGAGTAAGCGGGTTTTAGCGATTATTTGATTGAGGTTATTATTAATTCGATAGTATAATACTACGCAATATAATATTAATATTTTGTCATAATCGCCTGTAAAAATATGTTATATCTGGGGTTTTATAAAATAGAGTAGATACGCGATATACTCACGATGGTATTCTTACTTGGTTAGGCTGGTTTTAACGATTATTATAACGACGTGATTAGCGGTTAACATGTGGTCTACAAAAGTACTCTATAATTAACTTAGTTTAATATTACGTAATATCATCAACATCCAGTCTGAGAATTTTATATTTAAAGCAGAGTAGCTTCTATAGACCCACCATGGTGCTCCAACTTGGATTGGCGGGTTTTAACGACTAATATCAGTTTTATCAAGGCTCCCCCGTCTCTACTCTGATTTTAGAACATACTCGGATTGGCGGGTTTAATCGATTGTTATCACATTGGAATTTCGAACACAAATTTTAGGATTATTGTTTTTTCTCATTACCAGCCCAGAGTTCGGAAATTGGTGCTGACAGAGAGCACGTTATACCCTCGTTCCCGGTAATCATTACTAATATGTGAAAGCCGACCAATCCCCATTGAAGCAGCCTGGGCGGCCTATGCTCCACAGAGTTCCCAGAATCAGGATATCAATAGAATGATGTTGATAGTAAACGAAATTACTAGTTTATTTAAGTTCATAAGTGTTTATATTCTCACAACCGTATCTCTGAATCCGTTTAATAAAATTCACCAATGAATCCATGTTGAATCGTGTCAACAGACAACTTTTTTGATAGATATATTGCACTGTAACAGTACATAGCCAGAAGTCTATCTTTTACTTACTTGTTAAAAGTTTTTACGCCATCGTTGGTGATGAATTTATTACTGTCAAGCAACGGTTTGGCATAGAGCCATACCATTTAGTGTACCAACTTAGCTGTCACAAGCCTTAAGAGGGGACTGGGATCTTCACCCTAATATTCCCTGTACTTCACTTAATGTGTACAGTATATTGCTGAATATCAAAAAATTTATAGTGCTAAGCACTCTTTGGGACTGGTTCCTGGGTTACCGTTGATATCTGAAAATGAGAAAATATACATTTTAAAACAAAATAATTATACATCTTTTTTTTTTTTGACGAAATCCCTGGCGCAGCGGTGAGCGCCGTTTTAAAATTGGAAGTCCCGGGTTCAATACCCAGCAGGGGCAATTTGGGGATTTTGATACAGTAATTTTATAAAGTGGGTAAATAATTAATCATTTCATTAATAACCAATCTTCATGACATGGAATTGGTGGGTATTTTGATATAAATACGACTGCATTATCGATATACTCCAGTCCTACATGGACTCGAACGATGCATAGATACCTCCCGGTGTCTTAGTCGTTTAACAATTAATAATTTCTGGATTTTCTCTGGTCTTATCTGGTGGCTTCGGTCGTGGCTAGTTACCACCGTACCGACAAAGCCACTATGCAATTTGACATTTCGGTACAATGTCGCGTAGAAACCGATTAGGAGTATGTGTCTGTCTTACCCCTAACAACGCTGCTTAAATTTTAGATTTAAGCAGCGGTAGGCTAAGTTATATAGAACATTAAATAAAATGAAAAACTTTCATTTAGAAAATAAAAAACAATGAACTATAAATCCCTTCACACAATAACTACAAAGAGTCAGAAAAAGTTAATTTTAAGAATTGTTACTGTATTTACAAATAGCCGTAGGTATTATTTAAGAAAAAAAAACAAAAAACAAATGCAGTTTCCCTTTACTGCACGGTATACCAAATATAGTATACTAAGGTGGTCTGGAAGAGATCGCTACTAAGCGATAAGGCCGCCATTTGTATCCTACTTTTAAGTTTATTTTTGTTGCGTCCATTGTTTTTTTTTTCCTATTTGTGGTGTACAAATGAAGTGTATAAATAAATAAATAAAATAAATAATAGTGTGTAGAAAATAATCCCTTTTTTATTTCGTAATAAGAGTTGTAGAAGTAAAATATTAAGTTCTAAGAAATAAGTGATGTGTTTTAACAGTGCACTTTATAAGTACATTACATTACAGTATTTAAAATATGAATCCTGCACATGCCACTAGTCCGCGGTAGAATATGTGATATCATAAATAAAGTTATAACTAGTTAGGAGTCAGATACTAACACCACACCAGGGCCAAATTATGACTTTTTAGCTAAATCTATTCAAATATTTGTGGGTCGTAAACCTTGTTTTGATACATATATATAAATAAAAAAAAAAAAAAAAAAAAAAACCAATAACTTATAACTCAGGCTGACCACTGACAATAATTAGCAAGGGCGATATAAATTACAAGTTCACCAGTTGATAGATAAATTCCGAGCAGTGAATTCTCCTTTGACGTGACATTGGTGAAATATAGCTCTGTGCACGTATCCCCCAAGAAAAGAAGAAGAATATATCACAAAAGGTAAAAGACTAATTTACTTTCATCGTACTAGGATCACGATCCAAGATATTAATACGCGTGTATCATCGCCTGTTTTAGTTTCACCAGGCACACCTAAAAGCCATAAAAGCAAAAAAAGAAGAAGAAGATTAGTTTAACCGCGTAATACAGATTTTTTTTGAACCAACAAAGAATTTTTATGCGGCTAAAAATTTTAGCGCAATTTTTTGAATAAAGAAATTTTTTGGATTTTAATATTATGATATATTATGAACGTTCAATTTGATTAAATTAACAGTTCATGATGTGTTTTGTTTTAAATACGAAAATATTCCCTTTATTATATTTTGAATATCTATAGTCTGTGTGCAGCGAACGTTGGCTATTAGTCGGTTTACCTTGGCGCACGAAAAAAAACCGTCTCGCCATTTTCCGTAATCAATATATTTGTTTTAAGAATGATTTTTTTTTTTTTTTTAATAATAACCCAGGCACGAAACGGGACTCTAAAATCTAGAAAGCGGCTCACGAAACTTCCATACAGATAAAAAAACAGCAAAAATGGTCAGTTTATTTTCTGTGACCGTATTTAGAAGATTAGTCTGTTCTTTTCCTTGCAAATTTGATGAAAATCATCGTATTAAACGCGAAATTTTCAGAGAAATTAGACTCTCGGCTTCCTTATCGCGCTCGCTTACAGCTCTCGCGCCTAATACCGCATCGCCTGTAAGATACAATGTACGGAACTTGATGCATAATAATTCGGCAACTTTTAATTTTGTTATTTTAATAAACATTTTTAATAAGGCAAATTAGCTTCTTCATTAATTTTTGAATAAAAATTATAATTTAAATTTAAATATAAAAAAATCCCCCGAATTTCAATACAGCGTACATTATTATAGTAGTCAAGCCCTTTGATTTGATTGAGGTAATTGCGAATATTTAATCAGCCAATTTGAAATAGCTAAGTACGTTCCCGACAAATTCACTTTTCAAACAAATTCCTTTTGAAATTGACATACATAGACAAAGCAAACTCGTGTAACGCACGAACACTTGCAAATAAGGTATGCTACAAAGCCTTTTGTATTCTACTCCCATCTTTGTATTTCTATACTTCTTTTATTTCCCTAACTTCATAGTGGTACAAATAAAAAGTCATATATTGGATAGAAGCAGGCGTTACTTTGCGGAAATCCATGATATATTATGAAAATTAAATATATAATTTTCAAATAGATCTTCCATAATGTACCCTCTACGCACGTTCCGCTTCGAAACCGGAGCATCCTCAGGAGATGAATAATTGTTAAGTTGAAAATTATAAGTTAAAGATTCTCCTGCTTTTCGCGGTGTATAGCAAATGTTACAGTAAATTTATAAAGTGGGTTAATAATTAAACTTTTGATAACTATAAATTCATATTTACCAGATATTTTATAAATAAGTTAATAGATAGTTTTCATGAAACAATTGAAATTATATTTGATTAACAACCAATTTTCATCACATTGAGTTGGTGGGTAATTCGATATAAATACGACTGCATTATCGATACACTTCAGTCCTACAAAGACTTGAACGTCCTCCCGGTGTCTTAGTCGTTTATCACAAATTAAGCTTAATTTTCATTAAGAGTTATATAATAATAATGCATTCTATACCAGTACATCTATATAGAGGCCACATTAATTCGAGCCATCATCATAATATCAACCTGGGCTTTCAATACAATTCATCCATACTGGGCCAGTGTGGTGGACTACGGCCTTAACCCCTTCTCATTGTGGGAGGAAATCCGTGCCCTGTATTGGACCCGTAATGGGTTGATATGACGATGACTAGACTCTCGCTGATTATTAATATACAAACGAAATATTATGAAGGTTGCAAATTTTTGTTATAAACATAGGACTTGAAAAGCATTGAAATTACATACCCCACCCTCAGGTATGGTATGCACTGCTTTTATGCATAGACAAAGTGCATGCCACTGACTCTACTACTACTACTACTACTACTAAAAATATAAACACTTTTGGAACGTCAAGTCTGTCTGTTCGTTGCGTCTTTACGTACGGTTCGAAAGGCAGTTATGACCAAGAAGCCGGACGGTTCGGAAGGCAGTTTTGTAGAATCGACCAAGAAGCAGGTAAGTCAGCAGCTGATCCTTTACAATATTATTATTGATAAGCTCTTTTCGAGTGGTCTTATGAGAACAGAGGTTACTGGACCGTCAATTATACTATAATTCCTACAAATAATGTAAATTTGTTTGTTACGCTTTCACGCAAAAACTACTGAACCGATCCTCATGAGACTTTGTACACATATTCTTGGAAGTGTTAGAATGAATATAGGATACTTTTTATCCCGACATTAAGCTCGGTTCCTTTGGGAGAGGGGATGAAAGTGTTTGACGATTTTACACCGTAACTCCGACAAATTATAACCGATTTAAATAATTATTTTTGTACTATAGAGGTTATAATATGTGTTTAATTTTGCCCAAACTGTGGTTGGAGATAGAGGACAGAACTCCTCAGCGGACAGCAGAAAACCCCTCATTTAAGGCTTAGCGATACTGAATACTTTAAATTTTTTTTAATCTACAACTAAATTTAGTGCCACATCAAAAAACAAAATCGAACGCAGACGAAGTCGCGGGCAACAGCTAGTAAAATATATATATGTCGCAGACGGAAATGAGTACGGACACTAAATGAAACGCAAACGCGCCATCTAGCGGCTAGCATGCATCAACAGTTTTGGCGCGCTAGGACAGAGTCGGGGTCTAATGACTTGATTGGGATTATTGATTAGGTGGGACGCAACGCAGGAAGACGTCGTCACGGAACTGTCCTACGTTTCTCTTAGTGGTTATTATCTTAAAAGTTCTGCTATTACGATATCAGTTAAATTCAGTGTATTTATTTATTTATTTATTAGGAACAACAGACAGTCATGCACAAAAAAGACATCTAAAAATAAAATAGCATTAAAAATAAATTAGCACAAGACCCACATCATTGTACACGAATTACTAAACTTATATTAAAAAATAGGGCTACATAAAAAATTTAAAAGAGATTAAAGTTATTACAAAAATAATAAATAATTCAACACTTATAATGCAAACTAACTAACTACTTAATACGACTTATTATTTAAACTTTTTATATTTCAGATTGCTTATTACCAACTTCTTGAAATTACTTACACTAGTTGCATGAATGTCAACAACAACAACAATGTGTAAGAAGTTAAATTCGAATAAAGCGAGTCAAATTTAAAGGTGTGTTTATTGCACGATACCTCAAAATTGCGCACACGATGTCGGACGGATCAAGTCAAATATATTAATATACAACGTGTAAATGAAAACCGAAATAATATTTCAGACGCTTTAGAGGTACATTATTTACTGTGTCTGAGATTTATCTGTGAAACTGAAACGCTCATTTTTTTTTTGAGTAAACCATTGCCATCATTTTTACTAAAATAAATCAGATACAGCCCTAACATCACATGCAAAAGTAAAATAAAAAGAGACTCCTGTCACTTACTATATTATTGTTAGGTACGCGTAGAGTAGCGTAGGTACTATGCACGTGTCGGTCTTTTATCTTCAATAGGGTTGTCATAAGTAAACACTTAGAAAATCTTGAATTAGTTTGTATCGAAAAATAAATATGCTTCTTTGAATTTTATATTTTTACAGGGTGATTCCTTATGAAGCATACTTATGCAACCTTCAACAGTATTTCGTATTTCCGTTACACGTCGTATATATGCGGCTTACTTTATTTTTATTATTACTTACATCGGGCAAAGCATGCCATAAATCTCCCATTTTTGTCAGTCAATAAATTTATCGCACTTGCTGCACGCTGCATCTGTTTTGTTTATCCTCTTTGGATTCACGGGCCAGGACATCCTAGAGTTAGCTTCCTCGAATTGTATGAAATGTTCCCATTTGGCAATTCTGATTTTGTTATCTATACAGCATTGGTTATTCATGACCAGATTATTCCTAATGCCCTTCATTCATTGTGGTAGTTCGTACAGTGAGAAAATTTCTTCTGCGTTCACCTCAAAAGCGTGTGAGTATATATTTCTTGTTTTTACCTGTAACGTGATAAAGTTTCATGTATAAATATGCTTTTTAAATGAATACTAGAGGACCCGCGCGACTTCGTCCGCGAATGAGTCGACTTAAAAAAATAGTCGTATGGCCAATATAAATGATTCACAGATTCCAATATAAATGAATCCTAGCTAGATCGATTTATCGCCCCCGAAACACCCTGTATACTAAATTTCGTGAAAATCGTTGGAGCCGATTCCGAGATTCCAATTATATATCATATCGGATTTTTTTTTTTATGAATGTTATATTTTAATACTTACTCTTATTCGGGTATAAGAGAAATCAAAAAAAAAAATGGTGTAACTAACACAACTTGCTTCTATATATATATAGAAGCAAGTTGTGAAATATCTATATATATATATATAGATATTACAATAAACACATCGCCATCTAGCCGCAAACAGAGCGTAGATTGTGTTATGGGTACTAAGATGACTGCTGAATTTTCATCCATTCATTCTCTGCCGCGTGCGGCAACAGCGACTGGTTCTGTTTTTTTTTTTTTTAGATTAGATTATTATTATTTTAGATTACATGTAAGGCCTTCGCCACAGGTCTTTTACCTAATTGCGAAGGGGTTAAGGCCGTAGTCCACCACGCTGTCCCAGAGCGGATTGGTGAACTCCATATACCTTTGAGAACATTATGTAGAACTCTCAGGCATGCAGGTTTCCTCACGATGTTTCATTCACCGTTGAAGCAAGTGATATTTTTATTTCTTAAAACGAATGTGCGTTTTACTTAGAAAAGCTAAAGGCGTCCTGGGATTCGAACACCACTCATATCACTGCTTCATAATTTCATAATTTTAATTTTAATGAATAATATACATAAATACTTATAATCCGTACTAATATTATAAATGTCAATGTAAGTTTGTTTGTAACGCTTTTACGCAAAAACTACTAAACCGATCCTCATGAAACTTTGTACACATATTCTTGGAAGTATTAGAAGTAGCATAGGATACTTTGACGGCCGACTGGCGCAGTGGGCAGCGACCCTGCTTTCTGAGTCCAAGGCCGTGGGTTCGATTCCCACAACTGGAGAATGTTTGTGTGATGAACATGATTGTTTTTCAGTGTCTGGGTGTTTATCTGTATATTATAAGTATTTATGTGTATCATATTCATAAAAATATTCATCAGCTATCTTGGTACCCATAACACAAGCTACGCTTACTTTGGGGCTAGGTGGCGATGTGCGATATTGTCGTAGTATATTTATTTATTTATTTTTTATCCCGACATTAAGCTCAGTTCCTTTGGAAGAGGGGATGAAAGTGTTGGACGATTGTACACCATAACTCCGTCAAAACAAACGCAGACGAAGTCGCGGGCAAAAGCTAGTATACATTTTTTTTTTCTTATACTAATAGCGGGCAAACGAGCACGTGGGTCACCTGATGATAAGTGATCACCGCCGCCCATTAACATCTGTAGCACCAGAGGAGCCACCGATGCGTTGCCGGCTTTATAATACATATAAACGCCCAGTCATTGAGAAACATTCATGTTCATCACACAAATATTGTCCAGTAGTGGGAATCGAACCCACAGCTTTGGACTCAGAAAGCAGGGTCGCTGCTCACTGCGCCAATCGGCTGTGAAATCTATGAGATGCACCAATGCAGGTTGGTGGGCTTCATTTTTACATATTAGGTGTGAAAATTCGAATCAATGGTTTGACATGCTCTTGCATCATGGGCCAAATGCACAGTAATGGACACCATTAATGGGTAAGAAATTTTTAACCAAAAAACCCAATACCAAACAATACTGGTTCCAACCTGGGAATTGAACCCAGCACCTTTAGTTGAAGGAAATTATTAAATGACCAATTTATTCAGTATACTTTTAGACCAATATAATACTTACTTGGATGACTCAGTGACACACAGTGTATCTTGGTCTACAACAACAGAAGCTGGCACTGACACCAACTATGCTGCTTGGTGTCAGACATAAGCTTTCATCTCCTTGGACGAGCAAAAACTAAAAAGGTACTCTTTACCAAGGTTCAAATCTTCCTTCCTTTTCAAAGGTTTAATCAACCTTTAATAAGGTAAGGTAAGGCAGCAAAAGTCTGTAGTGTGGATGACATACATACCCAAATATTTATCTTTATTTTCTTTAGTTAAATCATTCAGATAGCAAACTGTCCCCATAATTCTTAATCTGCCATTCCATAAATCTGTTATTATGTTCTCAATCAACATTTTCAATTCATTTTAAGTTGTCTTCTCAAAGTAGAAAATATAAGCGGTTGGTTGATTCTTTTGTTTGAAAATCAATCTAATCATGAAAATCAGTGTGTGATCAACAATTCTTAATTCATTTGTTTTTTCACTAAAATACTGGCTTTGTTGCTTGTGTTTATAATCTGGATTTATAGTAACTATGTCGAACAGAAGAATGCACATTTCTCCAACTTTATTTCTGAGCTATTCTTCTCAATTATTCTATATATTCTCTCATTTAATCCATTTTGGTGCAACATGAATTAATGCTGAATTCAATTTATGTAATTCACGAATGGGAGGCAGTTCTAATATTTTACATAGCACTCTATATATGCCTACAGGTAATTTTTGTACAGACTCAAAGCAATAAGCTTTTCCCTATATGCATTTAATCTTTGACCTTTGTTCATACAAGTTTTCCTTAATCATTTTTTTGTTAGCAGAGTAGAGAATTTCCCAATGTTTTTTTGAAAGTGGCATGGTTTTGGCTAACTTTATGGCTTTTATGAGTGTTATAACTGTCTTTTCTTATTTTAGGCTCATCACCCATTGAGAGTTTTGGTTTCTCCTTTCCAGCATTTATGTTGATTGTGATTCTTCACGTAAATAAGTGCTAGTTGAAGATGTTGTATCATACTGAACAATAAACCTGAAATTGAAACAAAATAATATTAAATTGGTGATAGTCTAGTGGTTAGGACTTCAGCTTCACATTTGAGGGGCTGTGTTCAAATCCCAACATGTATCTCCTACTTTTCTAAGTTATAAGCGTTTTAGCAATTAAAATATCACTTGCTTTAACAGATCACACAGTCGGAACAATGATGATTTAAATACTAGGCAAATTTTAGGTATGACAGATAGATAAATAATATTTTTTAAATTTCATATTACAAATAGGTAATAATTTGTTTAGCCTAGAGTTCAGAGGAAGTAAAGTCTAGAGTTGAGGAAATTCGCTATGTCCACCGGTGTCTGCGGAACATCTTATTATTTCCAGTTTTTAATTTTATCACTTAAAATATCACTTGCTATATGTGGAAATAGTTTTATTTAAATACATTGTGAGGAAATAAGTATGCCCTAAAAATTCTCCATGTTCTCAAAGGAAGCACCAATCCACACTGGGCCAGTAAAAAATAAATAAATAATATATGACAATACACACATTGCCATCTAGTTGAAAAGTAAGCGTAGCTTGTGTTATGTGTACTATTACATTAATATTTATAATATACATAACACCCTGACACTCAAAAACATTTATCTTTGTCACATAAACATTTTCCACTTGTGGGAATTGAACCCACAGCCCGCTGCGCCGTCAATCGGCCGACAATGGGGTGGACAACAGCCTAAATCCTTCTCATTGTAGAAGGAGACCCATATCCTGTAGTGGGCCTGTAACGGATTGATATGATGATGATGCAGCTTTAAGAGTTAGCCAATATAACATTACGTTACGACCTTTAATGCACACAGTTGAAAGCGCGGGAAAGAGTTAGTAGCTATATTAGAGAGATGTAAACATAAAGGATCCTACACCTCTAATCCTTTATCTATAGGATTACTTACTTGATAAAAATGTAACATAGGAGAACATGAAGCACTGAAACGATTTCACTAGAGATCACAATAGGTTATTGGTTACAAATAACATTAAAACATGTTTTAAAACAAACTTTACGTACATACCTACGCAACATTTCTGTCATTCCGAACGGAATCATCTTACAATTACTTACCAAGTATACTTACGAATAATTCTGTAATATTCGTATGTATTCACGCTACTTCTTTTTACAACCTATTTGATTAAACATCAACATACCTTTAATTAGTTAAATCTTCTGAGGCAAAATATGTTATATTTAACATTTTCTTGATTCTTCTGAAAACTAAAAATTTAAATTCTATCTTCAGACCAGATTACTCACCAAACCTTATAATAAGTAAATGAAATAAATTCAGCATAGTTGTGTCCACACTAGATCAAAGATGTATTTATTTACTAGTCTCAAGTTCTCAACTCTCATGTGGACGCAGTATGCACTATGCACAGAGTACAGACCAATAAATATATAAATACTTCAACATCAATTTTTGTTTATGGAAACCGGGTCACTTTGAGGATGACTCCTGAAATTTTCACAGTATATTATGCTGGGATTGTCCGGTTATAAAAATAAATCCGTACGGAGCGGTGGTACATTATGCGCTTATGATGTGCAGTAAATCAAACACGAGATATATAAACATCACAAAACACTAAACGGTCCAAAACATACAGTTTACAGACTATAAATAACAAAAGGCAAAAACAGATGCGAAGCAAACAATAGATAGATTAGAGTTAAATTTTTTGTGAATGAATAAATTTAAGAAAAGTTTTTAGAACGTTTTTGTTGGTGGATGAAGGGAGTTAGGGATAGAAGAGATGATTCATGGGATTGGGGCTTGGGCACACAGGGAGGGAGAATGTTGTACACGGAAAGTCTTCTATTGGGGCAATTTAAAAGGATGTGGTCTGCAGTGCCTTCCTCAAGGCCTCGTAAACATTACACCAATAATGGATAATGCAGGCCCATCTGTGCAGGCGTGAAGTCTGCAGATGACCGACTTCGTCTGCTGGTCGAAAAACCGATAACTATAGAACCATGGTTTAGTTGGAATGGAGAGTTGGATGTCACTGTAATGGCGACCTTTAATTAATTTCCAGTAATTAATATAATAAAATGTGTGAATAGATGAAAATAGTAATCTCAGATATAGGACCAGTGCTTTACACTCAGATATAATTAGATTAATAATCTATGGGATAGTTCATAGTACTCGTAGGTCACGTATCTGTGTTATTTTATCAAAAATTTGAAGTTACCTACTTTTTCTATTGATATTTGATATTTTAATTTTGAAGGCTCCTTGGAGTAATATGGTTCTGTGTTTGAAGATTTTTACTCAGTTCTAAATTCTATTGTCTATAAATTAAACACCAAAATGTATACTAAAGTGTTGTTAAGTGAAGTAGAATCCTTTCAAAGTATTTACGAATGTCATATAATTATTATATATTTTCTTTCATTGTCATGGATTCTTCGAGAGTGTTCAATTATAGATAGAGAAAGTGGCAGGTACCTTTTAAAACGGAAACATAGAGACAATAAAAAATAACACGTGTATTGTCCGTTACAGAATTTTTAGTTTTATCAGAACTATAATGGTTGTAGCGTGCTCTTTCTTTTACTTCCAAACCAAACGCCAAACTCTTCAAGAGGAGTCGCAAACATGACACATACGATTGGGACTTTTAATAAAAGCCGCCTTGAGCATGCAGCTTTTTTTTAAAGTACAGATGGAATACAGATGGAACCACGTGTCAGCATCATTTCCGGACGCTTTTTTGTGACCTATGGAATATTCTCAGTTCATTATTTCCAACAACACCGCTCAGCTGATGTTGCAGCGTCACAGGGCATGTACCCCATGACCTGTGACGCGATTTCTTCGAGCCCTAGGGTGTGGCTAGTGGCTCTTGCTAAAACGCTTAACTCCCTCGTTAAATGATTCTGGTTAGCATTGACATATGATCCAATAAATTGTAGATGCTGTTTGTAAAACATCAATAATGTCAATTACTGGTCCGAACTATCTAGTTACTTACATTGTGGTTGAAATTAGGTTAGGTAATCATTTGTTGTTTACTGTTTATAAATAAGGTCAGCCTTTTACATCAGAAATAATTCATTATTTCTAATGTAAAATAAATCTTGGCCATAAATCAATTGCAATTGATATACTGTGTTATTTTATCACAAATTTGAAATTACTTTGCCTATTGATATTTTAATTTTGAAGGCTCCTTGGAGTAATATGGTTCTGTGTTTGAAGATTTTTACTCAGTTCTAAATTCTAATGTCTATAAATTAAGCACCAAAATGTATACTAAAGTGTTGTTAAGTGAAGTAGAATCCTTTCAAAGTATTTACGAATGTCATATAATTATTATATATTTTCTTTCATTGTCATGGATTCTTCGAGAGTGTTCAATTATAGATAGAGAAAGTGGCAGGTACCTTTTAAAACGGAAACATAGAGACAATAAAAAATAACACGTGTATTGTCCGTTACAGAATTTTTAGTTTTATCAGAACTATAATGGTTGTAGCGTGCTCTTTCTTTTACTTCCAAACCAAACGCCAAACTCTTCAAGAGGAGTCGCAAACATGACACATACGATTGGGACTTTTAATAAAAGCCGCCTTGAGCATGCAGCTTTTTTTTAAAGTACAGATGGAATACAGATGGAACCACGTGTCAGCATCATTTCCGGACGCTTTTTTGTGACCTATGGAATATTCTCAGTTCATTATTTCCAACAACACCGCTCAGCTGATGTTGCAGCGTCACAGGGCATGTACCCCATGACCTGTGACGCGATTTCTTCGAGCCCTAGGGTGTGGCTAGTGGCTCTTGCTAAAACGCTTAACTCCCTCGTTAAATGATTCTGGTTAGCATTGACATATGATCCAATAAATTGTAGATGCTGTTTGTAAAACATCAATAATGTCAATTACTGGTCCGAACTATCTAGTTACTTACATTGTGGTTGAAATTAGGTTAGGTAATCATTTGTTGTTTACTGTTTATAAATAAGGTCAGCCTTTTACATCAGAAATAATTCATTATTTCTAATGTAAAATAAATCTTGGCCATAAATCAATTGCAATTGATATACTGTGTTATTTTATCACAAATTTGAAATTACTTTGCCTATTGATATTTTAATTTTGAAGGCTCCTTGGAGTAATATGGTTCTGTGTTTGAAGATTTTTACTCAGTTCTAAATTCTAATGTCTATAAATTAAGCACCAAAATGTATACTAAAGTGTTGTTAAGTGAAGTAGAATCCTTTCAAAGTATTTACGAATGTCATATAATTATTATAAATTTTCTTTCATTGTCATGGATTCTTCGAGAGTGTTCAATTATAGATACAGAAAGTGGCAGGTACCTTTTAAAACGGAATACATAGAGACGATAAAAAATAACACGTGTATTGTCCGTTACAGAATTTTTAGTTTTATCAGAACTATAATGGTTGTAGCGTGCTCTTTCTTTTACTTCCAAACCAAACGCCAAACTCTTCAAGACGAGTCGCAAACATGACACATACGATTGGGACTTTTAATATAAGCCGCCTTGAGCATGCAGCCTTTTTTTAAAATACAGATGGAACCTCGTGTCAGCATCATTTCCGGACGCTTTTTTGTGACCTATGGAATATTCTCAGTTCATTATTTCCAACAACACTGCTCCGCTTATGTTGCAGCGTCAGAGAGCATGTACCCCATGACCTGTGACGCAATTTCTTCGAGCCCTAGGGTGTGGCTAGTGGCTCTTGCTAAAACGCTTAACTCCCTTGTTAAATGATTCTGGTTAGCATTGACATATTATGATCCAATAAATTGTAGATGCTGTTTGTAAAACATCAATAATGTCAATTACTGGTCTGAACTATCAAGTTACTTACATTGCGGTTAAAATTAGGTTAGGTAATCATTTGTTGTTTACTGTTTAAAGATAAGGTCAGCCTTTTACATCAGAAATAATTCATTATTTCTAATGTAAAATTAATCTTGGCCATAAATCAATTGTAATTGAAATACATTAGAAAATGTTTTTTTATCATCTGTTGTTAGGCCATGCCACTTTAGACCTTGAGACTTATGACGCTGTTGTAGGAATAATGGTACCTTATTGTTTACGTCTATGCTCAGCTTGTGCTGCCCTTCCTGCCTGAATTTGTTTGGTCACTAAGCTGCCCTTGGATAGAAGCAGGTGTTATTTTGCGGAAATCCATAATGTATTATGAAAAATTAAGCTTAATTTGATATACTCAGCGCACAGCAGTAGAATCTGTATCATGTAATTTATAATTACTTCAATCCTTATACTCCACACCAAACAAATCCTCAGCAATGTACCCTCTACGCACTTTTCGCTTCGAAACCGGAGCATCCTCAGGAGATGTTGACTTTACAATGATTCATTGACTTAACAATTATTCACTCCCCCTTCGATCGCTACCATGCAAGCACATTCGGCACTCGTCTGAGAACAGAATTCGCCCCCATTGCTCGACTTCTCAATCAAGATGGGCACGAGAAAATTGAAGGCGTGCTTGTCGGTGACCTGCCGTCAGTTTTGGGCCTGTGGCAGGCCTTTTTGAAGTTAAGTTCGCTTGCTTGAGTCTTCGCCGAACTGTCCACTCACTAACAGTCACCCTACGAACTTGTCTGAGCTCGTTCTGAACGTCGACACCAGTCAAATGGCGATTTCGAAGTGAAGTTGTTGTGATGAAACGGTCATCTCTGTTCGAAGTGCATCGGCGCCGTCCAGATCTTGGTCTCGGGATGAAGCCTCCAGTCTCCCGAAAGCGCTTGTAAACTTTCGAGACACAAGACTGGCTTATTTTTAGCTGCCGTACCACAACTCGCTGGCTAAGGGCATAAACTGCGTTAAGCGTGTGCACGCACGTGAGCACGTCGCGGGCCACGCTTCTGGTGCACGCACGTGAGCACGTTCGCGTGCTTATGCGCGGGCATCGGCGCGTGCATCCGCGTACGCAGTTTTCTCAGTACAATTTTGACGTTGGAGGTGTACAGTCGAATAAGTAATAATGGATAAATTAATGTTGTATTATTTATCAAGACGACGGCGACGACGAATTGCCAAAAAAAGACGCCAGCCAGTAAGCCCGTTCGTTGAATCTAGGTTACTGTGCGGGGAATTCGTGGTGAAGTTTGGTATATTAAGAAAAAATGAAAGGTTTTTTTTCAAATATTTTAAAGTTTCATTACAAGTCTATGATGAATTATATTCAAAACTGGAGCCCTATTTGAAGACTAACAATCTACGATTGAAATCTACGTCAATCGTATCACCAATGGAACGATTTGCAATGACATTGCGGTAAGTAAAGACATTTCGATATTAATAATCATCTTTATTCATGTAAAAAAACAGTCATTATTTAACAAAAGTTTAGAACACTCATATTTTTTGCCAATTTATGTAAGTCACATTACTGTTTAGCCACATCAAGCAAGAAAGAAGAAGAAGTTCTTATTGTTTCGGCAGTGACACCTGAATATGGCTTAAAATGTTTTTCTTGATGTGGTTCACGGACCGAAACACATAACCGCACACTTATTAATCATCATATTAATCACAGTTTCTTATATTTATTAATTATATTTTGTTATTTCTAAATTACACAGTTTTATCTTTTTCGTTTTTTTTTATCTATACCTACTTATTCACTTATTTTTTTATATACTTAATCACAACAGTCATCACAGTGTCTTGCATAAACGCTACGTTACAATTAGTCATTGATTATTCATTTGAAATACACTAATAAAATCACAGGTTCAAGTTTAAAATAAAAAAACACAATAACAGTTAAAACAGTACAATAAGTCTAAATGTCTTAATTATAATAATATACCTACCTTACAAAGTATTAATTATAATGACGCATATTGATTGCAAGTTTTTACATATGAATATTTCCCTTATTAATTATTCCCTTCTATTACTAGATCGGGTACTAATATTATTTTAAATTCTTATTTATCATCACAATCATAATCACAGTTTACTACATAAAAGATTAAATTTAAGAAGAGGACATATGAAGGAGCAATGTTATGAGTAGGTTCAAAAAAAAGGTCCATTAAGTAAAAAAGGGGTCTATTGATACACTTTTTTATTTGACCCCAAAATAGGGTTTAAGATAAAAGTGTCCGAATCGACCCCGTTTCTTTCCTTATGAACATGACACCTCAAGGCTTGTAAACTTTTGGCGAATGCCCTTGTATATCATAATAATTGCACATGAGACCAGAAAAATATAAATATAAAATTGCGCTTTTTACTAACTTAAATAGTTCTTCATGTTCTTCTCTTTCTTTTGTTCTTAATAATTAAACAGTCTTAATCAAATCTTCAAAGTCTTTCTTGTTACCTATTTATTCATTGTTCGTATCTGATCTTACATTTAAGGATTCTAAATCATTCGTTACCGTATTTTGCGTTAATGAAAGGTCATCAATGGTAATAATCATTTCTTTTTCAATATCAATTAAAGCTTGTAATACTTTCGTACGAAATAATAATTTTTTAAAGCAACTCAATTTTTTTACAGTTGGTAATAATGACTTAAAAAAATTCAAGTCTTCGTCCATATTATCTGCAGTGTTATTCTTCACGTAATTTAACAACTCTAATTCGAAATCAGTTGGCGATTCGCACTTACGTTTCTTGGAAGATCGTGTTTCTTTGGTAACGCTGGAGCTGGTGCTAGGTACATTAATCAAATCTTCTTCAATAATCGTATTATTTTGTGAAGTTCTCGGTGACGCGTTTTGCTCTACTGACTGATTAAAATTGTCTGCCGATTCTTCTCCTTGAGTATTCGAGTTTGAATCTAAAAATGACAGCATGTTATAGTAAACGTATGTTTTATTTGCCCTGGAACCGGAGCCTGATTTAAGTTTTTTTTTAGTAGACCTCACTCTTATATAAGTGTCTCTTGCAGTTTTCCATCTTTGCTGCAGCTTTTTCACTGAAACAATAACACAGGTATTTTATTTTATTACAGATATTTAGTTAGTGGACATACCTTCGTCGATATTGCCCTATAGCCCTTGTCGCAGTAGGGTAACAATTTGCGCTGCTTCTGTTGGTGTGGTGCCCATTAAGGTCCAAAGTCACGAGTCGAAATTAGCGGAGATGTGTACTGGTCAACGTGTAACATACGACTGATAAGAGAATTGCTTTTGCTTTTGCTTTTTCGGAAGGACACTTGCCGATAACCACCTAAGGGGTTGCTACGGCGTCACCGGGGGAGTGGGGCGAGCGCGAAAGCTCGCCATGAGAAGAGCCCCAGGGCTCGACGACATCGGGGGGAGTATGGGAGACGTCGACCCGAGGGTGCCTCCTGCGAGGACTCGGACCTCGGCTCGGTTCGACGTTAATCCGACTGTTGGTGGACTTTTGGACTAATCATTGTTTAGTCCGAACGCCCCCGTGACCGTGGTAAGGATCCACGTCCGGATGACGTCAGAAATCGGGGCCCTCGTCTTCGCCGGCGAAGACGCTGTGTATGTTGCGTGTGTGTGTGTTGTTGGGACACGTTGTCGGTTGTTATTTTATCGTCAGGGTCGTCAAGGACATGCTTCGGACGTCGCCGCTTAAGCTCGACGTCGGGGACGGGGGTGTAAGTGGACGCCTCGACCACTAGGGGGTTGGGGTGTCGGACTGCATTTTCAAAGTAGGTCTTTGATAATGATTTCATGTACTGAGCTATGGTGGGAAGATCGAGGTCTCGGTGGAGATCTACGTTGCGCATGAACCACGGACTGTCCGTGGTCATACGCATAAACTTGTTCTGCAGGACTTGAAAGCTCCTGTAGGAGCTGTGAGGGCGATGGGCGAATACGACGCTGGCGTATGTCATAATGGGACGTATGCACGTTTTATACAAGGTTACCTTGTGACGGAGGGATAATTTGCTTTTGCGGCAAATCATCGGATAGAGACGACCCATCACATACGCAGCCTTGTTGCGGGCCTTGCGAATGTGTGCGGTAAAGCTCATTCTATGATCGAACGTTACTCCCAGGTATTTGGCCTTGTCTTGCCAGGGTATGGGACGCCCGTAGAGGGTGACCTCTGCGGGGTTTACCGTGAAGCGGCCTCTCGGTTTGCCCGTGAAGAGCACCGCTGCGCTCTTCTCGGGGTTAACCTCGATCCTCCAGAGGCGGAACCACTTGCCCAGCAGGTGGAGCGCCTTTTGGAGTCGACTTGCAATGTTGCTCTTTTTGGGATCGGTCGCAAAGAGAGCGGTATCGTCGGCGAATTGGGCCAGCTTGACCGTCGCCGGTAGGTTGCGGGGAATGTCGCTCGTGAAGAGCGCGTATAGAAGTGGGGAGAGCGCGGAGCCCTGAGGGACTCCCGCTCGTATAGGTCTAGGGGAAGAGAGCGTACCGTGGAGACGATAGCGAAATGTGCGATCGGTGAGAAACGCTCGCAGCAAACGAACGAGACTAGCTGGCACGCCCAGATGGTGCAGCTTGTACAACAAGCCGGCGTGCCAGACCCTATCGAAGGCCTTCGCAATGTCTAAGAACACGGCCCCAGTGGGGCCCATGTGTCTGTATCGATTGAATCCTGCCAGTATGTGCTCCGTGAGGCGGTGCGCTTGGTGGACGCAAGAGTGCTTGGCTCGAAAGCCGAATTGCTCGTCGTTAAGGAGGTTTTTCTCATATTACCCTCTCATACACCTTTGCTAAGGTGTTGAGGAGGCTTATAGGGCGATAACTGGAGGGAAGGTCGCGGGGTTTGCCCGACTTGTGGATACCTATGACTATTGCTTCCTTCCACTGGTTGGGGAAGTAGCAATTTGCCAAGAATACATTAAAAATTACCACTAGTAGGTTGATAATTTGTCCTGGGAGTAACTTTAGGGTTTTATTGGTAATGCCGTCGGGGCCTGGGGCTTTCTTAGAGTGGAAACCCTGGATAATAGTATGAACTTCATCGCAGGTCGTCGGGGCGAGAGGTTCACCATCGGGAGGGGTCGAGAGGATTGTTGCGAGTTCGCTGTCGACTCGCAAGACGTGGGGCCTATCAATGGATACGGTGCTCGGAGAGCATTGGGATTCGAGGCAGTCAGCCATGCATTCAGCCTTATCGATATCTTCAAAGGCGGGCGGAAGGTCGGGCCGTGCTAACGGGGGGAGGGCGGGAGCGCGGGTCATTTTGAGAGCCTTCGCCAGTTTGTAGAACGCACTACGCGATGGCGAGAGCTCCCCCAAGAATCCGTGTCGGAGTGCGGTAATGATAGACACTACCTTCCTCTGGGCTCTCCAGAGTTCTAACCGATTCTGTCGTGTCGGATATTTGTCATGCTCCCTATGGGCCCTATTCTTGTTTGTGATTAGCTCTCGCGCGTCCTCCGTGAGTACCATGCGGTAAAATCCGCACGGCATCTCGCGGGAGCATTCGTTCGTAGCGTCACAAACGTGGTTGGTCAGGTGCAGTGAGGCTGCCTGGGCTTGCTCTAATGTCTCTACGACGTCAGGAATTTTATAGAGGTGCACAGAGTCCTTCGCTTCGAGTAGCCCGGAGAGCTTCTTGAAGTCGATGACTTTACGGGTCGGGAGGATCGCGGGGCCTACGGGGCCTAGCTGTAGTTTGACAGGTCTGTGATCCGAATATAGCTCGGATAGCACTTCCACAGAGTTCACCTTAAGGGTGATATTCTTGAGGAGCGCTATGTCGAGTATATCCGGTCGGTCGATCGAACTATCCGACATCGGGAAGCGAGTCGGCGAGTCTGGGGCAACTACGATAAAGTTGAGGTCGGGTCGTCTGACGAGTATGTTAAGTTGTCGTCCGTGCGCGTTAGTGGAGCGGGACCAGTCGGTGTGCTTAGCGTTGAAGTCGCCAGCCAAAATGTCAGAGTCACCTAGGGAGAGGAGAGCGAGTAAGTCGCTCTCTAAAAAGGTTTTGTTCGGTGAGAGATAAACGGATGCTAGTATGATCGACGGATGGCCGGTCATACCCACCTGACATACGGAGGCTTCCATGTTGGTAAGCTGTGGAGGATCGAGAGGAGTGCAGTGAAGAGCCCTTCTGTTATTACAGAACCGGTGGTACCGCGATCTATGATCGCGGTACCACCTAACCGGTTGGTGGTCCGATCATTTCTAATTAGGTTATAATTTCCAACTTTGGGATCGCTTCTACTAGGTTTTAAGAAGGTCTCTTGCACTAGGAAGATATCGATTTGTTGTGCACATATAAATTCACGGATTTGATGCATTTGATCGATAATGCCGTTTGCATTAAAGAAGCTGACTGCCAGGGAGTGTGGTTTTACCCTACCTTTATATGTATTACCCATTAACGGATTGCCTTTTGGATAGACCCGATGGTTGTTAGGAGGCTAGAGTGCTCACGCATAGCCTGGTTGAGGGAGACCTTTGCCTTTGCAAAGAATACTTTCACCTCGTTCATGTCTACCGCAGACACGAGGTACTGGATGAAGTCCAGGGGGTCCATATCCGGAGATAGGTGCATGGGCGAGGGCGCTGCGGCCGGGTCGGCCGCTGCCTGTGCGGTGGCCTGAGGGGCTACCGGCACCGGTGCGGGGGCGGGGGCGGAGGCGCTAGGCGCTCCGTTAAGGGGCTTGGCCCATGCGCTGGTAGCGGGTACCGGCGCTGGGACGAAGCGTTGGGCGGGCTGTGCTGCGGGTCTCCGAGCCGGCGGCGGACCCCTGCGCCGTGTAAACTGCGGCGCCTTTGGGCATCCGCGATAATTCGCGGGGTGCCCTTGGGTGTAGCAGAGTACACAGCTCGGTGGTTCGTCGACGGTCGGGTCCCGTCGGGAGCAATCGGCGGTGCCGTGATCGCCCAGGCACTTGACGCACCTAGGGCGGGCGAAACAATTCCTTGCGGAATGGCCGTACAGTTGGCATCGGTGGCACTGGCCGACCTTGCCTCTGTTATGGGGCTTCTCGATAGTGAGTCCTGAAAGGTGGCACACTTTTTCGAGATTGTAAATCTCTTTACCTTCGGGGGAAAGTTCTAATAAAACGAGAACCATCTCGTAGACATATTTCGTCCTGGTATTGTACATCCTATGTACCTCCAGGGCAGGTAGATTTTGCGACAAAAGGTCGGCTTTTATTACCTCTTCTTCTTCTTCTTCTTCTGCTTGCGGCTCAGGTTCGTCTGATCCCTGGTGTCACGTCGACCGGCTACGATCTATTGTGACGCCGCTGTCTAGATCTCCCAGCAAGCGTTGGTCGCCTTCAGGAAAAGCAGCACTTTCCTTGCTGGAAGAAATTTAGCATCCACTGGTTGCATTATGTGTTTCCCCAAAAGAGTGCTGCGTTTATGCATCAGCGCGGGGCAGGAACAGATCAAATGCAGCGGCGTCTCCGCAGCCTCCTTACAGAGTCTACATAGATCTGTATCCTGCAGCTTTAGGTTGAACATGTGTCTATTAAGCCCACAGTGCCCCGTAAGCGCTCGCACTAGTATGCATAGGTTTTTTCTGTTGAGTGCTAATGCCTCAGAGGCGGCCCTTTTGTTGAATGGTTTTATTAGCGCTCGAGAATGGTTCATTCCTTGGAGTTGTCTCCAGCGAATGAGTGTGTGGTAATTACAATAGGTTTGAAGGGTGAGTTGCGCCAAGCTTTTGGGTATTCCGCAGACCGGCTCAGGGCCAATCTGCTTCTCCAAAGCGCCTGACTTTGCAAGCTCATCGGCCATTTCGTTCCCGATGATCCCCTTATGGCCAGGAACCCAGCGTAGAATGAGCCTGTTTATTAGCGCCAGAGTATTCAGTAATTGTCTGCAGTTTTCTACCAGCTTTGAGTTTAGAACCTCAGAAGATAGAGCAGAAAGTGCAGCCTGACTATCCGAATGGATATAAATAGTTTTGTTTTTGTAGTTCTTTAGCAGACAGGTTTCCGCACATTCAATTATTGCGAAGACCTCTGCTTGGAATATGGAGGCGTAGTAGAGATGGGCGTTTTCGTAATATTTTGTCATCGATGCGCATCGTTTCTAAGTAAGCCGCATCCGATGCCGGCATCGTTTTTTTTGGCATCGATTCGACAACGGAATTTACCAAGATTAGATGTTGATTGCTGACTGAAGTCTGCGTATCGATACTCGGCAACGGTACCATAATGATAACATTTGATTTGATGCCTATTATTTAACGAAACTACTTCTACTTGTACCTAAGCTAAATACCAAAAGTTATAAACAAACTCACTGTGTATTTTATTTTATCTATCTATCTATATACATATAATAAAACTGTAACGGAACGAATTCTGTACATTAAATATATTTTAAAAAATTTAATTGGAGGATGCTTTATTATCGATCGATACTGAGCCCAAAATTTTGAATTTTTTGTCTGTCTGTCACTCTGTCTGTATCTTGGCTGCGCATCACACTGAAACTACTGGACGGATTTAAATGAAACTTTGTATGATTTAAGTTCATACTACGAGGTAAAACATAGAATACTTTTTATCCCGAAATTCTGCACGGTTCCCTTGGGAGAGGGGATGAAAGTCAAAATATATATTTAGTTGTAATTCATTAACGCATACTCCTATTTCATTCATTCTTTTTTATTGGAAAGAAAATACTTACGGTATTTTCTTTCCAATAAAAAAAGATTGTCCTGTAATTATTTCAATGTCATCAGTTTAGTAGTTCAGAAATTATAGACATCATAATCCTCAGTACTAGGACCAAAATAACTTGAACCCCGTTATGTACAGGAAACTTTGAAAGTACGGCTCATCTTAAGCTGGAATAACACACTATCGTTTATTTGTTGGTTTGTCTTTCAATCATGCTGCAACAGAGCTACGGATCGACGTGATTTTTTGCATGGGTATAGGATGGGGACCTGGAGAGTGGCATAGGCTACTTTTTACCCCGGAAAATTAAAGAGCTCCCGCGGGATTTTTAAAAACTAAATCCACGCGGACGAACAGTGTGCAATAAAAAATATATTTTCTGATTCTGATTCACTTTCGTCATTATAATATTTAGTTGAGACAGAAGTAAAGGTTAAAAAATAAACAAAAAGTAGTTAATATTAGTCTTTATTTTTAACAAAATTGGAGTTCACATTGAGAAAAACCAATTTTTCTAATTTGGAACTTGAAAGCCGAGTTCTTCGTTCATTCAAAATATACCCGGCTTTGGAGAATATCCGTTCGCATGGCACAGAAGTTATCACAATATTGCACCTGGAACGGTATATTTCTGCCAACGTCGGGTATATTTTGGAATGACGAAGCCACCATTCACTGGGATCGTTCCACTTCCCGTCCACGCCTTGCCGGGGCAAAATTTCGTCATCCAAGTACAAGCGCATCTCCCTGATCGCTTTGGATAATGGCGTCCCTGGCACTCTAATTTTGTTTAACTGACTGTCTACTTTATTCCACACACTCGATCCAGAAACAGTTGCATTAGGCGCTACTTGTACTGTATTTAGGATTGGGACCTGTCTTGACAAAATACCTGCCATCAGCTCGTGGCAATGTTCTTTAATGGCATTTTTGTTGGTATCAGATTTAAACATCTCTAACTTAAAGCGAGGGTCCAACAGCGTGCACAAGGCTAGAGACTTGCTCTGTTCAATATTCTGGAATCGCGTATCGAGGCCCCATTTCAATTTTAATAAAACGTTTTGTATCACCTCAGCGTCTATGTAACGTCTGTTTTGAAGCATTTCTTGGCAAATATCTTGAAGGCTATTACTTAAAACTATTGCTAGTCCCCCAGTCACATAGTTCTGACCACTCAAAGTAGAAGTAATTTCTTCAAAAGGTGCTAAAACACTTACCAACAACTCAAGGTTTGTCCACTCTTCTTCCGTCACGATCAAACTTTTTCAGTGGCTTGGGTGCTACGTTTAAAATGTGCGACAATTTTTTTTACTTTTTCGATCGTGACTTGGATTGGTTTGACGGCTTCTTTTACAATCAAATTAAGGGAGTGTGCAAAACAACCATAATGCTTCCATTTTAATTGGGTTATTATTGCATTGCAAACATTGTGTGCATTATCAGACACTGCGAAATTTACTTTGTTCAGTAGATTCCATTCGAGAATAATGCCTTTAATTTGCTGTGCAAGGTGGTCACTTGTGTGACTGCCGGGACATCCTTTGCATTCTAATAATATGGACTTAAATTTGAACTTTGGTGAAATGTAGTGGGCGGTAACTGCAATGAAACTGTCATTGTTATTGGAGGTCCAACAGTCAGTTGTTATACATGCAGTTACCGCTTCTGTATTTAATATATCTCGGCATTCATTCAATATTTTTTCATGTAATGCGGGAATTAATGAGTTTGATATTGTCTTCCTTGATGGCGGTATGTAACCAGGAATCCATGATAGTAACTTTTGGAACCCTTTGTCTTCCACTATGCTGAATGGCTGCATGTCATCAATAAATAAATCGAGCAAGTCTCTGTCAATTTTTTTTTTCATTTCTTGTGATACCGGTTTTTTTATATAGGAATTTATTGTGTTTTGTCGGCGTTGTCTAGGAGGAACAGTAAATCTATCAGAAATTAAAGACGATGGCGGCTCCGCGCTCGCAGACGTTGAAGGGAAGTCCGGTATTGCTATTGCTTGCATTTCTATTGCTTGTATTTGTGCAGGTTGAGGTGGTGCTGATTGACTTATAGAATATGAGGATGCCAGAATATGGGGGTGCTTTTTTTTTAAATGTGACCTTAAGTTTCCTGTTGTAGATTTATAATTGATGCACTGACTACAGTACTTACAGATCCCGACAGTCTCATCTTTTTTGTCGAAATGATCCCAACATGGGTTTCCTTCTCTTCTTGGCATGATCAATTAGTTAATTATAAAAGAAACACAAATAAAAGTTTAAATAATAAGTTTCACTCTAAAATTTCGCGCGCAATGAATTAATCACAAAACAAAATCAAAACAAACTCAACCTTGAACAAGTGGCGCTCTTTCTACTCCATAGATCTCGCGTTCACAAGAAGAGACGTGAGCGCAATGAAATAGGAATGGTATAATAAATCAATGCGCAAGTGCAGTTTAAAAAAATAAGTAGCTACATTTTATGCATCTTGCAAGGCTTTGAGGATATAACGAAAAAAAAAGATAAGTACCTCCTTAAGTCATATGACTTAAATAAACTTAGGATGATATGAAAGTGTCGTAATAGTAGATGCGTTTGTAATCTTGTTGTGAGCAAAGGCGGCTCTAGCCCATGTAGCGCCCGTGTGCAATCAATATCTTGGCACCCTCTAGTATACGTGCGGCCAAAATGGAATACTTACAATACAAGAAAACTGTTTGACTTACAGTTATATTTTCACCAGTGAAAGGAAATTCAGGTGCAAAAAATGGTGCAATTTTAAATGATGTCGGGAAGCAAGCAAGCGCGGCTCGGCGCGGCGCCCCCTAAGTTCCTGCGCCTGTGTGTGTTGCACATCCTGCACCATAATTAAATCCAGCACTGGTTGTGAGGTGATAGAGTAGATACTAGATAGGTAAAACTGCTCTTTCCAGATAAAATTTAATTCTCATAATTTAATAAGGGACTTTTGAAGGTGACCTTCATGTCAGCCCCATCGGTACACACAAAATATTACAATTATAATAATACAATACAAAATACAATATACAACTATAAATACAATATACAAAATGAACTACCTATATAACTATATCAATTTGAGAGAATCACTAGCAAATCTATATACTTTAACAGCCGAATTACTCAAAGGATCGCTAAAAATAGAATTAAAAATACCAGTATTCATAAAATTTAAATTTAGTTCATACATTAGATAAAATTTGATGTCGCTTCTAGTCACGTAATGTCAATGTCTCAATCACCGATCGTACCGAGAGTGAGCGAGCGAGAGATACGTCGTCGGACATCTTCGATTTGGATTTTGGTGCGCGGCGTTGTCGGTCGGTGCCGAGTAGTGAGTACCGATGCGCCGTCGCGCCCGTTCTCCGTTGCGTGGTCACCTGTCTCGCTCGGCACGGTACCGCACTCGTTGCGGGCATCGCATCGGCATCGGCATCCGTTTTTCAATATATTGGCATCGGATGCCGGCATCGAGTACTGGCATCGTTGTTCAAAAACGTTTTTACAAAAACGACCATCTCTATACATGTCATATATTTTCCCATTGTATCGTTTTTGGAACGCTGTTTATTTATTCACTTTTTAGGTATCTGAATATAATATTTAATTCAAAACAATCACACAAACATACTCTGCACTTATCTTACTTTATTATAAAATACACTAACTTTAGTTAATTTGGATAATTACCTACTCTTTTTGAGGAGCCGCCATGATTTTTGCACGTTGAAATCAAGTCACAACTTGCACTGATTCAATTCCTGATTCAATAGTTTGAGATTGTCAAAAAATTCATTCATAATTTGAAGAAAGTACCTTATTCTTGACAGATGACGTCAGGATGCATTTTACGAGCGAAAAGTGGAGATTAATGACCTTGAACGAAAGCTATATTTTTGTTTCGTTTTTGAATTACGGGGCATATAAAGTACCAAAAAAATCAAATATGGCTAATATGGGTTAAACTTGCCAACTCATGAATTAAATATTTATTTTCTTTTACCTGTTTCAGCAATTCAGCTTTCAACATATTAATGTCAGCTTCAACGCCTTGTCTTTTTAGCCATGCCGCTAAATCATCCTTTTTGTTTGCTGGAGTAGGTGCTTTATCTATTTAAAAAAGTTATTTGTGGCTTTGAGCGCCAAGCTTATTCTTCTCAGTAAAGATCACTACACAATATTTAATTGATATTAAACGTTTCGTAACTATTATAAATTGCATGCTGCTATAATGTAAGCGCAAAAAGAATACTCGCAAAATGTATTCTTTCATATTATTTCACATGGCAAAAAAATTAAGTATTTTTTAAAACACTTTATGTAATTTACTATTGAAGTGAAAATTCTTTTTCGGCGTTGGAAAAAAATTTACCGCCACATTTTTCGGTTACGCGCCATATTTATTTCTAATACATTCAACACGTGGTTGTGAAACCGGAGCATCCTCATAATAAGCATAATTTTTAAGGCACCTTTTTTTACTTAACAACTGAACTGAACAACTTACTATCTAACTAGACGCGTAATTATTAGTCTTAAATTGAGTGTGTACCCTTAAAAATTTTGGTACTTTTTTTAGTTCATTACCTTTTTTTCTTGTTTCGTTCTTTTTTTACCTTTATTGGTCACTCGGCTGGTTTCCTTTCTGTCTCTAGTTTCTGGTAAGTTGCTAATTGTTAGCTGTATCAGCGTCATTTGGTTGGTTTAATTTCGCCTGCTTGGTTTAATATTTTGGTTGTTCTTAGTGTTCTTCGTCGTTTTTTCTCTAGCAGTATCAAACAAGTCTTTAGTTATGTGAGGTGTAGGTGTGTTCACCTCTGTTGGGAGTCTGTCTGCTGCTGGGAGCGTCGTACCGGGATTTGGTAATAATACTCTTCGAACCTTTTGACCACAGTTTATTCAACCAAGGCGTGTTCGCTTGACGGCCGGTTGGTAGGGACTGGCTACCTAGTACGCGGCCTGACATAGCTACCTCGCAATACTTAGTCAGCCCCTACAATATTCCGCGCAATGCCTAGTCAGCCCCTACAATATTCCCCCCTTTTAAAAAAAAAATATTTACAATTATTTTTAGTTGTTTCGAAAATGGTACACCTACTTTGCGTTGTACCATTTTCGAGTAAACAAAGCGTCAGCGCATTGTTCGCCCGTAACCTGATCACTTTGCGTACCTACTCGCGCTGCGAATGCAAACATATGCCTCTCTTATGGGGCGGCTTATTTCTCACACATTCAATTGTTGGAAATATACTTGTAATGACTAATCGTATTATGCTAAAAATGAAATAATGTTCGTCACTGCTACTAATAATGCACTTGAACGGTTGGTTGGGCCGCTGTATGGGCTGGCCCAGCCTGGGAACTGCGTCCTTGTTATAAGATTGACATGATGTCCTCCACCAGTTTTCCTTGTACTTTCCGCCTGCAGAACCGGCAAAACAGGAGAAAACATGCTGCACCGATTATGATAAGTTCCATGATCGTCACAACACCATAATGTTCTAGCTTCTTGCTTAACTCGGCTAGCGCACGGTTGTCCGCGCCATTCTGCGCGATAATTACTTCGGCGTTTTTTGATTGCTGCTTTCCCGTATTGTCAAAAATTGCCATATAATTACCCGTAGCCGTACTATACACGCTACACACTACGGATACTATAAATGTCCAACAACTGAAGGTTATAGGTAAACTGTATAAATTTGAACTGTTCTCTTACTTAATATAACATACTAAAAATGTCGAATGTACTTTTATTTTTTTAAACTAGCTTACTTGTATAGTAATAACCTAATAACCTATCTGCAAATCGCACGGGTGGCTTAACCACTCGTCTTACTGCGTGTGGTACGAGTGCGAGCGGGAAGTATGTCGCTAGTATTATTTCCGCTCGCGCTTGTATCACTGTGGTCTGAATTACTAGTGTCTAAAGCAACATCTATATTCGGGCTGGACTCCACCTGTTGCAATAAATTAGCAGGTTTCAATCTGTCCACTGAAATACTAACTTGTCTATTCGGCAATTGTATTTTATATACTTTATCGCGTCTACTTACAACGCGGTATAGATACATCAACTCAGTTGTGCGCGCGGCCCTATGTGTGGGTAAACCTTGTACATATACAGTGACTTTGTGTGCGTGACAAGAGGTACAGTCGGGTACAAATACAAATACAGTTATTTACGGGTTATATACGGGTTTTTTTTAAAAAAAACAGTTATTTGGTAATTTAATGTTTATTTATTGAACATTATTCTGAATCGCTACTTGAAAAATCAAATGATGAATTTTCGGATTCGCTGCTCTCATCAAGGTTAATTATGAATTCTGACTCCATGTCAAAATGTCTATAGTATTCTTCTTCTTTCTTTTGTACATGTCGACAAGTATTACCCCACATCCCTTCATCAATTTGACTTAAACATTCATTTATGAGTTTCATTATTTCCGTCACATTTTGGTCGACATTACGCGAAGCAATATAATTTTTTAAAATTCCCCACACATTTTCTATGGGGTTTAGTTCAGGATGATATGGTGGCAATCGAAGAACTTTTATGCCATATCGCTGAAGTATGTCATCAATCTTGTAACAGATATAGTTTTCTTTATTTTTTTTAATCAAATCATACAGTTCAATTTTTTTCATATCTTGATTAAAAGCTATATTTTTTTCTGTCAGCCATCTCTGCATTTCTATTTTTTTGGAATTCGAATTTGGGGCTCTGTCATTTTGAACGTTATGGTATGAGGCATTATCAAGCACAACCACAGAGTTAGGTGGAAGATTCGGTACTAGACGTTCTTTTAGCCACTTTTCATAGTTTTCCGCGTTCATGTTAGAATGGTAATCACCAGAAACACTATTTGCTTTGTATGTCAATAGTGCGTTAGGTACGAAACCTTGTTCTGAACCAGCATGCACAATGATAATTCTTTGTCCTTTCGACAGGTTTCTCTTTAAAGGTGGTCCATCTTTATTACCCCATCCTTTGTTTTGAACATGATTAGTTAAGATATAGCTCTCATCTGTATATACGATACACCGATTTTCTTGACGGTATCTGAGTAAATTTTTTAGGTAGGAAAATCGTAGTTTTTGGATGTCATGCCGCTCTATAATAACACGTCTGTTATCCACAGTTTTTCGCCATTTGTATCCCAACTTTAACAAAGCTGTACGCAGAGTCGAAATACTTCCATCATAGTTAAGTTTATCTTGAAATATTCCTTTCAACTTTAGCAAGGTAGGTAACTCACGATGTTCTAAATGGTAATTTTGAATAGTGGAACGTATAACATCAACGTTAAAGTTGTCTAATTCTAACTTCTTTAAACGTTTTTTACGGTCTTTATGCGGAGATTTAAACTTAGAGTCAGATTCTTTTCCTTCAGCCAATATAATAGTAACTGTTCTCTCTGATACCCCCACTGCCATTGCTGTTCTTTTCCGTACGCTATTTAAATGTTCACTTAGTTTCGATATTAAAATTGGACTTGCACTGCAAACTGGATCACTTACTAGTTCCAATATATCTCTCGCATCTATTTTCAGAAATTCGTATACCTTAGCAATGGTTTCTCGAGTCTAAAACAATAATACGTAAACGTCAACAAGGATATATTTTTTCGTATATAGAATCATAATAAATACCTATTCATTACATCTAAATTTAAAAATAAAAAATATTTACCTGACTCCTTAAACATTTTTTCCGTGAAGAACTAGACATTTTCGTAAACGACTGTACCCGTAAGAAAAAGCGATAGGAACACGTCTTGCTCGAACGACGACTGCCGCGTCACTGCCACACGAATGAAAGTTGTATATTTACAAGCGCACGCACACATAGGGCCGCGCGCACAACTGAGTTGAAGTATCTATAAGTGCCACTGTAAGTAGGCGTCAAAGGCTTCCTTATAGCATCATTCCTTATAAACACATGTTAACAGGTACTAAGTTCCTTATGAATAAATAACTTTCGGGAATTACTTGCGTTGCGTGACTTGGGGCATACCTTATTTAATATTTCTCGTAGTTTGTTTACGTACGTGTAATCGTCTCCGGTATACTTTGGACTTACCTCATTATAAAAATCGCCAGGTAAGCGTAAGGCAGTTGTCCCACCAACGACGAGAAAACGACTAACTATCGGCTATTTTCTCGCTCAAGAAACGTACAATAGATATACTTTCCGTGTGAACAAAAGAGATGCATATACAAACAGTTGATCGCTGACTGTTCACACTGCCGGCGAGCACTCGCTTCACTAGTTTGTCGCTGAGCGACAAGAGCCATGAAAAGATAACACTCGCTCGGCGATACTCGCCAAGCGATTAGAACTCACGCCGAGAGAGCAACCAGTGGTCATTTCTCTACAGTGCGTATCTGAAAGTACACGTTTTTTTTATTTAATATGAATATCGAAAAATCATTTGAATTATCATTGTTATCTAGTTCAGACGACGATGATGATGAATTCTATGATAGGATTTGTTTAGTGGCTGCGGCAATTCTGAATAAACGTAAGGAAAAAATTAAGAAAAAAAAGAAGAATATGGATGGAAAATATTAATTATTGCAGAAAAGAATGCAGTGAATTCAAACTATTCTATGAATTAACAAATCATGGCTTTCGCACATATTTTAGAATGACAAGAGACGAATTTGAATATTTGCATAGTTTAATAGAAGATGACATTAAAAACGAAAATACAAATTATAGAGAAGCTATTGGTACAAGAGAGCGTCTCGTCATTACATTAAGGTAAGGCTCCATCGCTTGGAGTGATTTCAGCGGCAGACATTGAATCTTGGATCTCTTCATTTTGGCTACGAGTAGTATGTTCTCCAATTCCAATTTGCTGCACCCCAGAACCGCTGGGTTCAGGTGAGGCAGAACCGTGTCCAGAAGAAAAATTTGTCTGACTCGTAGAAGGGCGAGAGTTGTAAGAATAATCGTTTGAGTAGTAACCGGTATATGAATAGTTTTTATTAGCAATATTGTCTTCAGCATCCATTACCAATTGAAACAACTTTCTTTTTATTGTTCTTTGATAATACTCCGGCATCTGCTTCGTACTATGATACATTGAATCAAAAAAAGCTTTTAAAGGATCACTTGATGTTAGTACTTCTTTACGTAACTCATCCCTCTGCGCAGTTCGTTTTGCTCGATTATCATCCATATCTTTTAAAAAATTTAACAAATCTTCGTCATTATGAATTATTTCATCCGTCTTCCTTTTTTTTGGAGCTGTTATCGTATCTGCTGAATCTCTACTAATTCTCTATTAGATCTGTATTAGATGTTTCCTCGAAACTTGTTGAAATATCAGAATGTGGTGTAACATTTGTATCTCGTTCCGCATTTGTCATATATGGAAGCAAAAATTCCATGTATCTCATGTAGTTCCAGGGTTTTATTTTCAGATATCTTATAACCGGAACTACGGTGTCCCGTAATTCAACGTCAAGCTAAAGACTGGAGGTAGGTGTGTTTATGACTACCCAGAAAAAACATAATATAAAAAAATTTTGGTCTCTGTTTTTTTGTGATCTGAGCATTTTATTGAAAAATGTTGAAAATCGCTTTACTGTTCACCATTTTAGGTACTATGATTACAAATTTGCTAAATTTAGTGAGTAGATTTTTCTGAATGATAGCTTAAAAAACTCTGCTTTTGAACACAATCGCAAAAAATAACCATATTTCTACAGTTCACATAAAAAAAATATTTTACTTTTAATTTTTCTTGAAATTATTATAAGAAAAAAATTTAAGCTTACTTTGACAGGTCATGGTGTAAAAAAAATGTAGTTGCACCCACATGTCAAGCTATTTCAAAAGTTGGCGCAACTAATCAAGTTTCTATTAAGGTATATTTATACCTTTATTATATTAAGCTAGCATTCAGAAAAATCTACTCACTAAATTTAGCAAATTTGTAATCATAGTACCTTCTACTTTTTACTTTAAAAAAATAATAATTTAATTTTTTCCTAAACAGGAGCCAATTTAAAAATAATACCCATAATCAGTGAAAAGGCATTTAGGCAAGATTCACATAGTCTGAATTAGTTAGACATCTATGGATAGGAGTAACAGAAATAATTATTAACACCTTTTAATTTTATTTATTTGATTTAAATAGGAGTCAGACAGATAGAGCGCCTATTTCACCATCCTCGAAAAGGAAGATTATCTAAATGAAACAACGTGGAATAAATACATTGTAATAATTTTATTGTGCTACAGTAAATGTTCAAATTGTGCACCATTGGCATTAATACATGCACGGCATCGCCTTAATATCGACCTCTTCACAAATCGTGCATACCGGCGTGTTTTATTATGGTTTACCGCTTCAGAGATTTTTAGGCGTAATTCGTTCATGTCTCTTACGGGTTTTGAATACACTTTTTCCTTGAGGCAACCCCAGAAAAAGAAGTCCAGAGGATTCAAATTAGGAGACCTGGGTGGCCACGCAATTGGACCTAGGCGCCCAATCCATCGGTCTGCATACTCTTCATTGAGGTATTCTCGTACTGGGCGGGCATAGTGTGCAGGGCAACCATCCTGTTGGTACCACATTTGACTTAAAATGTTTAGTGGTACGTCTTCTAGGAGATCTGGCAGATGATATCGTAAAAAATTTAAATACGTTTCACCATTCAAGGTTTGCGGTAATTCAAATGGTCCGATAATTTGACCGTTTAATATTCCTGTCCATAAATTTATTTTAAACTGGTGAGGATGCGGATTTTCTAAATTCCAAGAATGCAAATTGTGTAGATTTAAATAGCCGTCTTTTTTGCAAGTGGTTTCGTCTGTCCATAAATTTTTTTCCAAGAATTGTGGATCTTCGGAATGTTTTTGTAATATTTTTTTGCAAAACGCGATCCGACTGGGATAGTCACGTGGTAAAAGAGTCTGCACTCGTTGCACGTGGTACGGGTGTAATCTGTGCCGTTTCAAAATACGATGTGCACAACTTTTTGGCACTCCCGTGTTTTCTTCTATTGCACGTACCGAAATGCTCGCGTCAATTTCGATTTCACGTAAAACCTCCTCATCGTAATCCGTTCTGGGTCTTCCTGCATCTGTCTGGTCACGAGGAAAATGACCATCCGATAATGCTCGGTGAACATTGACGAATACTCGATGATCCGGAAAACGTGCAGCATTCGGATATCTCACACGATATAGTCTGCTTGCAGCACTGGCGTTACATCTGCACTCTCCATAAATTAAGTGCATGTTAGCGTATTCTAGCGCTGTGTATGCAGTTGGCATGGTGGAAAGTATGTCGAACAACACAACACAAAATCAAAGTCTAGAAGAAAGCCAGGTCAGTTCACAATCACAGGGTAATCAAGTCCTAAATACACAAAGCCAAAGTCGTCGGTACTAGAATAACATATGAATACGAAAGATGCGCAGTAAACAAAGGAAGGTGGCGTACTGAGTATAATCAACATTACAATTCTGTTACCTATCATATCGCCCGAGCGAACCAATCAAACACAATCAACAATGGCGTCTCTATCTATCTCACTCTTTAAGTAAAATGACATCACCGTCTATCTCACTCTTATTTAAGTCAAATGATGTCCCACTCTTACTCTCCTATAGCACCACTATCTGTCCTACTCTTGTGAATTATGCTGAATAGGCGCTAAATGCCTTTTCACTGATTATGGGTATTATTTTTAAATTGGCTCCTGTTTAGGAAAAAATTAAATTATTATTTTTTTTTAAAGCAAAAAGTAGAAGGTATTATACCTTAATAGAAACTTGATTAGTTGCGCCAACTTTTGAAATAGCTTGCCATGTGGGTGCAAATACATTTTTTTTACACCATGACCTGTCAAAGTAAGCTTAAATTTTTTTCTTATAATAATTTCAAGAAAAATTAAAAGTCAAATATTTTTTTTTATGTGAACTGTAGAAATATTGTTATTTTTTGCGATTGTGGTCAAAAGCAGAGTTATTTAACACATATAATGCCTTGTCAGCCACATATGGCTGACATTTTCCAAACCAATTGGGCCGTGTCAGCCATATGTGGCTGACGGAATATGCTTGTTTTGAAAGCACGATTTTTCGTCGTCAGCCACGTTTTTTATGTTAAACTATATGTAGTATGGTTGACAAGGCCTAGTAAATTATAACTGTAATGATGGCATTGACACTTTTACTTACATTTTGAGAAATATCAAGTTTGTAAGTGGAAGTTTCGAAAACAAAAGAGTGATTACAAAAATAGTTGGTTTTTGCAAATAAAATTTATAGGTAAATGTTTTAATTGCTTTTATTTATATTTAAGTTGGCATTGGCAAAATAACTCAAACATATCTATGGTTTAAATTGAAACAGCTGATACAATAGTGTGGCTCATTCGGGCAGTCTTCGCAGTATGTTACCACTCTTTTGGTTTTATTTCGAGCATGAACTCTTCCAAATTGGGCACAGTTTTCTTTATAACACCTAACACAATATTTACGACAGGCAGAGGCCAATCCTTGCCTTTTCTTCAATTCATGCTTTACTCGCCTAGGTCTAGAGGAGGCACTAGTTTCCGGGACTCCTGTATGCACGAGGTAGTCAACCAACGCGGTTCTAAACTGGACGACAGAGAGCTTCTTCTTGGTTGTTAATTTATATAAAATATATGAATTTACAATCGCTGTATTCAATAATAACTCCATCGCCAATCTTTTGGGCCATTTCGTTGTCTTCCGAAGAGGGGTTGTGTAAGAGGACATTTGGTCTGACAGATCAACCGCTGATTTTGCATGATTATAATCTACCACAATCTTCGGTTTAATTTTTTCTTTTCCTTTTTTAGTTATTCTTCTGAAACTTACGGAGTGCTTAGTAGACAGCAGCAGTACATCCCGCTTGTCTTTCCATTTCATAATTGTTATTCCGTCGTCATTTTCTTGAGCTGAGAATTCTCCTGTCTTCAGTTTTGTTTGGACAACTGTTTGAGGTAAACCTCGTCTGTTTTTTCTAAGTGTGCCTATGAGATGAGTTTGTCCCGCTAGTAGTTTTCGTGCCAGATCCAAACTGGTATACCAATTATCTGTGCAAACCGTATGTCCTTTATTTAGATAATCGTCACACAAGGCAAGGACAACATTAGTCGGAGTAGTATTGACATTTTCATAATTTTTGCCAGCATAAACTTGCACTTTTACAGTGTATCCTGGGTTTGAGCACAGCTTAAAAAGTTTTATCCCATATTTGTGTCGCTTATTTTTATTGTATTGCCTAAAAATAACGCGGCCACGAAATGGGATTAGACTTTCGTCAACACACATTTCTTGATTAGGTGTATAATGACATTTAAAATTAGCATTTAGCATATCTAATAAGTGTCTAACTTTAAACAATCGGTCCTCCTTATTGTGATTTATTTCATTATTGGCAAAGTGCAACATCCTCAAAATGAGTTCAAATCGATTTCGGCTCATAATGGACTTGACAAATTTCTGTTCAAAACATTTGTTAGTGCTCCAGTACAAAGATAGTTGAGGTAGTTTCACTATCCCCATCCAAATTAAAATGCCAAAGAACCGTTTAATTTCATGGCAATTTGTTGGCATCCATTTCTGCATTCGGTATGATTTTGTTGCACTTTTGTTCAAGGTTTGTAAAGCAAAGCGATTTGTTTCTTCGGCTATGTACTCGAATATACTGTCAGGTACTAGCAATGAATAAAATTCTGCTGGTTTAGCTGAACTCATGCTGGATCGCAATGAAAATGGCTTAAGCCCAGGACATTCAGTATATGGAATAATACTTGGTTGCTTACCCAACGGATTGAACCATACTTCAGTATTTCGTGAGGTTGGTAACACGGGAATCTGATCATCTTCACTGTCGGATAAAATCTGGCGTCGATGATGATTTTTGGTCCGTGCGATTGATACTGTATCATCGAGATCAACGTCAAATACTTGTGTAGCATCACTATTTGATAATGTGTTACATTCTTGATTATACACTGTTAAATCTAATTGCGATAGTTCGTAGTCCAAATCATCATCAAAATCTTCCATTTTTTGTTGAAAATCACAAATCAGTAACTAATAACTTGCTAAATCACTAACTGAACAACTATTTACTGCAGTCTCCTTCGATGCACAGCGACAAATGACGCGCGGGGGGCAAACACAGGCTGCTAAACAATCAAAATGGCGCCGGCGGCGGCGAGCGACGCGTTTGTTTCGCGCGCTTTTGAAATCATATGGCTGACAAAATGGCTGACGCGGCCCCATTGAGAATTTTATTACAGTGGCGCCGCGTCAGCCATATATGGCAGCCACCATTATTTATTTATTTATTTCACTATTACATTATGTAAAATGTAACGAAAATAGTGAATTAAGACATTCCTCACATTCCATGACCGTATTTTACAAAAAAAAAAATACAGTTAGTTCATTTGTTAGTACGGCATTATATGTGTTAAGTTATCACTCCAAAAATCTACACACTAAATTTAGCAAATTTGTAAATATAGTACCTAAAATGGTGAACAGTATGGCGATTTTCGACATTTTTCAATAAAATGCTCAGATCACAAAAAAACAGAGTCCTAAATTTTTTAATTATGTTTTTTCTGGGTAGTCATAAACACACCTACCTCCAGTCTTTAGCTTGACGTTGAATTACGGGACACCCTGTATACAGCATTGTCAAAAAGCTATAGAATAGGCCGTTCTACGCTCTCCGAAATAATACCAGTAGTATGTGAATCTTTATGGATCAAGTTGCAGCCAAAAGTAATGAAGCTCCCTACTGAACCCGAATGGAAAGTTATAGCAAAAGACTTTTATGATTTGTGGAATTTCAATAATTGCCTTGGTGCAATTGATGGCAAGCACGTGGTAATTTGCCCCGTAAATCGGGATCACAGTACTTTAACTACAAAAAAACATTTTCGATTGTACTGTTAGCAATTGCTGATGCTCATGGAAGATATATAATCATCGATGTTGGATCAATGGGCAGATACAGTGACAGTGGAATATTCACAGATAGTAATTTCTACAATGTGTTGCAAAACAATGGATTGAGATTACCCGCAGATGAACCCCTATATGAAGGAGGTTTGCCTCAGCCTTATGTTTTTATTGTTGACTGTGCATTTCCGTTGATGACACATTTATTAAAACCATATCCTGATCATGAAAGGTTGGATAAAGACCAGTTAATATTTAATTATAGACTGAGTAGAGCACGCCGAATGGTAGAAAGTGCGTTTGGTATTTTGGTGCACAAATGGCGTATTCATTTTTAGGCCATTAGATGTTAAAATAAGTACCGCCAAAAAAATTGTAAAGGCTGCGTGCGTTCTACATAACTATGTATTACAGAATGAAATCGAAAAGGCGCCTTCACAGTCAGTTTTTTCTGATAATATGTCAAGAAATTACTCCCAGGTATCTGAACAAAACTCAGCAGATTTTGAAGACGGCTTTTTTTGTGAGAGAATATTTCATGGAATATTTTAATTCCATTGGAACAGTTTCGTGGCAAAATAACCGTGTGCAAAATGTATTAGATTCTGATAGGATAACACATAACTTACATTAGACTCTGCAAAATGAATATTGATTTAACTATAGGTATATGTTGTGTTAGATGGATGTTAAATAAAAAACTTACCATTTACTGTTTGTTTTCTTTAAAATGTCTTTCCAAGCAGCGTCCTTCACGTCTAATTGTTTATATGAAATCAGTTTTGTGTCCCAAAGACACGGATATTGTCGGACACATTCAATAAAAAACTCATCCATTTTTATTGGAAAATTGGGAACACGTGTATCGCGTATGAGGCCGCAAGACTGACTGTACGCTTGACTGCCGCGAGCGAGTGATGCGAGTAATCGCCCGCCTCACTCGCACCGATATATAGCCGAGCTACACAAATATCGGAACTACGCACTCGCTCCCCGCGTCTCGCTAACTCGTTTCTAGTTCTAGCTCTACTCGTGACTCGTTAATCGTTGCCGGTGAGACAAGTGCCTTACGCTTGTCCATATACTAACTCAGCTGCACTAAGGCCTGTTTCACACCGAAGAGCGGTCCGCAGTCCCAATAAAACGGTCGGTACGAGTAACTCATCGTCCCAAGATTCATTGTCTGTCAACTTTGCAGTTAGCGCTACCTTAAGAGACCGGTGCCATCTTTCTATGACTCCGTTGCTTTGCGGGTGGTACGGTGTAGTACGTATCCTCTGTACTCCTAACAGCTTTAAAAGGTTATTAAAGAGTTGGGTTTCCAGCTGGGATCCTTGGTCGGTTGTGATCCTTATGGCGCATCCACACATGCCGCCGGCTTATGCCGCCGGGTTTGCCGCCGACTTTCAGACCGCCTTGCCGCTGACTTTGCCGCCGGCTTTACCGGCGGCCTGCAGTCGCGGTTGCAATTTACGCAGTAGTGTTGTGACTTTCGTTGAAATTAGTCGTGTACGTAGAATCGAAAGATGTTGGACTATGATATAGTTGCGTGTATCGCAAGTGTAGTGTTGTATGTCATTATTCATAAAAAGAACCGCAAAATCAAACGAAGATATTGGGTCAGACCAAGTCTTCGAAATAGGCCTAATGTGTCCCCGATACTTGAAGATTTTAGAAGGGACGACATAAACCGAAGAAATATTCGTTCGAAATTTAACACTTTTCTAAGGATCTCTAGTGAAGAATTTGAAATATTACTGAATTTAACTGGACCCATGATATCAAAAACTGACACCCGCTGGAGAAATGCTGTGTCAGCTTCCGATCGACTAGCAATTACTTTGAGATACCTGGCTACAGGAGACTCTTATTTTTCACTCGGTACACTGTTTAAAGTGTCTCCACAAGTTATTTCTTTAATAATTCTAGATGTTTGTCAAACTTTGGTGTCTACATTATCCAATTATTTAAGGGTAAGTACAAAATATCCGTAACACATTAGGTAGTTAGAAACTGAACACCTACATTAGAAAACAAAACAGACCACATACATTCACACAGTTACGGCATGTACAAGACACAATTATAATATTTGATTTTATACTGTAGGGGAGAGTGCAATGGGTAACAGTGAATCAACTTTTTTGTAGAGCTAAATATTGCCACAATTTAACACTTTTAGAATGTGTTTTTATAATAAAGCCTGAGCAAAATCAATAAGGTACACACTGCCATAGCAATCTTAGGGCTACCTTTCTCAGGTTTATAGATATGACTATTTTTTTAAAGAAAGGATTTCCCTTTCTTTAAAAAAAATAGTCATATCTGATGACGCCATGTGACTTTTGATTCATATTAAATACTTTTTACAAACTGCAGCATTACATTTTTAAAACTTCAAAATATTTTGCTTTCATACTTACTTTTCCGTCGCACCCCGGTAGCGAGTCAAGGGCAATACAAAATAGAACGTAAAATGCTATATCGTGTAAATGTGCGCATTATATAGGCCGCGTTCGATCCACTGTACCCCTTGATCCACCGTTACCCACTCTCCCCTACCTGGAACTTCACACACATTTTACATACATATAACTAGAACTAAACACACAAATATCACAAACAATTTTTTTTACAGATGCCGAATACACATGGAGAATGGCTATCAGTGGCTCGAAGTTTCATGCAGAAATGGAATGTACCTAATTGCGTAGGTGCCCTCGATGGGAAACATATACGTATACTATGTCCAACTAATAGCGGTTCTGAGTTTTTTAATTATAAGTCATATTTCAGTATTGTTTTGCTAGCTTTAATCGATGCCAATTATAACTTTTTATACGTAGACATTGGATGTCAGGGCAGAATATCTGATGGTGGAGTTCTACGAAATTCAACTTTATTTGATATGATACGAGATGGAACTTTAAGTCTGCCACAAGCGATTCCATTACAAGGGAGAAATACACCTGTACCTTTTTATTTCATCGGTGACGATGCTTTCCCCATCTCACAGAATATAATAAAACCGTTTTCTGGATATCATGCAAAAGGATCACCTGAGAGGGTTTTTAATTATAGACTTAGTCGCGGGCGCATGGTTGTAGAAGACGCGTTTGGCATTTTATCTAATAAATTCAGAATTTTGCATTCACGCATTGGTTTACAAAATGAGAAAGCAAAAATTGTCGTGATGGCTTGTGTGCATCTGCATAATTTTATGAAGAGAAATGAAAGAACTACTGATGGAGTTTTGAACGAAATGCAACAAAATATACCGCAGATCGCTCTAAATGTAGAACCAAGTGTAATTAGAAATGAGCTAAAATGTTATTTTCTATCGGAACAAGGTCAGCTTCCTTGGCAATATCAAATATAATGTTTGAAAGAAATAAAATATGATTATTCAAATAATTGTTTTATTTAGGAATCAGAAACATGTATCAATAATTTTAAGCTTTTATTAAAATAAAATAATTTAACCGAAAATATAAACATTTATTTTAGTTTTAAGTAAAGGCATTGCGTTTTTCGTCATTTTAATATGTAACCTTATTTTAATCTATTACACTATTTTCGGTTAAATTATTTGGTTAAATTATTTTCCAAGACTTGTAACAGACTGTCACTTGTATTGACATCTGGGCTATTTTGCATTTCATAGTCTGATTGAACAGAGTAAGAGCGCGAAGTTGAGGGCGACGGTGACATTGCTAACGTTGTAGGTTGGCCGGTGAAGTATCCTGGACGAACATTTTGATAACGAAGAGGCTGAGTAGTATTACTAGTATCAAAATTCATCGAACCCATTCTCATTTCTGCTTCATAGATAATATTCTGGATTTGATGTTGTACTGTACACATCGTGTAATGATCCATCTTCCTCAACTTGCTACTTATATAGTCTGCAAATATAGCAGCATCATCGCGTTGCCTTGCATTAGACGTGATCTCCCTCAGTAATTGCAAAGCTTCATCAACTTCAGGTTCTCTCTCTATATTTCGCTTTCGTGAAGTCCTTGTCGAAGGTAGCGTAGTCTGGGGAGTGATATTATCTTGAGAAGACTGAAAATAAAAAGGAAATCTTATAAATAATTGCAAACAAGCTTCAATACTATATTTTGAATATATCCTATCAGTATGTAAATATTAAATAAAAACCAAGCTTATAAACATAACATGTATGTATAGTGTATACAAATAATTATGTAAGTTTAAGCTACATTTACTCAGTAAATAATTGATATTATTTCTTTATATATTTTTTTTCATCTTACATATCATACTTCATACTTCATACTAATATATACTAATATTATAAATGCGAAAGTGTGTTTGTTGGTTTGTCCTTGAATCACGCCGCAACAGAGCTACGGATCGACATGATTTTTTGCATGGGGATAGTTAAGGTCCTGGAGAGTGACATAGGCTACTTTTTATCCCGGAAAATCAAAGAGTTCCCAAGGGATTTTAAAAACTTAATCCACGCGAACGAAGTCGCGGGCATCAGCTAGTTGGCCATATATCACGTCCTCAAGTATTGCAAATGTCTCACCAGTAACCCTGTACACTCTTCACGAGCGCTTATTCCCGAATACTTCGCTTTCGGTAAGTGTTATGCCGACTACATAAGGTCAAAAACGAGAGTATGCTCGCCCGCGCTCCGTGGTATTATGTATTGTTACCGGGTTGTAGGTAGTAGGTATCTAAAATATTAATACGCGAAGCAAAAACTTTGTACCTACCCCTATTAACGAAAATATTGCATAATGAAATATGTATTTTAAATTTATTATGGTCGACCAACTAGTCTACTTAGGTAATTATAAGAATTTGATGGGTACTTACACTAGGTGTGTGGCTGTTCAGAGTCGGTACCGGTGCATTCTTGTCATTAAGAAATGATAACGCCTTATAAGCAAACCATTTCGGCAATTGAACATCATCCCGTCCAGATCCACTCCTTTTAGATTCTTCAAATTTGCGTTTTTCTCGAAAATAATGGCTAGATAAATTCTTCAGTTTTCTCTCAATTTCTGTTGATGCTATGTTGAACACAGAAGCAATATCCCTAACAGCATCGTTTCTTTTGTTGCGATTCTTGAAATCCATATGCCTTGGGTTCCACAATAGTTCATTTTCTTGATACTTTTCTATTAATAAAAGTACAGCACTATCATCCCAGTTAAATTCTGTCATTTTGTTATTTAAATGAATACGACAACACTACCACTCCGTATCGAAGCCGCAAGCAAACTGCCGCCGGCACCAAAAGCCGCGCGTGCCGCAGGTAAAAGATGCATGAGCCGGCGTGCCGCCGGCCATGTGTGGATGCGCCATTAAGTACATCCCGTACCTCGTAAACCAGCTCTCGCAGACGGCCTTAGCTACGGTCTCCGCAGTAATATTTGCGACAGGTATAGCTTCCGGCCAGTGTGTGCAGCGGTCTATAATTGTTATATAATACCTGTTGCCATGTCGTGTTGTAGGCAAAGGTCTACTATATCGAGGTGTATATGCTCGAAGCGTTGACTAGTCTGAATCGTACCTATTTTAGTTACGACGTGACGACCGACTTTACTTTTCTGGCATGGTATACAAGTTCTTGCCCATGCGTTTACCTGTTTGTTCATCTCCGGCCAAAAAAATTTTTTACTTACCATCTTACGGGTTGCTCTTATCCCTGGGTGACTGATGTTGTGCACAGATTCAAAAGCAGCTTTACGGAATGCTTTTGGCACGTATGGCCTTATGTTATCGTTGGAAATATCGCAGTATATAGGTTTACTAACGTTAGGTATGTGTATTTGTTGTATTTGTTTCAACTGTACCTTGCTCGAGTTGACTGCGTTATGTAAGTACTGAGTAATTATACATAATTTTTTAGAAAAATAACCCAGCGGTTGCCAGTTGCCGTTAACTTTTTGCTGTACAACGGCTTCTACGCATGTATTGGATGCGTCTGTCATTAATGCTAGTTGTGCTTCGGCTAAGGGGTGAGACAATGTTGCGGCGCTTTTAAGGCTTACCTTACATTGCTCGAACGCTGCTTCCGACTCCGGGTTCCACTGAATTTGCGTCTTGTCATTTCTCTTTGAAGTATTTATTAACGAATGGTTTTTTAAGAAATCTGCCCCGATTATTGGTTGATTTACGTCACAAATTATGAATGACCACTTAAAAATACGTCTTAACTCTAAATTAAGTTCTAATGTTATGACGCCAAATGTCTTAATTTCCGTGCCGTTTGCGGCGAAAAGTTTATAATCACTACCACTATGTTTACGCTGTCTGGGATTAACTTTAGAAACCGGTATCACTGATACGTTTGCGCCAGTATCTATAAGAAAATACATACTACTGTTTGAGTCTAACACACATAAGCGATGGCTTTTGTCACTACTGATGCACTCTACCACTGCGCTAGGTTGCACCTTATCTAGTTTTCCGACTTGTTAGGCTTTATTCAACTGCACGGAGACTCGCATCGACGTGCTGCCTCCCTGAACCGGAAGTGGTACCGACATAATCAGTCCTGACTGTGAGGTGTACGTCGCGGCGTGCTAGATCTATGACGCGATCGGGAGCGATCGCGCTTCCATGGTCTGCGGGACCGCTGGTACTGCTGACGCCGGTCACTGATGCTGTTTTCCTCTTCCCGTAGGTTTTTAAATTCCAGCGACATGCTCCTGAGTTGCATCAACAGTTCGCTGTTTCCCTTAGCAGTCGCTGGCGTAGTTGTTGTACCAGTGTCGACGGCTGCAATCTCACCGCTGCGAAAATTATTCATGATCTTGTCAGCCATCTCGGCCAGGTCTTCTAGCTTGGTATCTGCCTTATTTGCAGCTAAAATTGCTCTGACCCATGGTGGTAAGCGTGATAGCCAGAGGTTCTTCACTGTGTCACCAGCAGCTCCTGAATTCTTCGCGAGCTCATTCATTTTGGTAAGAAGCTCGGATGGCCGCTGCTGCCCGAGGTCCATCTCCGAGACCAATTTATGGAACTGCGCTTCCTGTGACTTTGATTGCTTACTGACAATTTTAATGCACTTTGATTGTCACTGTAGATCTCAATCATATGGTAACTACCTATAATTTCATGAAGAAGGTTTCTAAGATACACTGCTTCCCGAGCTGCCTCAGACAGAGCAGTATTAGTCCAGTCATTATTGTCATTCGAAATTGAAAATTTAATTATAATTCCAAAAGTTTTCGATATAATATTTCATATCACGTATTAAATTTGCAACCAATCTAAGTGTACGGAACATTTTTTTTTATTGAAAATTAATGTTTTTGTTTATTAAACTGAATGAAAACGTTCCACAAGTTCTGCAAACTTGACACATATATCGGAAAAATATACCGAACGGTTGTATAAATTTGCAACGTTTTTGGTTGACCGAAACTTTTTAACTTTTTTTTTTTTTTTTTAACTTTTTTTTGAAACTTGGTTGCAAACTTCGAAAACATCTATTCTGATGCATTTACAAATTTGCAACCTCATACACGATCCGGAACTTTATGCAATTTGCAAAAATGTAATTTTTTTATTTTTTCACCTTCAAGAAAATTTCAAAAGTTTTGAAAATGGAGGGGACTGTTAAATTTTGGGATTAATGTCAGTATTTGAATTTGCAACCTCTCACGCAATCCGGAATCTTGTGTGATGTCGGAAATTTAACTTTATGGCATTTTTCATTTTCGAAAAAATTTCAAAAGTTCTGCAAATCGAGGGGACTGTTTAATTTTAGGATTAATGTTAGTATTAAAATTTGCAACCTCTCACGCAATCTGGAATCTTGTGTGATGTCGGAAATTTAACTTTATACCATTTTTCATTTTAGAATAAATTGCAAAATTCATTTTCACTGGCTACCTCCATGTCAAGTAATTAAGACTTAATGACATCTGTAGTTATCGAAATACCCAAATGTTCAATTGCCATGATCATGGGTGAATAACGATCAGACAAACCTGCTAACAGTAATGAGCCGACCCATTCGTCTGTAATTGTAAATCCCGTGCCACTTAACCGCTGTGCTGTCTCGACTCTTTGAGTCACATATGTATGTCGCCATATTATCACAGTTTTCTAGTCGTATAGATATCAGATGTCTCAGCAACGTTATTTTTCTTGAGCAACCAGAATCATTATACATAGTGGGGGATTCTTATCTCGAAGGACCTAGATATGTTCAGTTTTACCTATAGTTACACAAATTCGGCAACAAGCAATAAAAAGAACTACTCACAGTTACTGGAACGTCCAGGTTACGCAGCAGTCTTCTTCCAGCTGATTGAGCACGGCACAACACAAAACTAATGAAGAAAAGGACTTGAACTACGCCTAGAGCAATTCTTTTGTAATGGGTTTTGATTTTTTGATGTCGTTACGAACGAACGTTGTTTCGTACAATAATAGCGATAGTCTATACGTTATCCGACCGCTAGGAGCGCTGGTGGTACCTTGTGCCACCGGGCATTCGGCATCATCGATCGCCGGAACGGAACCATAGTAAGCAGGAGTGAACTCAATACTACCAGTTGCAAAAATTGGATAACTATGGTTTGAATACTGAACACATAGTTTTCAATGTAGTCCATAATTCTGCTGAGCTCTTGGTATTCTTTACATGCACGTACAATGATGGATCAATAGTCAATACTAGCTTTGCCTTCGTTTTTGCATCGTCCACTGGCTTAACCTCAAAATTTGGCGTCGGTTTGATGTATATGTCCATCCCTTCGAGCACCAACAAATTATCAGCCGCGAAGCTCCACTCATCATAATTCTCTCTTCCTTTTATTTTAGGCACACTGGCAATATAATTTGTAGTCATATTTCCGCGATTTCACTTTCACTAATTATATATTTTAAACTGATAATTTCCGGAAGGCCCATAACCTATAATGAAACAAGTGAACGTCGCTAAGAGACTCAAATCTATTTAATGGAATAAAGCATATGGCAAGTCATTATACCAGAGATAATACACAATACAATAGATAAGTAGAACAGTATAATATTTACATTAAACAATAGATAGCGTTACAAGTTGCTAAATGGAAATATTTCTATTATTTTGATACATCACTAGCCTATATAATTCATCGCTTTTCTTTTCGGTTTGTATTTAATGGTAGCCAAGTTATAAGTGGAGATTTGTTTGTCGAATAGTGATTTCTTAGCATGTTTTTTAGTTCTGATTAAGGTAAATTATCTTCCGGATCATCAAGCTGAACTTTATTGGGCTCAGGGAGCGATGGAAGTTTTCTGAGGTTCGCATTTAAATTTTCTTCGTCTCAGGCGCTTACTTGAACCTAAACGCGGTATAAAAAGGCTGCTTATTAAAGCCAGAGGTAGTAGAAACAGGTGAACGAAACTCTGTACTTTTATTATATTTCTACAAAACAGTTAGCTTTTGAATCGGATCTTGATTCTCCAAGTTATCCATGTCAAAATCTTCAAAAGAGGAGCTATAATCAACTAATTTTTTGAAAAAAGATGGAAGATAGCTGATAAGATTCAACGATTTCGACGTAATTTGCATGCTGTGGAGATACATCATCGTGAATCATTGATGGTGATAAATTTTTTCGTCCATGTTATAAAGGCGTTCCGGGTGGGTGGAAATATTTAACTCATCGTAAATGTATTTTAGGGCTTTAAAATGTTTTGAAGCTATTGGCTTGTTGAGTTTTTGTGCTCTGGCGGGATTTACAATTGAGCCCTTCGAAGCGATATTTCTGGATTGCGTTTTAAAACTTTGTGAGCCATTTTTTGCCAGCAATATTCTTTTTATCACTAAAAACATCCGGTACGTTATTCGCTTGGCAATATTTCTTGACTTATTTAATGTCATTTCTATCTGAGACAGTCTAATTATCCTTTTGCATAAATCCTTTTCTTGTGATTTATTAAGAATGTGGAAACGACCACTTATCTTCTCCATGGAACCAGATTCTATGTGGTTTCTTAATCTTCGCCTTGGTATGCTATACCGGATGTTTGGTGCATCGTGTGCCAAATCGAATCTGATGATTGGAGGGGTCTTTGGCTATCTCTTCAGCCCTCGTAAAAAAATCTTGCTCAAACGGTTTTTTTTATACTGATTTTAAATTGTTTTTTTAAAAATTGTAAAAATTCTACATTTAAATTTTAATAAAAAATAAAGTTGTTAAGTATTAATTAATTTTCTTTTTAATCTTTAATTTGTAACGTTTTACGCTTCTTTTGAAACTAGAATTACACGCCAGCAACATCTAGTTTTTGTTTTACAGCCCCGCAAAGTTTTTTTTACGTAAAAAAATAAGCTTGAACGTCAACTTTCGGTTTTAATAAAAAAAAAACTAAAAGTGATCATGTTCTTCCAATTTTTTTAAAACATCTCTGGACTGTCCCCTTTCTAATGGTGTGCAATATGCCATGAAAAGTAATTAGTAACATCACTAATTTTCAAATTTTCTAAACTTAGTCACAATTTTCTAATATTCAACAGATGAAAGAAAAACAAGTTTTTGCGTAAATAAAACTCACAAGCAGGTAAAATTTTTAAATTTCGTAGGTTTTACTTGAAATAAAAATAATACATTGCATTTGAAACATTTATTTCATAATTTTTACAAATTCTGCTCAAATTGTTCACCCCTGTTTCGAATGCAGGCCCGACATCTTTGACGTATTGTTACAGTTGTAGTCCGAAGCCGTATTTCGTTCTTAATTGTACCGAAGGCCGCTTCTATGCGTTGTATTAGTACCTCCCTCGTTGGGACTTCTGTGGCGTATACTAGCTCTTTGGCACGTCCCCAGACATAAAAATCTAACGGAGTTAAGTCTGGGGAACGTGGAGGCCATGCAATAGGCCCATCGCGCCCAATCCACGAATTGGGGAACACATTATCGAGGTATTCCCTCACAGTTAAACGCCAATGCGCGGGACAGCCGTCATTTTGAAATACTATGGGCACATCTTCATTAAACACGGGCACCTCGGCCAATAATTCCGGCAGATCATTTTGCAGGAACTCTAAATAATTATCGCCATTTAAGTTATCAGGCAGGTAGTGCGGTCCAATTACCTGATTCCCAATCACTCCTGCCCAAACGTTCACACTAAACCGTCTTTGAAAAGATTGCTGTCTTTTGGCATGTGGGTTTTGCCGTTTCGGTGCCCAATGGTGTAAATTGTGCAAGTTAAGAATCCCTTCTCTGGTAAATTTGGATTCGTCAGTCCACAGTATTCTTTTTAAAAAATCAGGATTATCCACATCTGTGTGTAACAAAAACCGACAAAAGTGCATTCGTCTGTCAAAGTCGCCACCCTCAAGACCTGCAACAACCAAAAATCTTTTTAATTCCCCTTGAGCAGTAATTAATTGCACTAGAAGATTATGGATACCTGCTAAACAAAGGCAACGTCAAACAAAGGTTTTAAATTACGTACCTTGAACCGGAGTCTCGTGGAATGGATATTTTTCGTTTTGTCGAAGGACTTTCCACACTTTCCATATTGAAATATCAAGTTGTGCCGCCACATATCTAATGCTTCTTGTGTCGTCTTCCTCAAAAAGTGCCAGTATTCTCTCGTCCACTTCAACATTATGTCGCACAACATGTCCCCTTGGTTCATGAAAATTGACACTCCCAGTCTCGCGTAAACGTCGGTATGTGTCTTGGAAGACTCTGCGGCCAGGTAATCGTCGACCAGGAAAGCGTTCCTGGTAAAGTCGTTGCGCTGCACGAGCGACACCACGGGCTGCACCATAAACCATTATGATGTCCGCATATTCCTCGTTAGAGTATGTCGTCATTGCAACAACAAAAAAGTCAACAAAGTTTAACAATAACACCAAAAGTAAATAAAACGTAACAAAAAACAACAAAACTTAACGAAAACTAAATAAAAGAATCGTGGAGTACAGTAAGCTAGCACACACGTTAGGCAGCAGAGGCAGTGATGTCTCGACTAAAAAATAAGATGGCCGCCGTGTCGACGCGACGCGGGGCCCGTTCGCGATTGGTTCAAACAGGTTTGCACTATGCAAGAAAGGAATAGAAGATAGATTTCGCTTCACTAGAGTGAAAAAACTATTTTTGCCTGTTTAAACGAACAACGGGCGTATAACTTTATGAAAGAGACAGAAAATGTCATCTGCCTTGTGAATTGTGAGTGTTATTTACGCAAACCCTTGTTTTTCTTTCACCTGTTGAATATTAGAAAATTGCGACCAAGTTTAGAAAATTTGAAAATTAGTGATGTTACTAATTACTTTTCATGGCATATTGCACACCATTAGAAAGGGGACAGTCCAGAGATGTTTTAAAAAAATTGGAAGAACATGATCACTTTTAGTTTTTTTTTTATTAAAACCGAAAGTTGACGTTCAAGCTTATTTTTTTACGTAAAAAAAACTTTGCGGGGCTGTAAAACAAAAACTAGATGTTGCTGGCGTGTAATTCTAGTTTCAAAAGAAGCGTAAAACGTTACAAATTAAAGATTAAAAAGAAAATTAATTAATACTTAACAACTTTATTTTTTATTAAAATTTAAATGTAGAATTTTTACAATTTTTAAAAAAACAATTTAAAATCAGTATAAAAAAAACCGTTTGAGCAAGATTTTTTTACGAGGGCTGAAGAGATAGCCAAAGACCCCTCCAATCATCAGATTCGATTTGGCACACGATGCACCAAACATCCTGTATGTTTCAGCAGCTTTCCGCTGTGACATTTGGCAGCTTTTTACTGCTTGAAATGCGGGTTTCAACTGTGTTTCTGTTCATTCCCGATGCCCTTTTTTAGTAGAAGGCCCTATTTTAATCTGAGATGAAAAAATAGAATAAAACTTAGAAAAATTTAGTACCTCAAAATAAGTTTAGTATTAGTAATTTAAATAAAATTTGCTCAAAACAAGTCAATCTTAAACAAAAAAAAAACAAAAATATAATAACACTACATTTCAATAATCCTAGAAAAGCCCGGAATTTGTGTGGGAATTACAATATGGGCCATGATAGGAAATTACACCCGGGTTGAGTATAATTTCGTACAAATACAATCATTTCAGATAAATAGTCCATTCGGCGCACAAATCAAAAATCTATAGCAATCTTTTTATATTACGCTAAAATTTTTCTTTTATGGTCGTAGAGGATTATATCCTAGGATATATTTTGAGGGGGGTATTGCGGACGATCATGCAGAATTATAAATATGACTAATACTATTAATTAAAATTAACTAAACATTCATTAAAATTTAATGAAAAACAAAAACATGTTTGTCCGTAATTACTCTTAGCATTTGGGGGGTTTTTTGCGGACAACATGGAGTATTTACGGGCTAGGTGTCATTTCATCACAAATCAACCCTCTTAAAGAAGATTGCGCACTGCATTTCTCATGCGCCCGATTCTTTCATTCTGAATACATAATCCAGTCATCGGTGGGTGGGTCACAATACTTTTCCTCGTAATAAAAGCAGAAATGCTCATCATCTTCTGTATCAGTATCAATTTTTTTTAAGTTTATTTAATTTTTGTTCGTTTTTCTTTATTGTTTTTGGTTTTTCATTTGTAATTTTAGTAGCTTCTTTTTCTAGGTTCTTTCTCTTCCTTTCTATTTTCTCTTGATTTTTTCTGATGTGCTGGTGAAAATAACCGAATGTCTTTTTTTAACAAATCGTCTTTTATGAGTAGGGTTTAGAGTGGGTACTTGCACTACTTCATTAAGTAAAACAAAGAGAGATGGTCTAGTTTGACTTATTATAATTTGATTTACACCAGCTTTACTAACATCACCTACTGATTCCGATGCAGGTATTCTTTGGTTTAAATCCAATGGTTCTCAAGATGAAATATTTCTCACAGGAAACTTGATATTCGTTTTGGGACTTGGCTTGGATTTTTGGTATTGGTTTCTGTCTGTTGTTCAAGAAAATATTCTGATGCTAAAATAAACTTGCAAAAGTGTCTTTATATTTATCTTTATTGAGAAATTCCAGCAGGCTTGAAGCCATTGTTTATAGCTTTGTTAGAACTTGTTGTTCTATAAATGCCTACAATATCATATCGTAATTTTGGTCCCTGGATGGTTAACCGGCGGGACTGTTAAAACAGTCACACCTTTTTATTTAAAGGCTTCTATGGAAATGTGCGACTCGTGGTTATAGCATATGAGCAAACTAGGGTTATTTTTGCTACAGTGGGTGTGGGTTATAGAATGCTGTATTGTTTTTACGAATAATTCTGAGTTAATCCAGCCTTAAGGTAGGCTAGGCCTAAGGTTCCAGCCAGAGCATCTGCAGTCATATGTTGTTTGAAATGCACCCGTGGAAATATAATTACCGGTGGTAGTGCATTGTCCATTGACAATATAAAAAGTAGTAGTTAATGCCCGTCGTTCAGCGCTAGTCACTTTAGAAACTTTCTGTTGTCCTTTGGCTGCTAATACTTGGCAGATTTCAGCACTGTCATAGTATTTCTTTCATCCAGATTGAAAACTCGGGTTCCATTACCGAAGACAGTGAATCTAACAATTTAGAAAATGTTATATTTTCTAAATTGTTAAAGAATAGACTCATGGATGTTGAAAGAAGTCGTTCTGCTTAAGCTTGGACCCTCAGGAGTTCGCAAAGTGTACTATTTTGTCTTTTCCTGAGATTACGTAGATACTTAGTACCTGAGAGTTTTTCATGCCATTTATCTGGTATACTATTATGTCTTTTTTCTGAAATTACGTAGATACTCAGTACCTGCGAGTTTTAAATGCCAAATTCAAATTAAAATTCAAAATTCAAAATTCAAAATTTCTTTATTCATGTAGGCCTATCACAGCGTGAAAGCGTATGAAGCGTTCATACATATTTGTTTACATAATTGTAACGGGATGGTGATAACTTCGTTCGCCAACTTAAATCTAAAGCTACGAGGGTTCCAAACGCGCCCTGGTCTAAGAAGAGCCCACAACAAACTGGCCGGGTAAATTGATTTTTTTGTTATCACCATCTTCCAGTAAATTTAAATTAAGCTATGAAGCTAGAGCAATTCACACCCAAGCTTTTTTATCGTTTAAATAATCCTTAATATTATAATAGGATTTTTCTGTAAGCTTACGTTTTATATAAACTTTGAAGTTACTGAGAGACATCTCAAAGATTTCATTTGGTAATTTGTTATAAAATAATATACAATTGCCCTTGAATGAATTTTTAATTTTGTGTAGCTTAGTAAACTGCACAACGAGTTTATTTTTGCTTCTAATATTTATATTGTTACAGTGCATTTTCTTTTTAAATTTTGATATATTTTTATGGACATAAATTAAATTTTCATATATGTACTGACTATGCACCGTCATTATTTTAACTTCTTTAAATTTATCCCTTAATGACTCTCTTGGGCCCATTTTATATATCGCACGAACAGCCCTTTTCTGTAGGACGAAAATAGAATCTATATCAGCAGCATTACCCCATAATAAAATTCCATAGGACATAATGCTGTGAAAATAACTTAAATAAACAAGCCTAGCAGTTTCTATGTTTGTCATTTGACGAATCTTTTTTACCGCGTATGCTGCAGAACTAAGTCTGATCGCTAAATTATTTTTATGTGGGCCCCATTGAAGCTTAGCATCTAAAGTTATTCTTAAAAAGATTTCGTATCCACCAAATCCAACTCCTCATTATTAAGTTGTACAATGGTTTTTACTTTTTAACATTCGGTAGTGTGAATTTAATACTCTTGGTTTTTTTTCCGTTAAGAGCTAAGAGCAATGATGTATCATCAGCAAACAATACTATCCCGTGATTGTCCTCAGCTAGGTAAGGAAGGTCATTCATGTAAATGAGGAATAGGAAGGGTCCTAATATAGATCCCTGGGGGACACCAATTTGCACAAATGACCCGTTAGACCGCTTTCCGTTCACGTCAATTTTTTGAATTCTATCATTAAGATAGGAAATCATTAAATCTAGAGCTATGCCCCGTATTATATATAATATAGCGTATATATAATATAGCGTATTCCATAGTGGTGTAGTTTCCTGATTAATGTTTCATGTTGTACACAATCGAAAGCCTTGGACAAGTCACAGAAGACGCCAAGTGCATCCCATGACTTCTCCCAGGCTTCAAATATATTTTTTACCAACTCAACACCAGCATCGGTTGTTGAGCGACCCCGTGTAAAACCAAATTGCTGCTCGTGCAATAAATCGTTCTTATTAAAAAAGTCAAGTAATTGATTTCATATAAGATTTCAAAGATTTTACTGAGAGTAGGTAGTACAGATATTGGTCTAAAGTTAGAGGGGTCGGTAGTACTACCCGATTTGAACAACGGAACTAGTTTACTATGTTTCATTAAATCAGGAAACACATCACAGTCTATACAATTATTAAATATGAATGATAGGTCAGGTGCAATTATATCAATCAAAGACTTTACAACGTTAACGGAAATGCCCCACAAGTCATTTGTTTTCTTATTATTTAATAATTTAAATGCCTTAATAACGTCTGAGCTGCTAACGTGTCTGAACTTAAAAGTATCGTTACATTCAGGCACATTAAACTTCAACAAAGAGAGAGCGGTGTCCGGTGATGATTTCAATGATTTTGATGATGCCATATTTCTGGTATACTATTTTGTCTTTTTCTGAGATTACGTAGGTACTCAGTACCTGCGAGTTTAGTTTAATGCCATTTACTTTATCCTCGCCACTTCATAAATATTCCCATACACCACTTGCAATATATTTTCTCACTCTAGTAAATAGTTACAATAAACTTGACCAACCTTGCAGAGGCGTTCCTAGGGTTTGAAGATAGGCAAGCCCTAAAAGATACATTAAAGTGTGTCCGACGTACGACTTTCAGACACATTAACAGAGATCTCTGTTGCTAACATCGGGAGTTTCAACGATAATTACCGAAACAAATGATGTCAAATTAATTTCAAAATCGACGCGAGAGTTAATTACATCAGCTACGGAATGAATAATATCATTTTGAATTTTATTAGATAAATAACTCTTTCCGGATTTGTCGCTTAGTCTATTTTGCATATGTTTTTCTAAAACAAGATCGTATTTTGAGAGTAACAATACAAGTTCTACGAAATTTCCTTTATTTAACAAACCATTGGACTCGACATGACCTCTAATAAAAAATTTGCAATACCAACAATATAATTTATTAGAATGGGAGCTTCCAACAACCCAACGAGTATTGTATACCGATCTATTAAATTGCCTCTTACGATTTATACTAGTTTTAGAAATACATGTCTGGCGTAGGTTTCGGTGATGTTATTAGCTGGTTTTTTTCCAAAAAAGTTAAATAATTTATCTTTTGTTCACCAATTAACGTTCGCACACACCTGAGCCCGCCACAAGAAACAATTTCCACACTATTTGAACTCATTGTTAATAAAATTTACTTTAATTAATAATAATAAAAAAACAATAAATGCACTACTCATTTTACTGCACTTAATTACGCAATTGACTATATTTTCTTGCGTATCTGTAAATATCATATGAACAGCGTAATTAGGCGTAAGCCTTATAAATTTTATATGATACCTGTTGAAGATTCACGATACCTAAATTGATTAAGTAAATTAACAAATACTTTTGCGAGACCTTGTATCAAACAGTTGATTATTATAATAAGGAAGTTATGTTTTAATAGTTGATAATGTAGATATATTGGTTATTTGTATGAAAAAATTGGTAAAAAAACTTTTTAAGTTAAACGGTTTTATGTTAAACATACATTGCAATGTTTAAGATAAATGTACTAAAAACCAAAAAATAATAAAATAGATACAGTCGTGGGAATTATAAACATATGCTTAGACTAGACTAAAATAAAACCGTGGGGCACGTCAATTGTCTACAAAAAAATAAAATTGCCTATTTTAACGACGAATTAAACGATTCTTCTATCGCACATTAAGTCGATAAAAAATAAAATTGCCTATTTTAACGACGAATTAAACGATTCTTCTATCGCACATTAAGTCGATAATTTGTACTAACTCACCATCACCGACTCATGTCTTCATCATGTTGGAGCTGGGTCCTAGGTGAGGTCCCTTGGGTAGGCTCTCCTGTCCGGTGGGCGGGCATGCCATGGGGCGATATCTTTCAGATGGATGAAAGTACTTGTCTCTGTCCGGGCGAACATGCGGCGGGCGAGTTGGGTGATGAAGGATTCTATGGGCTCGATACGTAAGTCTCTTTGGATAACAGAGTTCCTTACGTATCGAGGCGCGCTCGCGACCTTTCTCAGGGCCGCCGACTGCTGGGCCTTCGTGCCACACTTTATCGAAGGCCTTCTCCATGTCCAGGAAGACGGCCACGGGCTTTTCTTTTTTGTTTTTGGCCGCTGTGACTTGGTGTAGGACACGGGCGAGTTGTTGGGTCGTGCCGTGCTCCGCACGGAACCCAAATTGTTCTGGGCGCGGGGTCCAGAAGGGGGTCATCCTCTGCAGTAGGAGTTTCTCAAACACCTTCGACATGGTCGGGAGCAGACTTATGGGTCTGTAGCTGTTCCGTAGTCTGTAGATGCCGTCCGCGCCTGGGGCTTTCCTGGTTTTAAGTTTTTGTATAGCACTGCTGACGCTGCCTGGAGAGAGGACTATGGGGTCCTCGTCGGGGGCTGGGTCGCGGGAAAAGTATTCTCTCAGGTGGTTTCCAACCATGTCGTTGTGCTCGGTGTTCATAATGGGGAATAGCCGCGTCCAGACCGGCTAAGCGCGGCTCGCGAGTCGCGCTCAGACTTCCTGCTCGCGAGCCGTGGCACCCGAGCTAATTTGTGAAAAGTTCCAAGCCGGGCTCGCAAGCGAAGGTGAGCCGGTTTGAGCATTCAGTTTCTCTCCGTATAACGATGGAAAACCACGTATTATTAGCTGCTACGGCGCTTATGTTGTCTGGATATATCATAAAAAAAAGAAAACAGAAACGAAAACTCTGGATTAAAAAATTGTACCAAAACCGAAACCAATACGGTAACAGTTTGTTAAAGGAACTAACAATCGACCATTCAGTCTCAAATTTTACACGCATGTCTGCGGGAGACATTGAATATTTGTGCTCCTTAGTGGCTGTGAAAATACAAAAATGTGACACTAACTACAGAGAAGCAATAACTGTATCCGAAAGAGTGCTGCTAACATTGAGATATTTGTCAACAGGAGACTCCTATAGCAGTCTTCAATATCTTTTTAGAGTATCGAAACAATCTATATCAACTATAGTTCCAGAAACTTGTGATGCAATTATAGACGCCCTCAGTGATTACGTTAAGGTAAATAAAAATCATGGTAATTAAGCAATCAAATTATTTATTTATCTGCCTCATATTTAAATAACGGAGCTGTCACCAAAATTAAAGTCTGATGTTTCTGTAGTAGTAGCAGGAGTATTTGGTGGGTTCTGCAGATTTTCACCAAAATTAAAGTCTGATGTTTCTGTAGTAGTAGCAGGAGTAAATTGTGTGTTCTGCAAATTTTCACCGGAAGTTATGGTTGACGTGGTAGTGGGTGGTTGTGTGTAATATCCTGGTCTATACATCTGATATTTTCCCATGTCCACTTCGTGAATAATAGTATTAATAGCATTTTTAACACATGATTGAGTGTAAGGATCGTATTTTCTGAGTTCATGTGCAATATGATTACCGAATGCTACACATGGATCATTTATGGAAGTTGAACTTTTCTCAATTATGGCAAAAGTGTCCTTCAATAAATTGTCAAGAGAATCATTTTGTGCATTCGTATTCAGCCTTCTTTTCTTTCGCGATGGTTGTGGCGATGGCAATGGTTGTTGTGGCGATGACGATGGTTCTTGTAGCGATAGCGTGGGTTCTTGTGGGGATGGCGTGGGTTCTTGTGGGGATGTCTCGGGTTGTTGTGGCGATGGCGTAGGTTGTTGTGATGGTCCTGGTTGTTGAGAAGGATTGCTCTGTAAAAATAATGTTTAATTTGTTATTTGCAGACACCGTCCACAGAAGAAGAATGGCTAGCAGTATCTAATGAATTTGAAATAAAATGGAACTTCCCACATGTTATAGGGGCTATAGACGGGAAACACGTAACTCTTCAAAGGCCCATCAATATAAGTACTGATTACAAGAATTACAAGAATTTTCCTAGTATAGTGCTCTTCGCTCTCGTGGATGCTAATTACAAATTCTTGTTTGTTAATGTCGGAAGTAAAGGGCGTATTTCCGACATAATGAAAATACCATATTTCATATTGGGCGACAAAGCTTTTATGCTTACCAAATATACTATGAAACCATTTGAAGGTAATCATGAGGCGGGTTCCAAAGAAAGAGTGTTCAATTACAGACTTAGCAGAGCTCGCAGTCGTTGAAAATGCCTTTGGTATTTTAAGTTCAGTCTACAGAGTCCTTAGGAAACCAATCCTCCTAGAGCCAGAAAAAGCTACAAAAGTTGTCTTAGCAACAGTGTATTTATATAATTACTTACGAAGAAATAACTATTCTATTCCACCAGAATATTATGATAGAGAAGTTGATGGTTCATTTATTCCAGGTCAATGGAGAAACAATATTCCATCTACAGCACTATTACCTCTAACGGCCATTCCGCGCAGAGGTGCTGTTAGTGCTAAAGATATTCGTCTACATTTAGCAACACATTTTGTAACAAACGGAATAATTCTATGGCAGCATCAATATTAATGTTCAACTAATTTTGAAAATAAACATAAATAAAGGACTTACGTTATCTATTCCGCCTTCTTTTGTAATTCCTGTGTCATCTTTATTTGACATAAAGTCAAAATATTTGAAACCAAACCACTTCGATACATAAATTTCGACAGCGCCTGTAACAAATATGTAGACGTTATAGATTATTTTTCATTTCCTATGGTGTGTCCTATAGAAAATGTTGTACATATTGATATTTGATAATGAGATTAACTAATCTAACATTCACTATAATTAAATAAAAGAATCCTGACCTGAACCAGTGATATTACTTTTTCTCTGCTTTGACTTTTCGCGTCGGTATGAACCTGTCAATGAGTCAAGTTTCTTTTTCAACTCGGGTATAGGTAACTTCATTTCCTTAGAGATCTTCCTCCAGCAATCTTCTCGCTTGTTTTTATTTAAATGATCTGGATCTTTCGAATCTCATAACATTTTGAAGCTTCCGTAAAGTTGTATTAAGCGAATACTGTCTTCTTTATCCATTTTTGATTCACTGGCTCGCGAGTGTCGTTACGTCCGTCCACACCGGGCGAGCAGCTCAGACTGAGCCGCCTTTGAGCATCGGCAAAAACCGACAACGCATGGCTCGGGGCCGAGTGGCGCTCGGCCGAGCCAACGTGGGCCCGAGGAAGCCCCAGCGCCGTCCACACCGGCCGAACTATTGGCTCGCGAGCGGGACTCGCGAGCCGCGCTCAGCCGGTCTGGACGCGGCTAATGGGGTGAATTGCTGCTCCAGGTGAGCAGCAAGAATCTCCACTCGGTCTTCATTTCGGTATCTAAGTGTACCATCCTGGTGTTTCAGAGGTCTAATGGGGTCGGGGCTGCGGGTGAATTGTCTGCACAGGCGGTGCAGCGAGAGCACGTCCTCATCCGCAGCTTCTATTTGGTCCTCCCATTTGGCGACGCATATTTTAATCATCGCCAGTCCGGTTTTTTGGACGAGTTTATTTAGTCTCGTCTTGAGTGTGGGGCAGCGGGTCTGTTGCCACTTCCGTCTGGTTCGTCTCTTCTCCTCGATCAGGTCCCTCAGCGACCTCGGCAGCGGTTGCTTCGGGCCCAGGTCGGGGAGAGTGGTTGTGGCTTTCTTCAGGGCTCTAAATAGGGTGGAGGTCATATTCGATGCCAGAGCCTCGACGTCTTCTGGCGTATTTACGGGTCTGGTCGTAGTGGTGGTTTCCACCTCCTTGGCGAACGTCCGCCAGTCCACACGGCGTCTGTCCGGAAGGGGCGGTAGGGTCTGGTTGCCTGGGTCAAAAGTGGCCAGGACTGGGAGGTGGTCTGAACCCAGCTCGTCGAAAGGACCTCGAGTGCCGGCTGGTTCTCGAGGCCCCTAGAGACCACTAGGTCAATTACGTCCGGGCAAAGCGTCCTGGAGAACGGGTAGTGGGTGGGACTGGTGGGCGTTTGAGGGCCCACCACCGTGTATCCTGTGTTGGTGGAGTCCCTGAATAGCTTCCTGCCGGTGTAGCATTCTCGGCTGGAGTGCCAGGCGGGATGGTTGGAATCGCGGGGTCCAGCAGCTTGTGGACGTCCTGCAGGTCCAGCGTTGTTCCCGGGGGGCGATATATAGAAAAAACCCTGTGTGTGAGGCTTACGCTTGGCTGTTCCTCCTTTCGGGTGGCCGGCTGGGTGCCTGGCGGGTTTCTTGGGGCTCGGCGCGAGGCGTCGGGCGAGCGGCGCGGTAAGGCCTCGCGGGGTGCGTGGCCGGGGCGGGTAGTGCGGGGCGCATCAGAGTATGTTCCTCGCACTGCGCTCCTGTCCCGCGATGATGAGGAGGAGGATGACGATCTCCTCCGGGCGTGGGTGCGGGAAGGGTCCGTCGGAGCGGCGTTTAGAACTAAACGCGCCAGACAGTCGATTCGGAGATGAGCGGTCCGTGTGATAATCGAAGCAAAATACGCGAACTAGGAAAGCGGCGCAGTTTGCGGGTAGGCAGCCAGCGATCCACCAAATTGTAAACAACCGCTTCACTCTTTATGTATCACTATCTCTGTCTACTAATATTGCTATCTCTTTTACCTGTACTTGCATCCTTGTCTCGCATATACTCCAATAAAGATACCGATATGCGCGCGCTTCTGTGAGCATAAAACCCCGCCTCACGCGGTCAAATCACGCACTTCACTCGCTGACTCTGAAGCGAACGCATCTCCGTTAAAACGACTACACCTTGTTGTATTATTTTCACTACTGTGGATTGGACTCGTCTACGATCCTCCACAGTGCATGGTCCTTCGAGCCGGATTCAAGAAACCGGCAAACTAAGAAAAGGAGACGAGCTCAAGTCAGTGAACAAGTTCTGCGAAGCAAGACTGAAAGGAATCAACCTATCGCTGCGGAACGGGTTCCGCGGGCTTGGAAGATTGTTCAAGTCAGGCTGCAGACCGAAGTCAACGTCCTAGAAGTCTGTCTAGCAACGGAAAAGGCATCAACCCTTCGCTGCGGGTGCATTGAGGCGAAGCTCTGCATAGCTGCTGAAGACCGCGAGGCTGTTGGGAAGATCGTTTTGCCGCGCTGCAGAGAAGACCTACAAGAAGTCTTACGTTCGACCATACGAAGAGGAATCCACCATCGCTGCGGGTGCATTGAGGCGAAGCTCTGCATAGCTGCCGAAGACCGCGAGGCCTGTTGGGAAGATCGCTTCGCAACATAGAAGAGAAGACTCAAAGCGGTTTACCGCGCCTCATCTGTTCACCACCTAACGGTGTCAAACGGTGAACAGTGAGTTAACGCCTAACGGCGGGAGCAGTATACCAGACGGTACTGCCAGCTTGCCTTAACAGGCAGTAAGTCTGTAACAGTCTGATCGCGCCGGTACGGTTCGCGTGGGATAGCGCCCTCCTGGAAGGCACGCACGACGGTATCGGGCGTTCCCCCCGGTACCCGAGCGCGCGATTCTCACGCGTTACCCTCTGTCGGGCGATTCCTCACCACCCTACCTTTATTTCCATCCCTGTCAGAGTGTGTTGTTCCTTTGGGACTCTCTGCCAGGACTGATAGGGCGTTAGGGCTGTTAGGGTCAAGAAGACTGAAGACCTGCGCCAAGATGAGTACCATCGAGACGCGAAGCAAGAAGTCACAACCAAAGGGAAAGGAGGTCGGAAGCGACGAATCAGGAGATTCGTCAAGGACAGGCGAAACGTCAGGTACAGAGCAAACCACCTGTACAGAACAAACGACTAGCACCGATCAAACTACAACCACAACAGACTCAAGTAGCACAGCCAAAAACACACCACAAGACGTGCAAAGAAAAGCAACGGGATCACGGACATCGCAGAGCAAACGAGCAGAACTAGAAGCCCGTTTAGAACTCCAGCACAGAGACAAGGAACAGGCGGACGCCGCAGCTGCACTCGCTCGTACAAAATTAGAGCTTTTGCAACTAGCAGAAAACTCTGACCTAGAGCAGGACGCTGAAAACGACCTAGTCAACGATTGGATAGACAAAACTCCGCCGCCACAAGATACCGAATTTAACCGCAGTATGAACATCCTATCAAACCTAGTAGCAAAGGCAGTTCAACAAACCAACAGTAGTCACGAACACAGAACGGATACCGCACCAAAGAAACCACCAATATATATTAACGATCTGTACCTATTTGACGGAGATCCCATCAACTGGATACCATTCATCAGCCACTACAAGGACACGGCATCATTTTTTAGTGACACCGAAAACACCGCTCGCATCAGGAAGTCCCTCAAAGGACTTGCAAGACAAACAGTAAAATCTCTTCTATACACCAGCACGAACCCAGAAATAATATTAACAGAATTAGAAAGAATATTCGGACAACCTTCATATATAATAAAAAGCGAAATCGCAGAACTCGACAAATTGCCCAAAATGACTGAAGACATAAGGGCATAGGCACATTTGCTAGCGCAGTATTTAACAGCGTAAATACAATAAAACAATTAGACCGAAAGGAATATCTTTACTCTACCGATATATCGGATAGAATCGTGGGAAAAATGAGCACCATAGTAAGATTTCGATGGCAAGAATACAAATGCCACCGGACAAAGGAACCCATACTCAGTGTGCTGTCTGAGTTTTTAAATATGGTATCGGATCAATTTGATGAGCCCGGTTTACGTCTCAAACAGAAGGTTAAAATAGAAAATAACAAATCACGACCAATAAGAAGAGCCAGAGTTAATACGGCAAATCACGAATCAACCTACGAAAGTGACTAAGATTCAAACTACGACAGCGAGTTTGAAGAAGAAATGAGAATCGTCCTTACCGCCTCGGCAATAGAAGAAGAAAGGTGTCCCCTATGCGAACAATCACACGATATTATCAAATGCGACAAATTCACAAAGGAACCCACCAATGAACGTTGGGAAATAGTCAAAAGACTAAAGATGTGTTTTAAATGTCTCAAAACAAATCACAGACACTTTCAATGCAAAACTCAACCTTGTGGTAAGGATGGTTGCATCAGAAAGCATCATGCGCTACTACATCAAGAAAGATTAAAACCAGACTCTAATAAGATAGTTTCAGTAAATCACATAGGCACTTCAAAAGCCTACCTAAAAATAGTACCTGTAGAGCTGTGCGGACCAAATGGCACTGAGACCGTAATGGCCTTACTAGATGAGGGGTCAACAGTCACTCTGCTGGTAGACAAAGTCGCCCACCACATAGGAGCCTCCGGACCTGCAAAGAGCCTAGTTATCGAAGGCATAAGCGGTCATCAAATGAAAACGGAAGAATCAAGACATATTAAAATTCGTATCAAAGGTTTATTCTCAAGGACATATGAAGATCTTCAGGCACATACAATCGGACAACTCAACCTTATAGCACAATCCGTAAAGAAAGAAGACATAGAAGATTGCCCCCATCTTAAAGATATAGAAGATCAGCTGATATACGATGGAATACCACCATCACTGTTAATAGGCCAAGACAACTGGCACTTAATAGTTACAAGAGACTTGAAGACTGGTAGCGCATCAAAGCCCGTGGCATCCCTAACCAGCCTAGGATGGATACTTCACGGCTTGAAGACTGAAACCTCAAAACCCGTCCTCTTCATAAATCACATCCATGAAAAGGAAACTGAAGACATAGATAAACTAATTAAAAACCATTTCAGTATCGACTCGTTGTGAATAACAGAAAGAAAACCACTAAAAGATCCCGAACAACGAGCCATGGCAATTTTGGAAAAAACAACTCATAGATTGCCCGAAGGAAGATTCGAATGCGGATTACTATGGAAATCCGACAATGAAACTATGCCACAAAATAGAAACAGTGCCTTACGCCGCCTACAAGGCATAGAAAGAAAACTAAATAAAAATGAAGACTTCAAATTAAAATATACTCACCAAATACAAAATCTAATATCCAATGGATATGCCGAGCTAGCCACCACAAAACCCACCTCGCCAAGAACCTGGTACCTGTCACATTTTGCAGTAATACATCCACAAAAGGAAAAATTAAGAGTCGTGTTCGACGCCGCCGAACGCACAAATGGCAAAAGTCTAAACGATGCCTTACTATCTGGTCCTGATTTACTACAATCTCTCTTCGGCGTGCTGATAAGGTTCCGCCAAGGCCCGGTAGCCGTCGCAGCCGACATCAAGGAAATGTTTCTCAGAATCGTAATACGAGAAGAAGACAGAGACAGCTTACGATTCCTCTGGAAAGAGAAAGAAACAGACGCAGAACCTAAAGAATACAGAATGAAGTCGCTAATATTCGGAGCAACGTCATCACCCTGTTCAGCTATATACGTTAAGAATCGAAATGCTCAAGACTTCCAAGAAAAATATCCCGAAGCTGTGAATGCCATTTAACGTTGTCATTATATGGACGACTATTTACAAAGCTTCCCAACAGTCGAAGAAGCAAAAAGAACAAGTAAAGAAGTGGACCTCATACACAAAAGTGGAGGTTTCGAACTAAGAGGATGGACATCGAACTATCCATCCACTATTAACACAATGGAAATCAACCATCCCGACCACATTAATTTAGGAGACCACGATAAATATGGGAAGACATTGGGCATGATATGGCAAACCAACAACGACGCATTACGATTTACTGTCAACCTTCGCAACACGCCCGACGACGTCACTAAAGAAACAAGACCACCAACCAAACGCGAAGTCGCAAGCGCTGTCATGTCAGTATTCGGACCGCTAGGTTTAGCCACTCCAGTTTTAATACAAGGAAAAATACTTATACAGCAACTATGGCGCACCGGAATAAATTGGGACGACCACATACCCGACACGCTTAGAGACCATTGGTCAAAATGGCTCAACAACCTAGCATATCTAAAAGATCTAAACGTTCCACGATGTACAGATTCCTGTAACGAGGGGGAACTACATACCTTCGTAGACGCCAGTGAAACCATCTATGCCGCTGCAACATACTGGAAAACTACTATGAACAACCAGGTCAGCATAAAACTAATAGCAGCAAAAGCCAAGGTGGCCCCACTCAAACCTACCTCTATACCACGATTAGAATTACAAGCCGCAGTGCTTGGCTGCCGTCTAGCAAACAGCATTCACCAAGAAATGGACACCAATATTAAGAAGAAGTATTACTGGTCAGACTCTCGAACGGTATTAGCATGGATCAAATCCGACCCACGCACGTTCAAAACCTTCGTCGCACACAGACTAGCTGAAATAGAAGAACTCTCAAAAACATCAGAATGGAGATACGTACCCACTAAACAAAACGTAGCTGACGACGCAACTAGATCGGCACCCCGAAATTTCGACAGCAACCATCGATGGTTCAACGGTCCAGAATTCCTAAAACTTGACTGCAACGAATGGCCTCAAGATCACAGTGATCGCTCACTACAAGTTACGGGCGAAGAAAAAACACAGACAGTAGCCACGGCGCGTCTCGTTTAACCACCTATACCAGACGTCAGCCGTTTCTCATCATGGACACGTTACCTACGAGCCTCAGCACGCTTCATACAAAGCGTCGAAGTTTTTAAAACATTAATAAATAAACCCGACAAAGTCACCGCCACTAAACGAATCGTCAAGGATAAAGCCTGGAAACCGTATAAAAAACAGATGACTCAACAAACACCCGCGAATCAAGAACCAACTATAAAAACCGTGAACAAACTAATACCATTATCAAGAAAATACATCAAGCAAGCTGAAACAATGTTGATACAACGAATTCAAAATGACAGTTTTATGAATGAAATTCAAAACCTTAAAGATCACAAGAAGTTCGCCAAAGGATCTCGCCTAAGAAGACTCACCGCCGTTATAGAAGATGATATAATGCATCTCGAAACTCGCCTATCCGCTGCCAACAACATAGCGATTTCCTACAAAAAACCCATAATACTCGATGGAAAACACCCGATTACACGATTAATCGTGAACCATTACCATCAAGAATATAATCACGGTAATCACAACACGATAATGAACGAGATTCGACAGAAATACTACGTGATATCCCTTCGAAACACCGTCAAAATTATAGCAAGAGAATGCCAATGGTGTAGAATACACAAAGCCGTTCCTATCACGACACCTTTGGGAGACTTACCGGTGGAACGCCTGCAACACAAAGAACACCCGTTCACCTGCACTGCTGTAGATTATTTCGGACCAATAACCATAAAAATTGGCAGAAAAACAGATAAACGCTGGGTGGCTTTATATACATGCCTCACAACGCGAGCAGTTCATCTGGAGATTGCTACATCCTTGTCAGCAGATAACATGATACTCACACTGCGAAGAATGATGGCACGTCGAGGGACACCTAAAACGATGTTTAGCGACAATGGAACAAATTTCATCGGAGCAAATAAAGAAATCAAGACAGCGTTGGAAAAAATGATAGATAAATCCAAAGAAAAGTGGTATGTCTGTAGGTAACGGCGGACAAAAGAAACAACCGTCTAGTACCAAAGCTAGTTTATTACTACCCGCGGGACTGCGGTGTACGTGTATATATCACATTCCTCCATCCTTACTTGAGGCTCTAAAACAATAGGTAATAATTAAAAACTAGATGTAACATAAAAACTACTCTAAAATAAACTTATAAGTACTTCCTATAATCTACTATTTTCCTTCTTCTTTCGGGACGTCCGGGCGAGCTTTGATTAGATTTAGATATCTCGTCTATGCTAGTTTTCAAGCAATCAGGAGCACGCTCAGACTCGGGCACGGGTACCTTAACTTCAGGTGTTGCCTCAGCATCATCTCTGTTACCACTAATTGGCACATTATCATCTGAATTTAGATTGTCACTCTTCGAAGCCTCAATATTAGGAATTAAGGTGTCTACAGGTTCGGGTGATGATACTGATGAAACATCCGTTAAATCCGATGACTTCTGCTCAGCTGAAGCCGAAGGAAAAGTTATTTCAGGTAAATATTCATTACAATAATCGTTCTCATCAACTATGTTAACTTCTCTTTTTAGCTTCCTAATTTGGTCCAAATGTCTTTTGCAAACAGTATCATATTTCTTAAAATAAATTTCAAAAATCCTTAGGCCGATTTTTTTTATTATTTTACCCGTTTCCCATATAGCTTTTTTGCTAGAAAACCACTTAGACCAAACTATTTCACCCACTTCAAAACTTCTACTTGGTTTTAATTGAACTTTTTCTTTACAAAGTGTAATGTCACTTTTATTTGGTATGATAACATCTAATCTAGAACGTATGTTTCGACCAAACATTAACTTTGCCGGAGTATCACCAGTAGAACAGTGGATTGTATTACGGTATTCAAACAGAAAACTCAATAGCTTTTCTTGTATAACTCGCTGCGGAGTGCTATTATTAATATCACTCATTATACACTTCAACATTTTTTTACAAATCTTTACTGAGTTTTCGGCTTGTCCGTTACTAGAAGGGTGATAAACCGGGGAAGTCATATATTTTATACCATGATTAGTACAGAAGTGATGAAATTCAGAGGAATTAATTTTTGGATCATTATCCGATACAACTAAACAGGGAATTCCAAAAGTAGAAAATACAAATTTCAGTTTGCATATTAATGCAGCCGTGGAGGTGCCGCCATTCATGTAAATACATTCTAACCATTTACTAAAGGCATCTATTATGATCAAATAAACGCAATGACCTATACTCATATAATCTATGTGAATTCGATACCAGGGCTGAGTAGACTGGGGCCAAGAGGCGGGCGGCGCGCGGGGAGGTGAGCTTCGTACCGACGCACACGCGTTGCACTGGCCTATCCATCGCTCGATATCTATATGTATGTGTGGCCATCATAACTCACTGCGTGCTATCAATTTCGTTTTAATTATTCCAAAATGAGCCGAATGTAGTTCCCTTAGCATTCTTTCTCTAAAAACGGATGGAATTACCAACCTATGACCACGAAACAAACATCCATTAATTACTTCTAAATCGGTTTTACAGTAAAAATAAGGTAATATTAATGTACAGGTAATTTTACGCGGCCAACCGTGTTTCATATAATTCATTACAGTGGCTAGCTCCGTATCATGCGCTGTCGCGTGCTTCATTTCCTCTAATGAAACCGGTTTTGCACTTGCATCGAGAAACAAAAACGTAATGTTTTGTTCCCCCCCTTCCTCTTCAACATTTGTTGATTCCGACTGAGGCAGCGGCGCTCTAGAGAAAAAATCCGCTACTAGATTATTTTTAGCCGATACATACTTAAAAGTATAGTTATACGTGGACAATATTATTGCGTATCTCTGTAATCTAAGGGCTGCTGTTACGGAAACACCATTTTTATTACCAAATATGGATAGAAGGGGCCTGTGGTCCGTCTTTAAGATGAATGGCTCCTGTCTACCGTAGAGATATTGATGGAAGTGCTTCACAGCAAATATAATCGCGGTAGCTTCCTTTTGAATTTGGCTGTAAACCTTTTCACTAGCTTGCAAAGACCTAGAAGCGAAAGCGATAGGACGCTCGCGACCTTCACCATCAGCGTGCGCGAGTACCGCTCCTAACCCTGCCGGCCCTGCATCCACAGTAAGTATGAGAGGTGCAGACGGGTCGAAATGAGAAAGAACACGGTCTGAGGCTAACTCCTTTTTTACCTTTTCGAATGAATTTTGTTGACGTTCTCCCCAGTGCCAAGTAACATCTACGCGGAGTAATTCATGTAAAGGGCCCAACAAGGCCGAAGCGTTTGGAATAAAATTACGGTAATAGTTAACTACACCTAAAAACCGTTTTATTTCTAGAACGTTTGTTGGAGTAGGCACCTTAAGAATAGCGTCTACCTTGTTAGAACACGTCTTTAGACCGTTTTTATCTATGACGTACCCAAGGTATGTTACGCTATCCTGAAAAAAAGGCACATTTATCCTTATGTAGTCTTAGTCCCGCATTTTGTAGTCTATGTAACACCTCCCTGAGCCTTAGTAAATGTAATTCTCTCGTGGGAGCTGTACAATATACATCATCTAACCAACATGTAACACCTTCTATACCCGCAAGCAGTGTTTCCATGGCCCGTTGGAAGATAGCAGGTGCATTCGCTAGTCCATAAACCAACCGGGTATATTTAAACAATCCTTTTTGAGTATTTATTGTAGTTAACTCTTGAGACGAACTAGATAGTCGAAATTGATTATAAGCATTACTTAAATCTATTTTTGAGTACTTAAACCCGCCACCAATCTTTGCAAAAACCTCTTCAATTCGCGGTAATGGATATTTATCAATATTTAAAACTTTATTTAAGGTGCAAGAAAAATCACCAGCGATTTTTACACTACCATTTTCTTTTAAAACTGGCACGATAGGTGTCGCGAATTCAGAAAAATTAACAGGAATCAAAATACCTAATTTAACCAATCTGTCTAATTCATCTTCAACTTTATTTTTTAATGCAAATGGAACTGAACGAGGCTTGATAAAAATTGGTTTAGCTGACTCCTTAAGATGTAATTCTACCTCAAACTTGTTAAAACAACCTAGTTCATCTTTCCAAAGGTCAGGAAAATCATTTAACAATAGCTGCACCTCCTCGGTATTTTTATTATGGATATTTATTTTGTTGACATTAGATGAAGCGAAATAAATATTAAATTTCATCATGAAATCACGCCCTAATAATGGAGGCCCCCCATTTTGTACAACATATAATTTTATGTTCTGAGTGGTGTTCAAGTACATAACGTTACAGATAAAGTATCCCAAAGGAATAATTTTGTGACCGTTGTATAAACACATCTTTAGGTCAGTGTTATTCAGTTTAAAATTTTTAAAATTATTTAAATACAACTCTTCTGAGATAACGCTTGTACCTGAACCCGTATCTAATTCCATAGGCAATTTTAAATTATTTAATTCTACAGTTATTTTTATAGGCTTACTATTAACGTACCTCATGTTAAACATATCGCATTCCTTACAGTCGTGATCATCATTTTCATCCGAAACCACCTCTAAATTATGCAACTGGGACTTCACACTTTGCTTAGTATTACTGCACATTTTTATTAAGTGGCCTTGAGATCCACACCCTTTGCATTTCCAGTTTTTAAACCTACATTGCGATGTTTGGTGATTTCTCATTCCGCACACTTCACAACGCTCACTGTCACTTGATGCTCGCGATGACGCTGCGCCATTTTTACGCCGCTCTCGTACCTTGTAAACTGGCTCCTCTTTGAAGACAGCTTGCGATGAACTTGCACCATCGGTGCTGATTGGTCTTCCAGCACGAGCACATGCCGCTTGTTGAGCAATTTCTATCGCTTTTGCAAACGTTAGCGTTCGAGAATCTTGTTCAAAAAGACGGTCGCGTTCACGGCCTACTTTTAAGCCTAAAACGAATTTATCTCGCAGCAATGTGTCTAGCATTAAATTCACATTAGCTTCAAACTCACAATATACGGCGAGACCTCTTAACCGCGCCGCCCAATTTTCGATACTTTCTCCATCAAATATTGCTGCGTCATAAAACTTCGCCCTATCAACTAAAGTTGACCTCTTCGGCCTAAATGGCCAATTCATTCGGAAGTACAAGGTTCCTTGCCAGACGGTAGGTTTCGTCCGATAAATGTGTCAAAAGTAATGCACACTTATTCTCCACTGTCACTTTGTTCAGCTTCATAAATTGGTTCAAACGTCCATAAAATACCTGCCATTCTTGTGTTTTATGATCGAATACGGTTAAACTGCCGATATAATTCATTGTCTTTTACTAATCACGCGCGGGTTGCGTGCGCCTCGTCGCCAGAATGGTATGTCTGTAGGTAACGGCGGACAAAAGAAACAACCGTCTAGTACCAAAGCTAGTTTATTACTACCCGCGGGACTGCGGTGTACGTGTATATATCACGTGAATTCAATGGAAATTCATACCTCCAGAAGCTCCACACATGGGAGGAGCATGGGAGAGACTAGTGCGATCAGTTAAAACCGCACTAACCGCAACCCTTAATACACGACATCCTCAAGAAGAAATATTTACATACATTACTTCTAGAAGCAGAACACCTCATAAATTCAAGACCTATAACAGAGGTATCCCTAGATCCCGACGACCAAGAAGATTTAACTCCAAACCACTTTCTGATTGGAAGATCAAGCGGGCACCTTCGCATGGGAGATTTCACGGACGACGAACTCATCGGCCCCCCAACATGGAAAACATTACAACGCCTCACCGTCCACTTCTGGAAACGCTGGCTCAATGAATATCTACCCACGATAACACCGCGATACAACAACAATCATAATGAATTCATTAACCCAACCATCGGCGACATTGTAATAATAATCGATAATTCCCTTCCCCGAGGCACCTGGCCAAGAGGTGAAATCATCAAAACCTACCCCGGACCAGACGGAAAAAAACGTATAGTAGACGTTCGCACTACCGCCGGAATACTAAAGCGACCGGTTTCCCGCCTAGTGAAAATCGCGCAATCTTCTTCCTCAACATGAAGTGCTCCAGATGTCATCTTCGCACGGAGGGGAGACTGTTGAAGATTCACGATACCTAAATTGATTAAGTAAATTAACAAATACTTTTGCGAGACCTTGTATCAATAACTTCCTTATTATAATAATCAACTGATTATTATAATAAGGAAGTTATGTTTTAATAGTTGATAATGTAGATATATTGGTTATTTGTATGAAAAATATAAGTTAGTTGCGAGACCTAATCAGTAGTCATAAGTCTATTTAGAGTATATTTTATTAGTAATAAATATAGAGAGCAAAATACGATTTATAGCTGTAAAATTAAGTGAGGCATATAGTATCAAACCCGGCAGTCTCCAGTCAGGGTCAAAAAAAAGTTAACAATGCAAATATTTTCTCTATGGTAAATTCTCCATTACGTAAAAGTTAAGGCGTTTCAAAGACGGCTATCTCTCATACAAGACGCAATTAAAAATGAATGTCGGTAACAAACCTCCGCATTCATTTCTTTCAAACATGGCAGTCTCCGTTCCAACCAATCAGAGCTCGGCATTTAGTATGGCGTCTGCTGTCACAGCGCAAAGATCTCCACGTGGATTATTGTCATTTTTATTGGGATTTCTTATTATAAAGTGATATTAGTTGTGTAAAATAGACAAATGGATAATCTAGTACGACCCTGTTCACCTAGACAATCGAGAAAAAGGAAAAGTGATCCAGAAAATTGGAAAAGAAATGTGGCTAAGAGAGAGAGGTTTGTATACTGCGATATATGGTTTTGATACTTGCCCATTACTATATTCTTATGTTAGTTTGGTTCACTTTTTAAAGTGAAACTTCGGCTTGTTGAGAGTAAAATTTCAAGGTCGTGTGACGGAAATTCGTCACGAATGGCAACGGAAGTCGAAATTTCAAAAGATGTCAAAGAAGTTTCACGTGTGCTCGGCACACACGCTTTATTTTTGATTTTTGATAATACCATGTAGTACTATAAAAATGCGTAAAATGGACTTGGCAAAGTTACAAAACTCGTAGTGTCATTTTATTTTTTATTAGTTATAAAACTCATATCTTTTATAGTACTTGACTGCCCATGATAAAATTACGTTAATTTATTTTCCTTTTTCACTTCTTGTAGAGGTATTCATCGAAGCAACTTCCTGAGCGGCCAAGATGCGGACATGACACAAATGCATTTAAATGTGGAACTGTTTCTATAGCTGATGTAAAATATTTCCATGATGCCTTTTTTAAATACAAAGAAAAATCGAAGCAAGATGCATTCCTTTTAAAATATTGTAAGCCGAAACAAATTAAGAGACGACGTGGAACAAAGGGTCCTCAAAGACAGAAACTCTTACAAACAAAATATACAATGTACTGTTCAAGTCAAATATGTACCATTCCAATATGTCCACAGGCATTTTTGAGAATTTTGCATGTAACAAAACACAGGGTTCAAACAATCATGGCACATTTTTTTAAGACTGGTACTTTATTACCTGAAAATCGAGGTGGCAATCACAAACAGCACAAATTTGGAGAAAAACTAATTGCAGTCAAAACTTTCATTAATTCCTTTAACTGTGAAGAAGCCCATTATTGTCGAGGGAAATCTAAACGATTATATTTGCCAGCAGAACTTAGCATTAACAAAATGTTTAAAATGTACAATGCCCAAGCAAATGAAAACGTAAAAGTGAAAAGAGGATATTTTAGAACCGTTTTCAACAATTTCTATAATTTGGGATTCGGATCACCGAGAACCGACGTGTGTTCAACGTGTCTTCAGTATGATGAATTGATTAAAACGCACCAAAAAAACGACGACCTACAAAAAAAAACCGATGACCTAATACAGAAGAGAGTGCACAAATTGCGAGCTAAAGCTTTTTTTCAGTTAGTTCAAGAAGAGCAAGATGGCATGATAACACTTTCTTTTGATTGCCAAAAAAATAGCCCTATGTCAAAACTACCAGACCAAAGTACGTATTATTCCAGACAATTGTATTTGTATAATTTTACAATAGTGCAGGGAAGTTCAAAAGCTGCACTGTCTCCAAAGAATACATTTGCCTACTGTTGGACCGAGGATAAGTTCGCAAAAAGCTCTAATGAAATAGCGTCAGCTGTTTATCATCGGCTTTGTTCGACAGATTGGACAGATATTACTAAAGTTCGTTTGATTGCGGACGGCTGCGGGGGCCAAAATAAAAATACCACCATGGTGGGTATGCTTGCTAAATGGCTAACATCTAAAGCCCCAAGTCATGTGAAAAACGTAGAAATTGTATTTCCGGTTGTAGGACATTCCTTCATAACTCCAGATAGAGTCTTCGGGCATATAGAACGAGATATCCGCAAAAGGGAAATAATAAAAAACGCTGATGGTTATTTGGATATTATTAAAAATTACAGTACCATTATTGAATTAGGAAAAGGTGATTGCAAGGTTTATGATTGGAGAGATAGTTTAAAAACTGTCCTGAAAGATGTCGGTTCATGGCATTTTGCTTTTCAAAAGAGCAAGCGATTCTACATTAGGAGAACAAAAAGCAAAGTTGACGTTGTAGTTAAAGGGGATCTTTACTATAGAGTAAGTGATGGAAAATTTGGAGGCATAACAAAAAAGAACAAAAATATGAACATGCTTAATCCGCCAGAAATTCATTCATCAGGGAAAGTTAACAGTAATAAATTGACAGATGTCAAAAAACTATTGCAAACGCACTACGGAGACAGCTGGATGGATGATGAAGAGCTTGTGTATTTCAGAAATTTGATTCTGCCTGTAAAAAATATGTACGAGGATGCTATCCCCTTAAATGACAACGAAAATGATGAAAAAGCGAATTCCAAGATGATTCCCCAGACTTAAAAATATGAATCTGTATTTTTAATTAATAAAAAGAATATTTGATTACTATATTAGGGTTTTATTTCTGAAATCAACATTTGCATGGTATTAAATTTTTTTTAAACTTTTATTAGATTTCGAAGTTCTATCCTAACACTCAAAATATGTAAGTATCAAATCTGGCTAGTCATGCAATCACGTATCAAGATGGCGGCGTTCAAATCAAATACGGCAATATCCAACACTGTCCATATCAAAATTAGCAGTCTACACAAGTGTATTTCAAATCCGGCAGTCTCCATTTTAATAATAAAGAATTTACTTCTTAAATATTACAAAATAGTTATATTTCATTACTGAAATTAATTCAACAATTCTTTGAAGATAGAATTTGTCAATATACGCTGATATCTAAAATTAATAAACCTAAGAAATGTTTTTTGTTGATAACTCGAACTTGTGACAAGTGGAGATTGCCGACTTTGATATTATATGCCTCAAGTATAAGATTATTTGAATAGATTTATTAAGCTGTCGACGCTTCCCCGTCACCAACCATACTGAAGCTAACCAAATTGTAAACAACCGCTTCACTCTTTATGTATCACTATCTCTGTCTACTAATATTGCTTTCTCTTTTACCTGTACTTGCATCCTTGTCTCGCATATACTCCAATAAAGATACCGATATGCGCGCGCTTCTGTGAGCATAAAACCCCGCCTTACGCGGTCAAATCAAGCACTTCACTCGCTGACTCTGAAGCGAACGCATTTCACTTCGCTTGTTGTTTTATTTTCACTACTGTGGATTGGACTCGTCTACGATCCTCCACAATACCTGTATAGTGTTGCATATGGAATAAAGAAAGAAAGAAAGAAAGAAAGAAAAACTTTATTTGGATACACACACTAGAATTAAAATACAACTTAATAGTCTACACAACAATTATTATAGGAACGGTGTGATCCCAAAATGGTCTTCACTCAGCATGTTTGCAGTGCCTGTTAAGACACAGCGCTGATCTTCCGTGAAGCCAGACGTGACGTTTGGACGGTAGGCACTGTCAGAGCTTCGCTTAAAAACTATGGGTACAATAATACAATTTAAAAGTAATATAAAATTAAAAAATAAGAAGTGTAATAATAATAAATAAAAAATAATATAAAAGATTTGTATACATATATAATATTTTGTTACGATCGAACCGATAAAAAAAAAAATAAAAAATAATAATAATAAAAAATAGAAATAATAAACACACTTAGGCACCCTTGTTCAAATATTTTGTTGTTGGAAAAGATATTCTCTTAATTTCTTTTTAAAAGAGAGTTTAGACATGCTAATATCTCTTAATGGCGGAGGTAGGTCGTTCCAACATTTAGTAGCCGCGAATTTAAAACTACCACGAAAAGCAGCCTTAAAATGTCGCGGCATTTTAAGGGTCCATGTGCGATTTAACCTTGTATCCAAACTTTTCAGCCACGCGAGTTTATCATATAAATAGACAGGCTGCTGAAACTTTAATACTCCGAAAAGTAATGAAGCTAAATGCAAATCCCTCCTTGTTTTCATATTAAGTAGTTTGGCGTCGTTAATAAACGGTGAGGTATGCGTTCTAGGTGGAATATGAAAACAGAACCGAGCACAGGCGTTCTGAACGCGTTGTATCAGACGCTGAGTGCGAACAAGCAGTCGTGGTCCGTACAGTGCATCAGCATAGTTAAGCTTCGAGAGTATTAAAGTCTCACATACCTTAACACGCACATCTACGCTTAGGTATTTCCGCACCCGGTATAGTGTTCTTAACCTGTAGAAGCAGCTGCGCGCATTTTCAAGGATGTGGTTCTCAAAACGAAGTTCACTATCCATTAGTACTCCCAGATTTCTGGCCTCATTAGTGTACTGTAATGTTTCATTTTTAACAAGTACTGCATAATCGTTGGGCGATACTTTTGCTATTGCTTGGCGTGATCCAAGCAACATATATTTGGATTTGGTAGGATTTAGGACTAACTGGTTCATATGAGCCCAATCTGCTATACTGGTGAGATCAATATTTAATTTATTAATTGCTTCACTGTGAAGACCTGGTTTAAAAGAGATATACAATTGGATGTCGTCTGCGTACATATGATAATTACAATTTTTTATGCTATTTACTATATCTGCAGTGTATAATATAAAAAGGATAGGACCTAGGATTGAGCCTTGTGGTACTCCTCTGGACAGGAACTTCTGCTCCGAAGAAACTGTCCATCCTGTAGAATCACGCAGTTCTACGTGCTGGCTCCGCTCACTGAGGTAACTCGTGAACCACTTAATCGAATTTGGGGAAAACCCGTAAAACTTGAGTTTTGCAATTAAGAGGGCAATATTAATTGTATCAAATGCACGTGAAAAATCTAATAAGGTTAGCACTGTAACTTCACTCAAATCCTGTGAAGCCAACATATTATCCACAACGTCAATTAGAGCGGTGGTTGTACTTCGAAACTTTCTGAAACCGGATTGCTTATTTGGTAAAAAATTATTGCTTTTGAGGTAAAATGATAATTGAGCACATACGACTTTTTCAAGAATCTTTGATAGGCACGGGAGAATACTAATTGGTCGTAAGTCTTTTAGTTCTTGAACATTTGATTTTTTAGGTAGTGGTTTGACCACTGCTGACTTCCATATCTGTGGGAAAGTCCCTGTGCTGATAGAACGATTTATGATTTGTGTTATTATACCTAGTGTGGAATACCAGTTGATTTAGCAACAGCTCTTATTTTTAAACCATAAAGACGAAATTGCGTTTCTGTGAAAATACAAGAAACAATATTTAATGCTCTTACTTCAGGTCTATAAAAATCCAATAATTTCTTCTTAAAATAAACTTAAACATCTTTTTTAAATGTCAATGAAAGAAACATTGGTGACTTTAAGAAAAGGTTCGATATATGAACTCGAGAAAAGAGTTTTGTTACATACTTTTTAAATAAATTTGTTCTTTCCACCTCGTTACGTACACATTCCAAAAGGATATGCTTGATATCTTTCAACCAAAAATATTCAGAGGAAAATGTCCAGCACGCGCTCTTAAAGCCGTTACACCTGCTCAGATCAGCACCATCAATTCATGAAACACGTCTGTCTTACTGTGGGTTGAATGGTTTTAAATCAAATTCCCTTGCTAAGAGAATTTTCATCAAATACTCTTTCCAAATTTTAATCCAGTATTCTTTTACTATTTGGAGAGCATATGACCAGTATGGTAAAAAATCAAAATGAATGCCATCTTTTACAGCTTCGTTGGCCAATTTGTCAACAATTTCATTACTAGCATAGCTTTCCTCTGGTTTTCTGCAACAGTGCAAAGATTACCTACCATTAAATTAGCTTAGAGTGTTATCGGTTGTGTTGTTAAACAATTTGTTGCAATTTAACGACCATATTTTTCGCCCAATTATAATTTAGTTTCAAATGACGATAAAAACACCAGTAGTCTAATGGCCATCAACAAAAATGTTGAATAAAATATTTTATTTCGTAAGTTTTTCTCATATATAATCTCTTAATTTTTACAGAGGTTTACTACGAATCGTTTATAAGCTATATATAAAATTTGATACACTTAATTTTTTTTTTTTTTATATTAAAATGTTATGAATATGTCATATAATTTTTTTACCACACCCTCACTCGTTTTTCTCGTATGTCCGAAGCTTGGTGGGTGCAAAATGCTTTAGCATTAAGCTCATTAAGTATTTTTTAATATTAAAATATTAAAAATGCAAAGTGAGACCTACAATTTTACTTTCAATTTTTTTTAATTTTCAATTCGTTTAAGCATTATATATATATTTCATAAAAATTTTTAACTACACACTCACTCGTTTTTCTCGCACATCCGAATTAATCTTAATATATATAAATCTCCTGTCACGATGTTTGTCCGCGATGGACTCCTAAACTACTTAACCGATTTCAAATTAAATTGGCACACCGTGAGCAGTCTGGTCCAACTTAAGAGATAGGATAGCTTAGGTCTTTAATTATAGTCGCAATTTTTTTTCATTGTAAATTATTTGTCTATGATTAATTGACAGTCACAACTCACATGTTATATTTATATATATACTACTATACTCATTTAAGGCTTAGCGATACTGAAAACTTTAAAAACAAAATCAAACGCAGACGAAGTCGCGGGCAACAGCTAGTAATTTATAAGTATTTATATTCCAATGTTTAAAATGTAACCCTTGCGAAAATGCGAAGTTAGGCCTTAATTTTTTTTGTTGCAATTGATTTAAATTTTTAATTCGATCAAGCCATATTTTAAGGGATACCGATGTATGGAAATAGAGTTTGAGATTTAGAGATTACCTTATCACCACTATTTTTATAAGTTCACGTTATGTATATCTTATTTCTTTAAACGAGCAATTATTTTATTTATTTTAAATATAAATATATATATGGAATCTCGGAATCGGCTCCAACGTTTTTCATGAAATTTAGTATACAGGTGGTTTCGGGGGCGGTCAATCGATCCAGCTAGGATTCATTTATATTGGACATACTATTTTCCTAAGTCGACTCATTCGCGGACGAAGTCGCGCGGGTCCGCTAGTGGAGATTTTATACAAAAAGCGGGGCATAAGAAACTGGAAATTTGGAAAGATTGGATTACAGAGCCCTAGACTTGATATGTTATTTTTTTTAAAGCAGCTTAGTCAAACTTACGTGAAAATATTCATTCAGTGTCAATATCTGTTTGATCGATTAAGCATAAATCCCGCTGAGCAATAAAAAAGATAGATATGGATAAACGAAATCCTTCGAATTAATCCAAGAAGCAGAATCTTTTTGAAGTGAGAACAGATTTAAAAGTTTTACCGGCAATGCCTTATTGAACGGCTACAATGGAAAGGTTCTAGGATACTCTGATGCGTGGAAACTTGGCTAGATCAACAATTTATCAATATATTTTTTAATATCGCGTGCAAAACAATATTTCATTAAGTATATAGTTTCCACTATAAATCATCTATTCCCAATTTGTAACGTTTTATCACCATACTTTACTTAATCTCTTTTTCTCAATTTATTAATTCAAATACGTGCTAACTTTTCCTTCCCGCCAATCGATCTTGTCAAACTCGCGTCACCCGCCATAGATCCTATACTTTTCTTTGATAGTCTACTAAAGACCATAATTCTATTTTCAATACATTATCAATGAGTATACAAACTATGATTTGTTGATATATTTAATATAATCATCGGGTTTATCATAGATAAAGTGCTATAATTCCCTATATCCTAACACGCGCGTGCACCAATGCATTTCTATTAGATATATGATTTATAGCTCTCCTTCTCCGTTCTCTTTACAATCTATCTTGATTCCCTCTCGTGTAACTCTAAATTATTAAATTAAATTATAAATTCATTTATTTCTGCCTTTACCCATACTATAATGGAATCAATATTACAATAACAAAAAAAAAATAAAAAAAAAGCTAAATCGAAAATAACTTTTAAATCAAAATTAACTAATTAAAATTCACATCGTCGTCATAACTTCCGTGATGTCTACCGCAGCAATGTCGAATATAAACACAACACCCACTTAAACCTCTGGATGGGATGGATGGAAAGCTCTCTGTCAGTCTCCTCTTAACCCTAAAGCTTCCAAAAAAGAAATTCGACGAAGTTGCACTTTTTACACACTGCGATTATAATTAGGTTCAGTTCGCCAAACATATTAAAAACACATTATGAGTAATTATAATAAATTACCCATACATTCAGCTTCAAAAATAATAATTATATTTGGACATTCCAGTTTATAGTATCACTCCGCACGGCGTTAGGCAGTGGCGATGGATTATCATCTTTTCAACTAGTAAGTTTTTTCATTGTATTCTTTTGAGCCTAGAGTTACAGTACGCGCGGCGAGAGTTTGGCTTTGACCGTTATTGCGCAGAAATCAGAAATTGGGTATCAACGGGCAATTAGCGGGGTGTGGGGCGGGTGTGTAGGCGCACGCGGTGCTCTGATTGGCGCTCCAGTCGTTCCCTGCCTCTCGCATCGATACGACGTACCGCGCACTCCTGTTGTACAATCACGTTCACAAGTGAATTGCTATTTTCGTTAATTGTTTATTGTTGTCGATTGTTATTATTTGTTGAGTTTGTTTGTTTAAGTTTGTCAGTTAAGTTTTTTTTGTTAAATATTAAAAAGTGATTTGAAAATGCGTAAAAAAAACATTGTTTTAAAAAAGCAAGCACTGAAAATGATATATGACGTGAATTTTTAAAGAAAGAAGCTGACGAATGTGTCGATTCATTGAAGCAAATTCGAAGTCAGATTGAGGAAGTTGCTTCTTTACTCAGTCAGTCGGAGAATAACCAAACTATACAGACTATGCAGGTAATGAAAACGGAAACTGTTTCTAAATTAAATTGTGTAGTCAGTAAATTAGCTAAAATTCAAAAACGGACATCGGAGGCCACTAAGACTTCAATTGGAACTGTAAAAAATATCGCAAATCAAGCCAAGAGTTCCGATTTGCTAATTACTTTCAGAACACCTGGAAAAAAACGTCCCAGAGCTAAACCAGTTACGAATATTGATAATTTTGACCAAGGTATTATAAAAAGATGTATACACAATTTTCACAAGATGAATAATGAACTTCCCACCATTGAGAAACTAAAAAAGAAACTTGAGGAAGATATAAACTTTAAAGGGTCAGAAACAAGTCTTCGTGTAATTGTAAAGGAGTTAGGATTTCGCTGGAAAAAAACAGAAAACAACCGTAAATTACTAATAGAAACATCGAATATCCGATTACAACGCATTGAATATTTAAGTAAAATAAGAAAATATCGACAAGAAGGAAGACCCATTGTTTACACAGATGAATCCTACGTAGATTCATCGCACTCAACAACCAAAGCCTGGAGCGATGGCCCTACGGAAGGACTAAAAAAACCCATTTCTAAAGGACAACGAGTCGTGATAGTCCACGCAGGATCTGAAGCTGGGTTTATACCAAATGCTTTATTAACTTTTAAAGCCGGCACCAAAACAGGGGACTATCACGACAACATGAATTACGAGAATTATGAAAAATGGCTTAGGACACAATTAATTCCCAACCTACCACCCAATTCTGTAGTGGTTGTCGACAACGCTTCATACCACAATAAACAATGGGATTTAGCACCGTCCTCCAATACCAAAAAAGCCGATATGCAGAATTGGCTAACTGATAAAGGCATACAATATGATTCAACAATGCTCAAGCCACAATTGTACAACTTGATAAAAGCTAATAAAGAAAGATTTAAAACTTTTTCAATAGATCAAATTTTAGCAGAAGCAAATCATAGCATATTAAGATTACCGCCTTACCATCCAGACCTCAACCCCATAGAAATAGCATGGGCTACTATTAAACAATATGTAGCTAGCAAAAATGTTAAATGGAATTTACAAGAATGTACCAAACTTATCAAAGAAAAAGTATCCTTAATGGGTGCCCAGGAATGGTGAAAAATATGTAAAAAGGTAAAAGATATAGAAGAAGAGTACGTCAAGAGTGACCATGTAGTTGATTTACTTACCGAGCAATTTATAATTCGCGTCGATGATAGTTCCGAAGACGATGATTCTGATGATGGTTATGAAGATGATGATGATGACAACTGCAACCGAGGAAGCCCTGAACCCGGACCCTCAACAAGCAAAAGACGTTGCACAATTTCGTGTCGCGGCAGCACCACTGGACCATGCGGTGATTTCATAGAAGGCGTTAAACCTTTAACTGATTCAGAATCTGAATAGCACTGCTGCTAAGACTTTTTTTTAATGTTAACTTATGTATTTAATAATTATTTTAAGTTTTCTTTTGTTTGTATGTACCAATTTTACATGTATCTTGGAATAAATAATTTTATTAAAAAACAATTATTTAGAATTTTCATCGCTGTCTCTGTAAACTTTAAAAGGAAATAAACATTTTATATAAGTAAAATAACTATCAATAGTTTTAATAAATGAAGAAGTTTATCTATTTCGTATTATTTTCTAGCATTATTACCACTGTACATGAATTTTGACCCACTCAAATATCCAACCTGGTACATAAAAAAGGAAAAGTATTGTGTGCGTGACAGTACCCATGCGCAGTAATCCCCTCCACCCGAAGGTCAAAGCCAAACTCTCGCCGCGCGTACTGTACCGACATAGCTCAGCGAGTCGCGAAGCTGATGTGGCAATGGGCGGGGCACATAGCTCGGAGGACCGATGGACGTTGGGGTCTTAAGGTGCTGGAATGGCGACGCCGCACCGGTAAACTCGGCGTAGGTCGGCCCCCAATGAGGTGGACAGATGACATCAGGCGAGTCGCTGGGAGCCGCTGGAGGCAAGCGGCCCAGGACCGTGTATTGTGGAACTCCCTACAAAAGACCTATGTCCAGCAGTGGACGTCGATTGGTTGATGTGATGATGATTCTTTTGAATAATTTTTTTATCAGTATGTATTACGGCCGAGTGGCGCAGTGGGCAGCGACCATGCTTTCTGAGTCCAAGGTCGTGGGTTCGATTCCCACAACTGGAAAATGTTTGTGTGATGAACATGAATGTTTTTCAGTGTCCGGGTGTTTATCTGTATATTATAAGTATTTATGTGTATTATATTCATAAAAAATAATCATCAGCTATCTCAGTACCCATAACACAAGCTACGCTTACTTTGGGGCTAGATGGCGATGTGTGTATTGTCGTAGTATATTTATTTATTTATTTATTAAGTTTAGTTAATATAATCATTCATTTATTTATATTTTTATGTGGTCATATGCACCATCCACTTATTTCTCTACGCAATTGGTTAACGCGAAGAGATCGCAAAGGCCGCCAAATTGTATACGCGGTGTTGTGTTGTTTTTCATATATTTCTGTGCTTTCGTTTGGTATTTAATAGCTAAAACAATTAACAAAACCCGGGAACGAAGATGTGCGAATTGGTGTAAAATCATAATTACTACATTGTGCAAATAATTTACTTTTTAAACGTTTCAGCTCGCGCGGCTGTCTTTCCCTACTGTGGAAACAGTAAGTATAACTACACAATACATATTATATATAATGCTAAAATTTTAACTCGGTCGGTGCAGAACTTTTTGAGTTTTAGAAGCGTATACAAACCAACATATCATTTTTATATATATATAGATAACGTAGGTATATTTAAATTATCTATGTATTTGTATCTTTACATTTTGGTATTTCTGTATATCTAATTACTCTTGGCACTATCTAGTTCTCTTGCTGTAAGTCCTATCTACAAAGGTTGCTTGTAAGAGATTGCTTGCAGCAATAAGGCCGCCTTTCCATGTCAACATTGTGTACTGTATACTCCTTACTGTTTCTTTTCCTGTATGTTATACGTAAAATAAAGTGTTTCTTCTTCTTAAAGCACTTTTGAAACTTCAAGTCTGTCTGTTTGTAGTGACTCTAGCTAATTCAGTCTACTATCCTAAATACCTTACAAGTGACAGAGTACATAAGACCATTTTATATTTCAGAAACCATACAACATGCCAAGCACGAAAGACATAGATCCAAAACATAGCTATGCGGACGAGAAATTCGAGAAACTGATGGAGTACACAAGTTACATGAATGCACGGATAAAAGAGCCGCACAACCCTGTGAGTTCAAACACGATTTTCGCTGAGAAATCAAGTGTCATTCATCATTTGCCTAATAAGATCACTCTATTTAGTTCAAAATCAAAAAAATATCCACTTGTGACCGTTACTTCCTTGTACTGGGTGACCTTTCCGATCGTCTTGAAGTAAATAGGTTGTGACAGGTAAATGAAATATACGCCCATGGCATGGATGGTTACTTTATTTATTTTTAAGTTTCAGGAACTCATTAAGATGTTTATTCTATAAATTAATTCCACTTATTTATAGTAAAACAAAAGATATAAAGAAAATACTACTGTATTTAACTTGCCTATCACACCCTTTTTTTCCAAGACGATTGCAAAATTCAGCCAGTATGTAAATCTACAACTAACTTTTGTCATCATTCTACATCATATTTCCACCCACCTCTTTTCTTTTTTTTTTTTTTCCTTTTACGCAATTGGTTGCCTGAAAGAAACCGCTATGTAGCGATAAGGCCACCAAGTTGTACTCTCTTGATATGTATTTATATCTCTGTAATTACTTTTTTTCTTTGGTGTACAATAAAAGTGTATTCATTCATTCATTCATTTATATTATCCTGATCTTTATGGCCTTGACATGTAAGCATATTTCATAGTTTTACAAATTATGATTAGAAATTTCAAAGTGAGACTGACAAAATCCCAAAATTGTGCAGTCAGACGCTTGCTGATCACTCTTGCTCAGCAAGCACACAATAGAAGCTAAGCTCGGCGAAAAATCTCAGACAAATTTCATTAAAATCCAAAACATATTTTTATCATCGAATCCTGAGGCATTTTGAGGATCTGCACCGTTACGTAAATTATATCCCATTATCACGCTTTGCTTCCGCGTTTTTTATACGCGCCGCAGTACACAAGGATCCAATGCATCCGGAAAGCGAGCCCTACTACGACACAGACAGATTATGAAAATTAAGCTTAATTTGCTGTAGCCCGCGAAAAGCAGGAGAATCTGTATGGTGTTATATATAATTTCTCCATTTCTTACACTCCACACCAAACAGATCTTCGGCAATGTACCCTCTACGCACGTTTCGCTCCGAAACCGGAGCATTCTCTGGAGATGTTGACTTTACAATGATGAGATGTGACTATGAGATACAATGTATCTTAACAATTATTCATAACGTGCGAAACGTGCGTAGAGGGTACATTGCCGAAGATCTGTTGAAATTATAAATTACACCATACAGATTTCTCCTGCTTTTCGCGGTGTACAGCAAATTAATTTTCATAATATATCATGGATTTCCGCAAAGTAACGCCTGCTTCTCTCCAAGATAGACAGATGATTATTCCTATCCACTTACAAATAGCAGCGTATATAAACAACAGTTTTTTCTGCATATAGACGGAACGCAGAGAAATCCTAGAGGCCACACAAAAGAAGCTGTTCTCATTTATAGACACTCACATAAAGGATTTGAAGCGGTTACTCTTCGAGACAGACATGGCGCTTATGTCGATGGTATTGTTAAAGTTGAACAAGAAGATGGACACCTCGGAGGCAAAGATTAAATCGACGCAGGCGAAAATACCTTTTGGATTGTACACAAGCCCTGGTGTGTGAATAAATTTTTTTAACAGACTTTAGAGGAGGTTTTTTAAATCAACGCGTAAAATATTACTAAACCTATATATAAAATATTTTATGTTCTCTTTTCCTTAGCATAGGTGACATAAATACCTGATTTAAAAGCTGTCTGCCCGCGGTTTAGCTCGTAAACAATTTTCAATTCTCCCTCGGGAACTACTTAAGGAATCGGGATAAAAGGTAGCCTATGTTCTTTTCCATGTCAAAGGCTACTTGCATGCCAAATTACATCCAAATCCGTTCAGCTGTTTTGCGTGATTGAGTAACAATATTAGTAGGATATGAATAAAAACATAACGGTTATTTTAATTTCTTAATCGAAGTTAAAGTTATTTAATCTCATTGTTTTTAAAAATAAATAAATAAATATACTACGACAATACACACATTGCCATCTAGTCCCAAAGTAAGCGTAGCTTGTGTTATGGGTACTAAGATGACTGATGAATAATTTTATGAATAATATATAATATAAATACTTATAAAATACAGATAAACACCCAGACACTGAATAACATTCGTGTTTATCACACAAACATTTTCCAGGTGTGGGAATCGACCCCACGGCCTTTGAATGAGAAAGCAGGGTCGCTGCACACTGCGCCAATCGACCGTAAAATCGTCCGTTTTATACTATCCGCTTTGTCCGAAAGCTTTAATGCCGCCACAGGGCAAAACGAGTTGTTGTAATGTTTTGGTTTTAACAATTGTAATTAAGATATTTGTATAAAGTCTAACACTGATTTATTGTTCTTTTAGTAGGAAACTATGATAATTAAAATAAAAGTTTAAAATAAATAAATGTACTACGACAATACACATATAGCCATCTAGCCCCAAATTAAGCGTAGCTTATGTTATGGTCACTAAGATGACTGATGAATATTTTATAAATAATATACATAAATACTTAGAATATACAACACCCAGACACTGAAAAACATTCATGCTCATCACACAAACATTTTCCATCGAACCCACGGCCTTGGACTCAGCAAGTAGGGTCGCTGCAAACTGCGCCAATCGGCCGTCACATAAAATATATTCTGAACCTGCTTTTTTTCGTGTTTGTTTCCATCCTTAGGTTACCAGTTTCGTTTCCAACAAACAAGCGGCCCAGGGTGTGTGTTTTGGAAACTAGCGGGAAGCCGTGGATTTGAACTCCACAAAAGACCTATTCAAGCAGTGGACAATCGGTTGAAGTTATGATGATGATACCCGTTTTGGGCTTGACTCGTACCCATTTAATACCCAACCGTTGAGGACGCCTTTATGTTCGAAATTCAAATTATCTTGTGTTGTCTATGGCTCTGTAGATACCCAGATTGTCAGTAGCAAAGACATCACACAGACGCATTTCGTTGCTTCTGTTACATTAAAAACATCGTTTTTTTCATCATCATGTCAACCAATCGACGTCCACTGCTGGACATAGGTCTTTTGTAGGGAGTTCCACAACACACGGTCCTGGGCCGCTTGCCTCCAGCGGCTCCCAGCGACTCGCTTGATGTCATCTGTCGTTCTTTTTACAGAGTTCAAATGCCTAGGAACATCTTACTATATCGCATCACCGCACAATCAAGAAGATGTCCAGATGATACTGTCGAGCGAGAGGAAGCCACACTGCTACACGTTTAGAGGTATAAAACATTTATCTATATAAATAATATCTTTATTAACAAAGCAAGCAAACGAGAAAGCCAGACATCTATACGGCTTTTTTGTAAGACTGTCGATTTATCATTTATTTATAAAATTTTGAAAACTTTCTGAAGTTATACTTCTTTTGGCGCGTTAGGGAAAAACGGTGAGAGTAGATTTATAAATAAATAAATATAGTACGACAATACACACATCGCCATCTAGCGCCAAAGTAAGCGTAGCTTGTGTTATGGGTACTAAGATGACTGATGAATATTTTCATGAATAATATACATAGATAAACACCCAGACACTGAAAAACAGTCATGTTCATCACACAAACATTTTCCAGTTGTGGAAATCAAACCCACGGCCTTTGACTCAGAAAGCAGGGTCGCTGCCCACTGCGCCAATCTTATCTATACTACCAATACACTTTAAAAAAGCAAGTTATAACTGACCTATGCTTCAACATTGAATATATTTTTTTGCAGATTCGCAAGTTTTAAACTGTAGGTGACGCCATGGTACCTGCAAAATACTTTGATAGTGACCATTCAATGGTCAACATTTTGTGTGTTAAATGACCCAACTGTTTCAGGGGCCTTCGCTTTTAGCGGATTTTACCACAGACACTCGGAGACCACCTACGTGGGCCCCCATGCTGAACAGTTTCAGGCCAAAGATCCAAGCCAAGGACTCTACTGCCACTCGGATGACAACTGGAGCGACGCGCAATGCATATACAAGTAAGATAAACTTAGTATTCGTAATTTTTTATGGTTTTCCAGACAATCATTAAATCCTTCAGGGTGTATTGTGATGTAAATTATTATATATTATTATTTGGTATTTGAGGTGTTTTTGAAGAAACGAAAACTAATAATATAAGTTACATAATAAAAAACGTCTGAGCCCGAACTTTTATTGAAAAATACATTTCTAAAAAGTGCATCCTTAAAAAAGCGGACAGTGCAAATTCTTTGAATTCCTTCTTTGAATCGATACAAAAAGAAAGCAGAAAGACGTAAGCAAGTTTGACCGCCATTAACGCAATTCGGAATATCAACAAATGTGAATCTCACAAGAGATCAACTCCCCTTGACGCAAAGTTATTAAATGCAAAGAAGCATATTTAGTTTTCCATACAAACGAATTAAATTTTTTTTTATGGCAACCCTATTGAAGATAAAAGACCGACACGAGCATAGTACCTACGCTACGCGATGCGTGCCTAATTAAGTGTCAGGAGCAGTGGCGTGCACTGGGTTTCTTGCCAGGGTATGCATACAGCAGGAAAATTGCATAAAATAGCAAAAATCCTCCTCCTAGACGAGCTGTATTTCAATTTTAGGGTAAGCAGTGCTTTTGTGCATGTATGAAGTGCACGCCACTGGTCAGGAGCTACATGACTTTAATTTTGCATGTTATGTTAGGGCTGTATCTGATTTATTTCAGTAAAAACTATGGCAGCGGTTTACTCAAAAACTATTAGGTTTTCGGTTTAACAGATTAGCCTCAGAGACAGTACATAATGCACCTCTAATGCCTGTGAAGTGTTATTTCGGTTTTCATTTACACGCAGCGTAGATTTCAATTAAATATTCGTTAACAGAATTAACCCGAGAGAAGAATTTCCGGAATCTGTGGAATACGAACCGAAGGTATCGTACTGGTGTGGTCCGTACCGGTATTTTATACCTGCGACGACCGACGTGAGATGTATTTTCTCAATTTTCTCCATGAACTTCATCCTACGGTTTGGATACGACGGCGTTACATATAAGAGCTCAGATTTGTCTTTTGTGAGTATTCAAAATCAACCAATTATATTACTCAGAGTCAATCAGCGAGCGATGGAAAGAGCTATGTTAGGAGTATCTCTACGTGATCAAATTAGAAATGAGATCCGTAGAAGAACTAAAGTTACCGACATAGCTCAACGAGTCGCGAAGCTGAAGTGGCAATGGGCGGGGCACAACTTTCTTTTCTTTATTTATACTCTTTATTTGCACACAAATAAAAATACAGAAGAAGAATAAAAGAAAACACAGACAGAAGAAATATACAAAAGGCGGCCTTATCGCTTTGTAGCGATCTCTTCCAGGCAACCTTAGGATAAGGAAAACAAAAACAAAAGGATAACATACTGCAGGTTGTGCATATTAAAAAAAAATACATACTAATACTTAAACTAGATTACAAAAATAAAATAATACATAATATATTAAATATTAAAAAAAAAAAAAAATAATAATAATAATAAACTAATATAAACGTAACGTAACCTAAAACGAATGTGATTAGGTCCGTTTTACTTTGACTATTCAGTTTCGTATGCATAAACGACAATTGCAAGCGGCATCGAAACCGAATATTGGTGTGACTACCATACTCCCTAAAAGGTTAGCCCGCTACTATCTCAGACTGCATCATCACTTACCACCAGGTGAGATTGCAGTCAAGGGCTAACTTGTGGTGGAATAATGAAAAAAAGTTGCCAACCAACCCCTATGGCGCGACCCATACCCAAAATCTAAATAGCCACGGCCTCGCCTCAACAGTTGAATTAAGATCTGCAAAGACTAAACCGTTTCCGATGCAACTCTTCCCCAGATGTACCAGAATGGACAGGTGTTCTATACGGACGAGCCGTGGGCGGGCATGTCTTGCTGGAACTGGGCTTGCAAGTGGCGTCACAACCAAAACCAACGATCCAATGAGTTTTTTGTCAACTAGTTCTTACAAAACCCGATTCAGCCATCATTGCATGCAGTGCATTGCATCCAAAACAGTGAAAAAGCCCCGAGCACGTCTCACTTCACACGGAATGTTGCTAGCTCTCAAACTATTCCCATTTTCCCATTTTAGAGGTAAAATAATTACTGTCAACTGCTAAATGAAATGACGTGAATAACCGTATGTTCGAGAAACAACTCTAAACTGGAGTGGTTTTTGATGCTCCCAATATTCGACGTGTACACGGTTTTTGTAGTTTCTTCATTCTGTGACATAGTTCTCATATGTTATGGTAACATAAGAAAGAAAAATACAGGGTAAAATTCAACTTATCAAACTTGTTGTAAACTTCAAATTATGGCAGTTTTAAAAGCCCCGTGTTTTGTGTTAAAGTGGGAGCCGTTTTGACTGAATTTGTTTGAGTTAAATTACACACAGAATGTAACTTATCTAAGTTGTTTTACACCTCAAATTCATTTGAGAGTTTACAGAAAGCCACGTTTGAAAACGAATAAAATTGAGACATTCTGACAGAAAGCAAATGTAGCTTTCTGTAAAAGGACGTGTGCTATTAAAATAGACGGAATTTGCTTCGTCTTAAAATTTTAGATTAATGTTATATTTTTAAGATGTCGTCGCTTTATTGTAATTAAATAATAAAGCAAAGTTTTTCCGAAATTTTATTTGCTAGAAAAAATATTATCCTTAGTGTATTTTTAATTGCCACAGCTTTGAATAGATCTCATTTAATGTTTCTAGAGTTCAGGCCCACTACGCTTATCTAATTCGGCTTGGCGGGCTTTACGATTTTAGCGCATGTTAGTGATCCTAACCGGGGCCAATATCTCGTGACGAAACTGACGTGACGTGCCCAATGGGTAGGACCTCGACTTCACTTTCGGGGGCCCGAGTTCGAATCCCAGCACCCACCTCTAGCTTTTACTTTTTTTTCTGGTTATGCGAGTGGATATGCGAGTTTTAAGCAATTGAAAGGAGACCCGTGTAGTGGGCCAGTAATAAAGTTAGTATAAAGTGCGGGAGGGGAGTTCACGACTTAAAATTTCGGTATTTTCGGTTATACTGCAAACGATAAAGTCGCCTTTTTGATATTTTGCTATAATACAATGTAAAAGAAGCTCTAGCTGTTTCTAATAAAATAGTGGTAAGATAATATGTTGGTCTTTTGCAGGTGTAGGACAGTTTTAGCAAGATGTCAAAAAGTCACTTTTTCCTAGCGGCGACAGCATAAACCTTTATGCACGAAAATTTTACAAACTAAATAACACTATTTTAAAATAACACAGTATATAATATAACAATTGTTTATTTAATAGTTAATAGATTTCAACTAAGTATAACTTTTATGATAACAATCTTATATATTATGGCTTAATATTATTTACATTTTATCTACATAACTACACACACATACACACATAGTTTAGGAATATTAATTACTATATTACTCTGTAAATGCTATAGCATATCGTAATTATTTTTCTTAACTGTCTTAAAATGGAAAACAACCTTTTTTAGCCAAGTTGAGGGATTTTTCGTAGGTAAATAACTTAAGAATTTGCGTCACCGATGACCTCGACATGCTCGTGACTGCACCAGATTAGCTACCCGTAGTTATGCGGCCTGTGTATAAACACTAATACATTGTATAAAGCGTTGATAGCGTAGCGTTAGGACATCGGCTTCATTTACAGACTGTAGAGTTCGAATCCCAGCACACAATTAAGCAAGTTATGTGCGTTTTAAACGACAAAAATATAACTTGATTTACGTGAACGGTGAAATAACCTACATTCTCCATAATGTTCTAAAAGGTGTGATTCCCACCAATCCGCACTGGGCTAACGTGGTGGATTACCTAACCTAACCTACCTCATTGTGGGAGGACACCCGTGTCCCGTAGTGGTTGTTAAGTTATACTCAAAGACATTGTAATAATAATAATATTTTCAACGTATTATTTTTACATTTTAAGAAAGGTAAGAAAAAAGTTAACTATATACAGAATGTTGTTTTGACGGTGGGACATTTCAACTTTTTCACACTTTATTTTACTATTTGATTGCAATAAATAAGCCCAACTTTATCTGATTGTTTGGTATAAGTTTTTGTAAAATGGAACTTATCTAGCTAGCTTTCAAACTACAATACACCTCTACATCAAACGGGTTGGCGTTAACATTAAAAAAACATACGCTACTCGTTGTAATGTTACCGCAATAAAACATCATCCTGTATAAAAGCAGTACATTATTGCACCTAGTTCATACAAATATATATAACAACTCGGCGGATGGGGAAACATATAAAAAGAAACATCCGTCGACTAATTTTGGAAGTAGCTTGGAAATGCGTTACATTCGGCACACTCTGTATACAGGGTTAAATAAAATATAGCAGAAAGCTATCGGCCTTGTGGTTCCTATATTAAAACAAACATCTTTGGTTCTACAACTGTACAAAAAAAAAAAAAACTTAATAAACCATGTTATTTCTGTAAAGTGACATTACACTGTGGAATCAAATACATGCCCTGACCAGTCAATGACCGCACGATAGAGTCGTAGTTCGTTGATGCCGATGAAACGTTACAGAGTAATGTAACAAGTAGAGTATCTATGAATATCTATCACAAAATATTAAGCAATAAAAAAATGTCTTTGAACAAAAGTTGTTACTTTTAATGTAAACAACTACATGCCGAGAGCTTTTTGGTATTTTTTTTTTTAACGCTGTATGACCTGTGAACTGTTTTATGGCATTTTCACATCATATAGATGCGAGTTAGATTATTAAAACCACAGCGAGAAGCGCTGCGCCAGTGTGGTCATTAAAAAGTAATGAAATTTCGACTTGTTCACGACGCAGCCAGTATGGCACAAAGCCCTCCCATTCAACGCTTTAATTTCATTTGTGTTGGTTTTGAGACAATATTGTGTACGATGGCTATTATATACTAGGCTAGAATAGGCTATTATGATAAATTTATTCTAACTTTTCTATTAATGTAAACTATATTTCCATTACTTTTTAGTGTAAAGTATGTTTTAGAAATATACAATAAAGCAATTGCGATAAAATAAATAGAAACAAACAGACAATAAAATTAGATTTTCTTCATGTAAGTGTGTTTTTATTTTATTATTTACAATTTGAAATAAAACTAAGTAACTTTTTGTACTTTTTTCTTTGAGTAACAAAAATATTGTTTACATTATAAGACAATTAAGAAAAAATAGACTTTATACTCTAATCCTTATAAGTTATATTGCATTGATTTTATATCCTACACTAGATAGATACCATATATAACAATTATTAAAATCCCACTGCTGGGCAAAGGCCTCCTATCGCATAGAAGGGTTTTAGAGCTTAAACCCACAACGCTCTATTGCGAGTGGGTGGGCTTCGGGTGGATTAACGAATATAATCACACTTTAGTGATAAATATCGGGGCCGAGTTAACGTGCTCTCCGAGGCACGGGCCTGAACAACGCCAATTTGCTAACTCCGAGCTAGTGCTTGGAATTACATAACAGAACTCAGGACTTCGTGATTTGTATTTGAACATTATAACTTCTGGACCAAAGAGTATACTAACAGTTTATAAAATAATAAATAAATATACTACGACAATACACTCACCGCCATCTAGTCCCAAAGTAAGTGTAGCTTGTGTTATGGGTACTAAGATAACTGATGAATATTTTTATGAATAATATACATAAATACTTATAATATACATATAAACACCCAGACACTAAAAAACATTCATGTTCTTCACACAAACATTTTCCAGTTGTGGGAATCGAACCCACGGCCTTGGACTCAGAAAGCAGGGTCGCTGCCCGCTACGCCAATCGGCCGTCAACCGTTTCGACCATTCAACCGGCCGTTTTCGACATAACTTAGTTATATTGAGTTAATAGTGTGTGATTTTCTACCTAAGTTATCGCCGCTAGCGCCATCTGGGAAATAGTATTGAGCTTTAAACTCACCGAGTAAGTAATAGGTGGTTAATCTCGCACTGGGCACCACAGAATCGAATCGTATACTAATATACAACGTGTAACGAAATTACGTAATAATATTGAAGGGTAAATAGGTATATTACATAAGGAATCACCCTGTAAAGTTATTAAATCAAAAGAAGCACATTTATTTTTCCATAGTACCAATACAAAACATTCTAAGTGTTTACTTATGACAACCCTATTGAAGATAAAAGGTCGACACGTGCATAGTACCTACGCTACGTGACGCGTACCGGGTAAAATGACAGAAGTCACTTGATTTTACTTTTGCATTTAATGTTAGGGCGGTATCCGATTTCTTTCAGTAAAAATTATGACAGTTGTTTACTAAAAAACTATTACAGACAAGTCTCAGAGACAGTAAATAATGTACCTCTAAAGCCTCTGTATTATAACAGTTTTCATTTACACGTTGTATAAATGCTGAAGTTTGTTTGTTTACTCAAACGCGATGGTCTCAGGAACTTGGTCCGATTTGAGAAATTCTTTCATAGTTAGATAACCCATTAATCTAGGAACGCTATATATCATAACGGTAACACTAAGATCTCGAGGTTGTTTTCTTTTGAGAGCTTCCGCTGCGTACGTTACGCAAACGGTTAAAGTTTCGATAAAATCATGTATGACAAAGTTCTTTTAAAAAAAAGTCCGCGACAGCATGTCTTATCTTTTAAAGATGACTTATAAGCGGACTGGTAGTATTTTATAAACTTAAATTAAGTTAAATTTTAGTTTACACTAAAAAAAGTTGAACTTAATTGACAAACCAAGCCGCCATCTTACAAGTTTTAAACGGACGGCACTTGTTTTAGAATTTTTAACTATCGGCGCTGGTAAAACACTCGCCTATAGCTCGCGCTTAAATTTGCGCCTTTTATAAAATATTTCGAACTGTACACTAATAATTAACCTTTAAAGAGACTAGATTATAAAAATCTAGATTAATAAAGCGGCCAAGTTTATTTCGTTTTTGTTTGTCTGAACGCGCTAATCTCCGGAACTACCAGACGGATTTCAAATCTTTTTATTCATTCGTAAGCGCAACTCTGGAGAAAGGGCTATAGGTTAGTTGTCATCGCGCTACGACCGTAAGAAGCCGAGCGGACGCGATGCGAAGCGGTGGGTCGGGGTAGTTTTACAATGAATAATTGTTAAGATCATGATAAAGTCAACATCTCCTGAAGATGCTCCGGTTTCGGAGCGAAACGTGCGTAGAGGGTACATTGCCGAAGATCTGTTTGGTGTGGAGTATAAGGATTGAAGATATTATAAATTACACCATACAGATTCTCCTGCTGTTCGCGGAGTATAGCAAATTATTCTTAATTTTCATAATATATCATGGATTTCCGCAAAGTAACGCCTGCTTCTATCCAATATTTCAATTCTGTGCTTCTATAATAAAATACACAGTTATTTAGCCAGGAAAGATAATCTATATATAAAAGAAAGTTGTGTTAGTTACACCATTTATAACTGAAGAACGGCTGGACCAATTTTTATGATCTTTGATTATGTAGATTCCTCTTAGACCGGAATAGCATAAGTATTAAAATATAACACACCTTATAAAAAAATGATCCGCGGTACGAAGTTCGCCGGGACAGCTAGTTAACTATATATATCGATAGCATATTGCCCCCAGATTATCGTAATAAACTATAGCATCTGTGGTCCATTCCTTATTATTCCTTATTAATTTATCATTGATTCTGACAGATTATGAGGAACTGTCATCTCCATAAAAAAATTGCGACGAGTGGAAGTGTCAAATTGATAATTTTGTATTATAAACGACCTTGTTGAGTTTCTGAATCGTACAGCCGATTCCACGAGCGTTATCCTAGTGTTAGGTATCATGACTCTAAATTGCATGGCGTCGAATGGCACCGCGTCAAGTAGAATGGCGTCGATTGGCATCGAGTTGTATAGCGTAGTCACATGACATCCGATATGCATGGCGTCGAAATGCAAAGCTTTAAGTTGAATGGCGTCGTAGCACAAATATCATGTCGCATGACGACGAGTCGAATGTGTCGAATCACATGGCGTTAAGTCTCATGGCGTCGATTCTCATGGCGTCGAGTCTCAAGCACTAGTATCGGGTCGCACGGCGTCGCTCGCTAGTTTACGCTCAGGGTAACTTGGAGTTTAGATAAAATGCGTTTCTACGTACAGGACGATAGGAAAGTTTCTAGTATATGCTGACGCCATTTTTCGTATATCATACGAAATAATAAAACGGATATAGATACCGCCACCACCCGCCATTGTTCTCTCCCTCTTCCGTTGGATTTTCGCTATCCTTTTCTCCGTCTTGCGTGTGCTTTGATTCCTAGATAAAAGAAAATGTTATTTTAATACATTATGATACAAGTGTGCAATATTGTTTTATATATATATCGGTAACACTCACTTGACACTTCAATATTGAATAAAAGCAGGTGTTACTTTATGGAAATCTTTTTTTTTTATTGAAGGCTAAAAATTGTATATGCCTATTACATGTCATTATATTTCTGAGTTTTATGATTTTTTATTAAACTTGTAGTGCAGTTTACTAGGCTGCATAAAATTTGAAATTCATTTAATGGTAATTATAACAAATTACTAGATGAAATCCTTGAGACGTCTCTCAATAAGTTCAAAGTTTACATAAAACGTAATCTTATAAAAAAATCCTATTATAATATTAAGGATTACATGTATGATAAAAAAGCTTGGGTATGAATTGCTCTAACTTCATAGCTCAACATTGAGAGATGGTGATAGCAAAAAAAAAAAACCTGGCTAAGTTTGTTGTGGTTTCTTCTTAAACCGGGGCGCGTTTGGAACCAACCTAGCTTTAGTTTTAAGTTAACGAATGCAGTTATCACCATCACTAACTGAATCTGCTTTCCGAACCAGTGTTAGATGACTGACTTGACGTTACAAGTGTTATAAACTATATAAGTTATAACTAGGTGAAATAAATGAATTTTCATTTTTTTTTGTGTTAGAGCTAAGAAAATAGATGTTACTCATTAGATCGGTAAATTTCAATAACGTACCTTTTCATAACCATTCACAGATTTCTTATCGCCATCTCCTTCACTCCTCTGATCACCATTTCGCTTATCAACATTCTTTACGTCACCATTGCCACTCTTATCATCTCCTGCAGAATCTGGTTTAATATCTTTCTCTTGTTCCACCTCTTTTATGTTCTCTTCTTGATGATTTTCATCTTGTTTGAAGACTTTCGAGCCTCCATTGTCTTTCTTTACGTCTTTTTGGTCTCCGTTGACTTTCTTAACGTCTTTGGATTCACCTCCGACATCCTTATTAGTTGTTGCCAAATAGTTCTGCAGTAGATAGGCGTCCGTCTGTGAGCTTTGATCGCGCGTTGTTACACCGTTCTCTAGGTCAGGTCCCCGTTTGGATGACTATAACGAAATAAAATAAAAATGTTTTAGGAGCCTATAGTCCATTAAACTATGGAGGGTAGAGGTAAGGAGAGTCATCTGTGTATATGAAAAAGTGTCGTCAAAATGTATTAAATTAGGATGGCGCCACATTTGCATCAGGGTAACTCTTAAAAGAAGCGCCAAATATAAATATTGTTAGAGTAGGCTTGAAAAATAAACAAGGAAGTATGGAGATACAAGGAAGTAAGGTTATATTTACCACAATATTTTGTACAACGTAAGTTGTTGAAATTCTCAATAATTAACTACTTTAGTCGATAATGACATTAATTTTGTTAACTCGGCATACTTCAATTCATCTACGATTGCTACATTCATACCATACCCTGTGCATCCACCAGCGCCACTGTGGAGGATTTTTGAACTGTTATTTAGCGCATACACTGGACACTTTTTCAACTTTTCTCCCATATAAGATGACTCTCCTTACCTCTACCCTCCATACATTAAACATAGCTTGATACCTGTGACGTTAGAGACTTAGTTTTAAAGACAGCTAAAACAGTAAATTTCTTGTTGAAAAAGTTAAAGTTTTTTAAATATTAATAAGTTATTTGTTTATAAATCTAGAACACTATTTTTTAAATGAACATGTTATTAAAGAGATAATAGTAAAAACAAAGATAAATTTAAGTTATTTATTTTAATTTGTTTGTTATTATTTTTTGTTAGCTTACTTCGTAAACGCTTTTCGCAGCCTGGCAGGGATGTGTAATCGACTGACAGGCGAATATCGATAAAGAAAATGTATGAAAATTTAATTATTAAACGGTATAAATGATTGAATATAATAATGTTTACACCACAGATTCGTATTTTTTTAGTCTGGCAACGGCTGTACACCTTTCAACAATAAAAATTTTTAAAAACCTTCCAATTCATCTTTCATTTTAATTCTTCTCTCTTTCAATGTCGTTAAAATGTATTTTTTTAATTAGGTAACTCATTACGATATAATACAAAAGACGTCCCATACCTATTAAATGTCATTATGACAAACGTCTCAGGTATCAAGCTATATTTTATGTACTATAGTGGTCAAAGCTTCGGCCTCATTTCGGGGAGACCGAGTACAATATGTCATTCTTAACGTGCCTGTGATAGGCCTACATGAATAAAGAAATCAGATTTTATCAACCAGTAATCGTCAACGCACGATCCAGTTAGGTAGGTCCAATTTCGAGAAGGAGGTGAACCGCCGAATCCAACTCGGATCGCGCGTTCGGGAAACTTCGAGACATCTTTTCGTCAAAAATCCCTCAGTACCTGAAGACGAAAGTCTTCGAACAGTGCGTGTTGCCAGTGATGAGCTATGGCTCTGAAACATGGTCGCTAACTATGGGCCTCATAAGAAGGCTCAGAGTCACTTAGCGGGCGATGGAAAGAGCTATGCTCGGAGTATCTTTACGTGATAAAATCAGAAATGAGGAGATCCGTAGAAGAACCAGAGTTACCGACATAGCTCAACGAGTCGCGAAGCTGAAGTGGCAATGGGCGGGGCACATAGTTCGGAGGACGGATGGGGTCCCAAGGTGCTGGAATGGCAGCCCCGTACTGGTAAACGAAGAGTTGGTCGTCCCCCGACGAGGTGGACGGACGACAGACTGGATTCAAGCGGCACAAAACCGTGGAATTTGGAACTCCCTACAAAAGACCTATGTCCAGCAGTGGGCGTCCTATGTCTACCGGTTGATTTGATGAGGCGTTCTATAACTCTTACAACGCCTATCCTTAAGTTTTCTATAATTCTAACTGGAGATTTTCTTCATTTTATATCATCTTCATACACTGTGCATACCCTGTATGCACGCCACTGCATATATTCATGTACCAATAAAAAAATATCATTACTTTAATAAATATTTCAGCGAATTCACTGATGTAATACTATATACATGTATACTTGACTTTACCTCCATATCCTGCTCTTGTCTCTGCAATGCCTGCTCGTTGTGAACCTGGTCTGGACCGAACGGGATGAAATCCGGTAACTCCTGGAAATAAGAGATACATTTCTTAAGTATAGTTCAACGGTTACATACTACGATTAAAGCAGCTGATAGACAACGTATTGACGCTTTTAAGATGTGGTGCTGGAGGAGAATGTTGCGAATCCCGTGGACGGCTCGCAGGACCAACGCATCGATTTTGAGACAGCTTAAAATTACAAGAAGGCTATCAACCACCTGTCTTAAGAGGATTCTCGAGTACTTCGGTCACATTGCCAGAAGAGATGGAGACAATCTTGAAAAGATAGTAATCACTGGCAAAGTGGAAGGAAAGAGACCTCGAGGACGTAGCCCGATTCGTTGGTCGGATCAAATCCGCAGTGCTCTCGACACCAAAGTGCATACGGCTTTAAACGTTGCTCAAAGCCGAGTCAAATGGCACAAAATCGTCCAAAAAGTTGTTAGTGGAAGGGGTCACGACCCTCAGCAATAAGGAACACGACGTAGAGAGAGAGACATACCACGATAATATTTTGGATTTGTCGATATTTCGACCCGTGGATTTGCATGGATCGTGGTCACGACGGGACTGCGTAGGCACGTGTCGCAAGTTGGATGTCACGGGCAGAATCTGACTACCCGCTTTGAGAAGCTATATATATATATATATATATATATAGCTTCATAGCTTCATAACATAGCTAAGCTATATATATATATATAGCTTCTCAATTTAAAAGTGACGTTGTCAGTGTAGTGGTTCGAAATGTTCGTGAAATACCAACAAAAAGAACACAAAAGCGGTCCTTTTTCTATTGTTGTTAATGTAGTTTTTGCAACAAACGTAGAATAGGGTGAAATATAATATGTTATCTTGTTACGCTAAAGAACTATAACTTCTAAAGCGTGTACACACGTTTTTTTTAGTCGCAGATGTCGTGTACTAACTTGCGTGGTCCTATCCGCTGCCCACGCTCTGTAGTCGGTGGCCGCACGCCTCATTCTCTCCAAATATAGAGGTGCAGCCCGACTGCTTGCCCACGCTGCGACCCCGCCCGGCATCCCACCCACCGCTGGCTCGTCGTAGTACGTGAGGACAAACTCCATTCCCGGCTGTGGACAAACATTTGCGTCACGAATGTTGGAGGTCAAGAAGTTCTTGCTTACTGGAGAACAGCCAAAAATCTTCGAACAGTGGTCGAAAAAATCATTAAAAAAAACAACCTGTATATGATAATCCGTACTAATATTATAAATGTCAATGTAAGTTTGTATGTTACGCTTTCACGCAAAAACTACTAAACCGATCCTCATGAAACTTTGTACACATATTTTTGGAAGTGTAAGAAGTAATATAGGATAATTTTTATCCCGACATTATGCTCGGTTCCTTTGGGAGAGGGGATGAGTGTTTGACGATTTTACATCATAACTCCGACAAATTGTAACCGATTTAAATAATTATTTTTGTACTATAGAGGTTATGATATGTGTTTAATTTTGCCCAAACTGTGGTTGGAGATAGAGGAAAGAACTCCTTAGCGAACAGCAGCAAACCCCTCATTTAAGGCTTAGCGATACATAAAACTTTAAATTTTTTTAGATCAAAAACTAAATTGCTCAAAAAACAAAATCAAACGCAGACGAAGTCGCGGGAAACAGCTAGTTGTTATATAAACCAATATCATATACAGGATGATATTTTTATAAACTTTATTAAAAAAGAAAGAAACTGTATTTTTTTCCGTACCATGTAAAGTCTTAACAACAATATGTGTCCAATAGTCGTTCACCCATATAAAGGATGGGATGGGGATTGGGATGTTCACACAACTGTCCAAAATTATATGAAGAATCATTTACAGGGTTTTTTTTTCTAATTAAATAGCTTTTACGTTCGCTCTACGGTTAAAACGACTCGTTCACCCACCCTTAAAACATCTTATTTAGTTTCAAATACAAATAGTTTTTCTTTTCCAACCAAACTGTAATTTTATATGATGAATCATGTACAAAATGTTTTTTTAGAAACAAAATAAAATAGCATAACCTCACCTTTTCTGTACCATCGTCGGATGGCTTATATACAGGATGTTTTTTTTTAACTAACCTTTTCCGTACCATCGGCGGTTTTTATGACCATATGGCTCCAATACTCGCAGTGGCGTGCATAGAGGGTATGCAGATGATATAAAATGAAGAAAATTTCCAGTACGATTTATAAAAGTTCAAGGGTAGGCTAGGTATAACTCTTACAATGCCTGTCTAAATTTTTTACAACTCGGACTGGAGATTTTTTCATTTTATATTATCTGTCCGCTTAGTGCATAACCTGTATGCACGCCACTGAATACTCGTTCACCGTATGCTTCGTCTCCGGCACTTTGGGATGTTCAGACGACTTGTTTAGTTTTAAATACAAATATTTTTTTTAATTTCTAACTATACTGTATATGATGGTGCATATACAGGATGTTCTTCTTTCGATCAAAATAAAACAGAATGAACTAACCTTTTCAGTACCATCCACGGTCTTAACGACCATATGGCTCCAATACTCGTTCACACGTATAGCGTGCTTCGTTTCAGGCACTTTGGGATGTTCGCATGATTTGTTCAAAATTATATACACTTTGTTCTTTATCTCTCTGACACCCTCTTGCGCGTAGCTCTGCATGGATTTCCGTTTTGCTTTCGCGTGGACGCTCGTTGGGTAGGCGAGATTGTCGTCTATAACAGCTATGGGCGGTGGGGAGGTGGTTTTGATATCGTACTCTTTGTGCCGCCTTATGTAGACGTAGTCACGGTTCGCGAATAGTCTCTGCAACAAATAAAATCAAACTAACTTTTCCTCAGCGAATGAGTGATAAACAACTAAGACACCGGGAGGTATCTTTGCATCGTTCGAGTCCATGTAGGACTGGAGTGTATCGATAGTGCAGTCGTATTTATTTCAAAATACCCACCAACTTACTGTCATGAACATTGGTTATTAATCAAATATAATTTTAATTGTTTCTTGAAAAATAAATAGTTCATAAATAAAAGATAATTATGTATTTGCGTATTTTTGTAAAAACCCTAATCAATTTAATAAAATATCTGGAAAATGTGGAAAATATGAATTTATAGTTATCAAATGTTTAATTGACTCCCGATAGGCGCAGTTTGCAGCGACCCTGCTTTCTGAGCCGTGGGTTCGCACTACTGGAAAATGTTTGTGTGATGAATATGAATGATTTTCAGTGTCTGGGTGTTTATATGTATTTTCTAAGTATTTATGTATATAATTCATAAAAATATTCATCAGGCATCTTAGCACCCATAACACAACCACGCTTACTTTGGGGCTAGGTGGCGATATGTCTATTGTCGTAGTATAAAACAATATATATATTTACCCATTATAAAAGTACTGTAACATTTGCGTTTTATTTTTATCAGTTTTCAGTGGGCTACGTTGGTTTGTCCAGAATTAAAAGCATCCTATATCTACCTCAGCGGCCAGTTTTAAAGGACATTTCTAGTTTCCTGTTATCTCATACCTTTAAACGAGCATTCTTGTATCTATATATATATAAATGTTATGGTGGTTTATCTACGCTTCAAAAATTCAAAAAGTTCTGCACCGATCGAGCTGAAATTATAATTCTATATTATTAGCATAATATATAATCCGCATCAAGATTGTTTATATCTATTTTTTGCATCAGTCACATTTCCTCGAACGCGAAACTACAGTTTTTTTTTTTAACAATGAATGTACAGTCACTGGTACATTCATCGTTAAAAAAAAAACTCGCGTCCTCTGCCGAAAGCGAGAAAACACTCGCTGACATATGTAACGTATTCTTTGTTTTATTTCTCATTTCTCAAACATTTCATAAAAATGTGCCACAGCGTGGCAGGGTAAAACTAGTTATATATCTTTATATATATATTTCTTGTGTGCGTGTGTATGTCACTGAACTCCTCCTAAACGGCTGGACCGATTTGAATGAATTTTTCGGTATGCGTTTGGGTGGTATCCTGGATGGTTTAGATTCACAAATTAGCTCGACAGATGGCGCTGGGTTCCGCTAGTATATATATTAATCTAAATTTCAGAAACAGCTCCCAACTATTTTAATGAATTTTAATATGCATCGTAAAAAGTGAGCTGTCTGACGATATATTCCCCTCTCAGTCGGTTTCGCAACTACCTTCATCCCGTTAAAATCGTGTAACCGTGTGCGCGCGCATTTCGTTACATCTATGGAGGGTAGAGGTAAGGAGAGTCATCTTATATGGGAGAAAAGTTGAAAAAGTGTCCAGTGTATGCGCTAAATAACAGTTCAAAAATCCTCCACAATGGCGCTGGTGGATGCACAGGGTATGGTATGAATGTAGCAATCGTAGATGAATTGAAGTATGCCGAGTTAACAAAATTAATGTCATTATCGGCTAAAGTAGTTAATTATTGAGAATTTCAACAACTTATGTTGTACAAAATATTGTGGTAAATATAACCTTACTTCCTTGTATCTCCATACTTCCTTGTTTATTTTTCAAGCCTACTCTAACAATATTTATATTTGGCGCTTCTTTTAAGAGTTACCCTGATGCAAATGTGGCGCCATCCTAATTTAATACATTTTGACGACACTTTTTCATATACACAGATGACTCTCCTTACCTCTACCCTCCATAGTTACATCGTATAATTTCACTCCCACGATTTTTTCCTAACGCCGCTAAAGAAGTATAACTTCAAAAAGAAGACCGCGGTTCGAACCAAGATGATTTTTTTTTCTTTTTTTTTTGTTCGGTATTTCCTTTTTTTCTAAAATAAACACCAAGCAAAGGGTTCGTCATTTTTATGAGTTTAGAAATCCGACTGGCCCAGTGGGCAGCGGCCCTGCTTTCTGAGTCCAAGGTCATTGGTTCGATTCCCATGAATGGAAAATGGTTGTGTGATGAACATAAACGTTTTTCAGTGTCTGGGTGTTTATCTGTATACAGTGGCGTGGCGTAGGCGTTGTGAGAGTTATAAAAAGCCTACCCTAAAGTTTTTATAACTCGTACTGGAGATTTTCTTCATTTTATATCGTCTGCATGCCCTCTATTATGGAGGGTAGAGGTAAGGAGAGTCATCTGTGTATATGAAAAAGTGTCGTCCTATGAAATCGTCGACATATGAAAAAGTGTCCCGTATCTTGTGGCGCACGATAACGAGCGAAATACTTCACTCATAGAGTTGTTTTTTTTTTTTATAGGCTTCAATATTTTGAGGAATAGAAGCCTATTACTTGCCACGGTATAATTCGATGTAGTTTAATTATTATTTGCGCTTTTGGATTTTCCAACTATTTATGTATATTATTCATAAAAAAATATTCATCAGCTATCTCAGTACCCATAACACAAGCTACGCTCACTTTGGGGCTAGATGGCGATGTGTATTGTAGTAGTATATTTTATTTATTTATTTATTTATTATTCATCAGTTAGTAGAACTAACCGGCCACAGCACTTCCCAGTGCAAGACAGCTTGGCCCGGTATCCCGCTGACATTTGTCTGCACTACCGCCAACGCCGCCACCGCCGAATCCCACACGCGACGGTAAGCACCATCTATTTGTACAGCTGCGAAGTCGCTCGCTTGCACCTCTGGGTACCGGCCGTACACTGAAATAACGAATCATTTATTACACGCTTTATATTACTTCACTTGTATGTTTGTTTGTAACCGACTTCTTTGGGCGCGATTTTGACCCACTTTAAACGGTCAGATTTCTTTCAAACTTTGTAGACATATCGAGGACCGATGACAATACACTAATCTGAAAAGATTATTCCAATTTTCACTATAAAAAATAAGATTTTTTACTAATTACTACAGCGCCATCTAGACCCAAATGTAAAAAACCTATGGCGTTCGCGTACCTAACAAATTCCACAGAAAACATTAAGCTACTAGATGGTAGAGGGCGTTAGCTTTTACTTTTTAATGGCCTGTTTTAAATAATAATTAGAACTTGCATTTCGAAAGACGGGCACACTGAATAAAAAAAAAAAAAATTATCTCTTTAATGGTGGATGGGTTACCGATTAATTTTGCTCTAATAAAAATAATAGATCAAGAAAAACTAAAAAAAATCGCTATTATGAATAAACTAATAGAAAGAAATTAGTTTAGTTTTTTATACCAAGCGTGTTTTTTTAGTTTGTTTGAACTATTTAATTATTTATTTATTTAAGGAACCATCAACAGGTTACAACAATAACTCTTAAAAAACAAAAAATAAAAAAAGCATATAAATGTAATATTGTAGACCCACAAAGACTGCCACAACTTGCAAATACAAAACTATATTGTCAGTTAGAAGGAGAAAAAACGAGAGTACTTATAAGCTGTAAAATCCATCAGGCTGTGACATACTCATCATGAAATTGTACACGTTGTTTTGTTTTATTTATCTTTTTTATGCACTTTTTGTGGTGTGCAGAAAAATTATATTCATTCATTCCGACCCATCTGCCTTCAACAGGGCACGGATCCTTAAACAGACATCTTTCCATTATAGGTGTCACCGACAGCCCTCTTTGCAGAGCATGCATGGAGGCGAATGAAACACCTACGCACTTGATGCTGGAGTGCACGGGCGTGACAGAGCAGCGCGAGATCTACCTGGGATCACCAGCCACTATCCCAGAAGTCCTCAACAACCTGGGCGGCATGCTGGGATTCTGGACCGAGCTTGGATGGCTGGAGTAGCGAGCAACATTGGGAAATTTCACGTACAACAAGCGAAGCGCTTACGTGCGGAAACTGCCCAGAGAGAAGAAGAAGAAGAAGGGCACGGATCTTTTTTTTTTAATATTTGTTGGCGCCGATATGACGAAGACAGCCGACGGCGACCGACACGGGCCGAACCGAACGTGTGCAGGGACAAGTGTCAACGAATCAGACATCAACTACGAAAAGGGATACTATTCGAACGCACACGACGTAACGTCTTTATTAGTTTTCACGTGTTCTTTTAAAGTATAATTCAATCTATGTACAATCACCTATAAATATACTTATGTTGAGATAATAATCATCGTTATCAAAATTAAGCTTAATTTGCTATACTCCGCGAAAAGCAGGAGAATCTGTGTGGTGTAATTTATAATTTCTTCAATCCTTATACTCCACACCAAACAGATCTTCGGCAATATACCCTCTACGCACGTTACGCTCCGAAACCGGAGCATCCTCAGGAGATGTTGACTTTACAATGAACAATTGTTAACGTAGAGGGTATATTGCCGAAGATCTGTTTGGTGTGGAGTATAAGGATTGAAGAAATTATAAATTACACCACACAGATTCTCCTGCTTTTCGCGGAGTATAGCAAATTAAGCTTAATTTTGATAATATATCATGGATTTCCGCAAAGTAACGCCTGCTTCTATCCAATATATAATAATCATCGTCGTTTAATTAAATATCCAAAGATAGTAATATTTATATATTCAAATTCAAAATTTGTTTCTTCATGTAGGCCTATCACAGGCACTTATGAAGCGTTCATACATATATGTTTATACAATATTGTAAGGGGATGGTGATAACTTCGTTCGCCAATTTAAACCTTAAGCTACGAGGTTTCCAAACGCGCCCTGGTCTAAGAAGAGCCCACAACAAACTTAGCCGGGTAAATTTTTTGTTTTGCTATCACCATCTCACAGTGAAGTTATTTAGCTATGAAGCTAGAGCAATTCACACCCAAGCTTTTTTTATCGTGTAAACAAATATGCTACGACATACAAACGTCGACATCTAGCCCCAAAGTAAGCGTAGCGTGTGTTATGGGTACTAAGGTGACTGATGAATATTATAATGAATAATATACATAGATAAACACCTAGACACTGGAAAACATTCATGTTCATCACAAACATTTTCTAGTTGTGGGAGTCGCTGCCCACTGCGCCAATCGGCCGTCAAGTTAAGGATGTCTTTAGTGATTGTCTGTGAAAGACGAGAAAGGTTGGCCGTCATTCTAGCCCTACATAAAGTTAAATGTTAGATTTTTTGACACTGGTCACCTCTCGTCTATGAATTCCAGTGTGAGCGACCAAAGTGTATCAACAAACCATCTGCTTAATACGGCGGCGAGTATCGCAGAACAAAATGCGAAAGAAAAAAAATATTTTTGAGACACAAGATTCCACAGATCTTACCGTGCAGATTACAAAACTATAGAATTAAAAATATAACGTAAATTTATACAAAAAACCTATTGCAATATTAAGGATTATATTATGTATGTCAAAAAAGCTTGGGTATAAATTATGAACTTCATAGCTAAACATTAACTCGAGTGTGAGATGGTGATAACAAAAAAAACCTAGCTAAGTTTGTTCAGGGCTCTTCTTAGAGCAGTGCGCGTGTGGAACCCTCCTTGCTTTAGTAAACAGATGGAGTTATCACCATCACCTAACATTAGTGTTAACATCTTAAAAGTATGAACGCTTCATAAGTGCCTGTGATAATGTCTACATGAATTTTACATGGATAAAACATATTTTTTGGAATTTGAATTTCAATTTGAACGCCTAACATCAAAATGTATGTACTTCTTTTTTACCTTGAAGTTTATTTTGAGTCGACTTTACTCTGAATCTTTTAACCTCGACATCCAATGTCACTGATAAGATAATAATTATGCGTTACAAAACTTATTATGTAAAACCGGGTAACATAGCAGTTAAACTGATAAAAGTACAATCAAGATATAATATATGTATGTTTTTGTAGTGATTCATAGTTTGATGAGATAATATCATCAGGTATTTTCCTACCCGGCTATAATAACCAGTTCTTAAGAATCCATACACATTAATTGGATTTTCTCAGGCGTTACTTTGCGGAAGTCCATGATATATTATGAAAATTGAGCTAAATTTGCTATACTCCGCGAAAAGGAGAAATCTGCCCGAAAACCTAATAGTTTTTGAGTAAACCACTGCCATAGTTTTTACCGAAAGAAATTAGATACAGCCCTAACATCACATGCAAAATTAAAATCGTGTGACTTCTGTCACCGTAGCGTAGGCACTATGCATGTGTCGGTCTTTTATCTCCAATAGGGTTGTCAAAAGTTAACACTTAGAATATACTGAATACGTTTATATGGAAAAATAGATATGTTTCTTGAGATTTAATATTTTTACAGAGTGATTCATTATGAAGAAAACTTATGCACCCTTTAAGGTTATTTCGTAATTCGGTTACACGTTGTATAGAAAATCTCTTTTTACACGCTTTATATAAGCTTCACCTGTATGTATGTAACCGACTCCTTTGAGCTCGATTTTGTCCCACTTTTTATATTATTTATTTTAACACAATAATTTGTAATTTTATAATTTTTCTATAAGTGTTCTACCTACACTTGGAGGAATTACCAATTTTATAAATTTTAAAATTCATATAAAAAATTTACCGTCGATACCGAAATTAGTGTATGCCATTCACATCGGTCTTTAGCGACTGTAGCGCTACAAGACAATAATTTGCTTTTTCTATTTTTTTAAACGTACTTGAAACAAATATAGGTTAAACCTACATAGGTTTAGAAAAAAAAACAGTATACCTTTGTAAGCATATAGGCCTTTCCCGGGCTTGTATTCCTTGCGCCATATTATAACGTCCTCCGTCTCCATGTAGGGCACCCAGCCTTCGGATGAACCCCCCTCGGGCTTAGGATCTTTGCACCTGGAAGAAATAACACATTGAATTATATAAATCATCACGTTTATCAACCAGTTACCTGCCTTCTACAAGGCATGGGTGTGTATATACAGTCAAACCTGGGTAAGTGAGAACTGGATAAGTGAGAAAACTATATAAGTGAGAGTAATAGCCAGGACCCGTGATTTTAAGCTCCCAAAACCTCTATTAGCGAGAAACAGAAACCTTTGTAAGAGAGAGTCGTTTTCCCCTCACGGACCTCCGTAAGTGAGACTGCTACTTATCTATACCTCTATAAGCGACAGTCGAGCAAGCAATATTCGACAAAATTTATGAGTTAGAGAAAAACATTCAAAATACAAAAACAGAAACCCAAACGAAATTCACGGTTTTTTTTTTAATGTAAATAAGTTCTAAATAAAATAAAATACTTAGTGCATGAAAATGTCTTGTTATTGCTGCGAGTAAGAGAAACGCTACACATGTACCTGCATTAGCGAGAAACTCGGGTTAGTGAGAAACCTCTATAAGCGAGAATGAGATTGTGCACCCTTGAACTCTCGCTTATCCAGGTTTGACTGTATAGTGTATATATATATATTTATATATTTTTCTATCTATACTAATATTATAAAGAGAAAAGATTTGATTGTTTGTTTGTTTGCATCAAATAGGCTTCAAAACTACTGAACCGATTTGAAAAATTCTTTCACTGTTGGAAAGCTACACTATCCCCGGGTGACATAGGCTATATATATCTTAATATATATAAATCTCCTGTCACGATGTTTGTCCGCGATGGACTCCTAAACTACTTAACCGATTTTAAATTAAATTGGCACACCGTGAGCAGTCTGGTCCAACTTAAGAGATAGGATAGCTTAGATCTTTAATTATAGTCGCAATTTTATTTTATTGCAAATTATTTGTCTTTAATTAATTGACAGTCACATGTTATATATATATATACTACTATACTCATTTAAGGCTTAGCGATACTGAATACTTTAAAAACAAAATCAAACGCAGACGAAGTCGCGGGCAACAGCTAGTATATTATATATATATATACATATGTAATTAGAATCTCGGAATCGGCTCCAACGATTTTCATGAAATTTAGTATACAGGTTTCGGGTGCGATAAATTGATCAAGCTAGGATTAATTTATATTGGAATCTCGGAATCATTTATATCGGACATACGTCTATTTTTTTAAGTCGACTCATTCGCGGACGAAGTCGCGCAGGTCCGCTAGTGTTATATACGTTTACCGTAAAATGGAACTCATATTTTTTGATATACGTTTTCTTGCAATGTTTCTTTTCCTCTTCATGCAGTCTTTTAGTATATATATTTAGTGAGGGGTCGCCTGCCATTGCCAGACGGGTAATCAGTACTCTGTAATAAGGACTATTCCACCCTATTCCCCATGTTTGAGACACAGGTTACTGATGTCCCGGCAGGATCTCCCCCTAAAACCTACCAGTCTCTTTTGTGAAACCCACAATATCCCCTTTAGATAGGTTTGCTATGAAATGAAAACTGGTTTCCACCTCACCACACTCTGGACAGGATGGATCTTCTGTAATTCTCATTATCGTTAAGTGTCTATTTAACAGGCAATGTCCTGTGGCTATGCCTGCTACCAGTGGTATATTGGTTTTGCTGTGACATGGCACAGAATGCAGTCAGTGGCGTGCATAGGGTTTCTGACCAGGGTATGCATAAAGCAGGTACATGGCATATAATAGAAAAATTCCCTTTAATAAGAGTTACATAAAATAATTTGGGTATGCAGTGCTTTTGTGCATGTATGATGTGCACGCCACTGAAAGCAGCATAGGTTTAAGATAACTGGACTTAACCACACTGAACAAAACCATGTACTTACAGGCATGCCGGTTTTGTCGCAATGTTTTGCTTCAAAGTCAAAGCATGTGATATTCTATGACTTGAATTACTATGTTACTACTTATAACGGGGCGTAAACCATTAAACAAACAACTTTTAATTTAAGGTATCACCAATAAACCCTTCTGCAAAGCATGGCTCGACACAGATTGGACACTGATCCATGTAATGTTGCTTCGGACGTAGTCGCAGAACAATGTGCAGTATACCTTGGCTCCTTGGCACCCATACTCGATGACCTAGGGCGCCTGCTACGCTACTGGAGTGAGCTGGCTGGAGTGAACCAGCAGAAAGGCATATCAAATGGACGTAGACCAGACTCTCCCGGCTGACTTACGTATGTAGATAGGCCCAGGAACAGATGAAGACGTGAAGGTACAGAAGCAGATGAAGAAGAACTACTTATAACTACAAAAGACATACACACAATACCGCACTCCTGTATGCTTCTTGTCTATCACAAGCCTCTTGCCGCAGCTTGTACAGTAGAGTGTCATCTTGGCCAGATTCTGCACATTCTCCAGCTCCGATACCAGTGTCTGCAAATTATAATCCAATTTATTTGAGGTTTCATTATAATGAGACTTCTAAGAGAAGTTTTACATGTTCAACCTAAAGATGCAAGACACAGATCTATGTAGACTCTGTAAGGAGGCTGCGGAGACGCCGCTGCATTTAATCTGTTCCTGCCCCGCGTTGATGCATAAACGCAGCACTCTTTTGGGGAAGCTTATAACACAACCAGAAGATGCTAAATTTCTTCCAGCAAGGAAAGTGCTGCTTTTCCTGAAGGCGACCAACACTTGCTGGGAGATCTAGACAGCGGCGTCACAATAGATCATAGCCGGTCGACGTGACACCAGGTACCAGGCGAACCTGAGCCGCAAGCAGAAGAAGAAGAGGAATTTCGGAATTAATACGATTTTTTTCGTCAACCTTTCCCTACCTTATGAACCCCATCTAGATTTTAGCAGATTTTAATGTCTTCAACTTCAAGAACATAGGACTTTCTTAGATAATAATATAACAACCAATCCGCACTAGGCCACGTTGTGGACTACCTTAATATTTTGGCAAAAGATTGTGCAAATTGGTGGACTTAACACACCTTTGAGAACATTATGGATCATGTAGGCTTTCTCACTTTGTTTTCCTTCATCGTTGAAGCAAGTGCTATTTTAATTACTTAAAACGTACATAACTTAGAAATTAAAGGTAAAAAATTAGAGGTGCATGCTGGGATTATAGCTAGGCCCCCCCAAAGAGTGAAGTCAACCACTGGGCTCTCACTATCGCTTTGCTACTTTGTATAAATAGAGTTTTAAATTTAATTAAGATGTAGTTATGCAAAAACGTTGCTACCCACAACCACTGTGGTAAGCTCATAGAAATCAAAATACATTTTGTTATTTTATGTATGCATACTAGAGACTTTGATAGCTTATATTTGCTGATGATATAAAAGTCAAAGTCAAAGTCAAAAATATCTAAATATATTTATTCAAGTAGGCCCATAGGTGGCACTTTTGATGCGTACATAAGAATTACACGGTAGTGAGATGATGGCGATAGCCACATTCGTAAACTTAAAACTAAAGCTACGAGGGTTCCAAACACGTTCAGGTCTAAGAAAAAGCCCACAACAAACTTAGCCGGGTGTTTTTTTTGTTATCACCATCCCAAAATGTCATTTAAAATTATTAGAAGAGCAACCTGGTTAGAGCAATAATTCACACCCAAGCTTTTTTATCGATTACGTAGTCCTTTATACTATGATAGGACTTTTCTATAAGCTTACGTTTAATACAAACTATGAACTTTTTAAGAGACTTCTCCAAGACGTCAATGGGTAGTTTATTGTAGAATTGTATGCAATTTCCTTTAAACGAATTATGAATTTTATGTAACCTAGTATATTGCACTGTAAGTTTATAATCCACATCGCTGGGACAGAAGGCGAAGTCAATCTCTTTCCCACTGGGCTATCACTATGGCTTTGCTACTTTGTATAAATAGTTTTAAATTTAATTTACATGTAAGTTATGCAAACTCGGACGGAGTGGATGAATACTGCCCAACACAGAAACGTGTGGAAAGGTATAGACGAGGCTTTCACCCATCCTTTGGGATCCATCTAACAACTTAAGAATTTATTTAAAATCACAATAACCAAGAACATCACAATCGTTTGTAAGGATTGAAACCTTCTGTATCTCATGCATGTCTGTGTGGATTATTCCAATCTACTGAAATGTGACTTGAGAACTGAAACATCCCTTCTAATATTATAAATGTGAATGTAAGTTTGTTTGTTATGCTTTCACGCAAAAACTACCAAACCAATCTTTATGAAACTCTTCTTATATATTCTTGGAAGTGTTAGAAGTAATACAGGATACTTTTTATCCCAACATTAAGCTCGGTTCCCTTAGGAGAGGGGATGAGTGTTTGACGATTTTACACCACAACTCCAACAAATTATAACCAATTTAAATAATTATTTTTGTACTATAGAGGTTATAATGTGTTTAATTTTGCCCAAACTGTGGTTGGAGATAGAGGACAGAACTCCTCAGCGGACAGCAGCAAACCCCTTATTAAAGGCTTTGCGATACTGAATACTTTAATTTTTTTTAGATCTACAACTAAATTTAATGCCACATCAAAAAACAAAATCAAATGCAGACAAAGTCGCGGGCAACAGCTAGTTCTAAAAGATGCAGTGTCAAAATAGGTAGATTGTCTGTTAATCCCATTTTTTTGAGGGGCATAGCAATGAGTTTTTGTATAACTAGCTTCTGCCTGGGTTCTTAGTCTGCGTTTACTATGGTTTTATACAAATCCTGTTGAAAAGGTTTGTTTCCTCTGATAAAAAGTAGTTTCTTAGTTAGAGTCTGAAAGAAGGACAAACACACTTTCCAATTATAATATATCCACTTTATTTAAAACTCGAATTTTGTAGGACCCAATTGAGTTTGGAACTATATAGATAAAGTTTTATCACCACTAGCTAAAATTTTGTGTGTGTGTGTACACATCCAAGTGCCTTACATAGGTATAATTGAATAAACATAGTTTTGACTTTGACTTTCAATGCCAGTGGGAACGTAATAGCGAGTCACTGCGCATATAAATAAACGACATGTAGGGAACAGGCGCATCCTACCAAAAATAACACGCGTAGTACCATAAGAATGGGCATTATATTAACGCGTATTGTACAGATAAAAAAATGTGTAAATATAGAAGTTATGCAACAAAAATCACCTGCATTTCATCGTCACTGATCCCCTGTTCACAGCCTGGGGTTTCCGAATGATTTTTGTATGCGGCAGTCGCCGCAAGCATAAGAGTTCTACGCTGGCGTAATATCGTGTGTTTGAAACGCAGTATCACGTCTCTGAAGCCACGGTCACGTATACATCGCCTAACAACCGTACTAACAATATATCTTCGCGTCCAGACACTCCATATCTTCATAACACCTAAATCCTTCAGAATGAATTTAATAGTGGACATGCTTTACGGAATTCTAAGGTACTTGAGCTAGGATAACGCTTACAAGTAAGCTACAATAGGCATTTTTAATTGATAACACTACATCAGTAAACGTGTTTCAAATTTTAAGCCGATTGCGAAATATAAAATTGCACCTCACGAGGGCGAACAAAATGGACATATTTTAATGACAATGACAGCACCTTGACAGGTAGGCAAATGACATTTCATGTTTAGTATTACCATATTTATTATTTACGACTGAGATATACTCAAAACAGGGTAATTATTATTAGGAGTTATATATATATATATATTAGGACTTACTTCATGTAATGTTAGTATCCTCATATATATTTTTTCCGATATCAAAGTTTTTTGGCTGTTTGCATTTGTCAGGTCGGTAAAGGAAATCCAACTCATAAAAAACCACGTAGATATTATAATTCAAATGATAGGCAAGATCTACTTTTTCTAACTTTCTACATACTCCACAGAAAATTTAATTAACCCGTTTAGTCATTACCATCTTAGTTCAGCGACAGCTGTGTTCTCATCACTGGGATATCAGGTTGCCACCGGTTGTTAACTGTCACAATAATTATAGAATAGGGGGGCAGATGCTAACTTATTTGTACTGTGGCTGAGCAGCAAATACTATCAATCTATATCGGTCCTGTATCTGAAATTATAACCTGCAATCTCCCTGGTATCTCAAAACGAATTTTTACGTGGATAGATCTTGCAGTAGCTGCAATAGTGACCTAAGGAAATAGTGCTATGGCCTCCTCATGTAAGTCATTTTGTTCCGTCCAGCGTAGTTCGGATATTATCATCAAAACAAAGGCAATATAAAATACATGTTTTTGAATTATATGGACCAGCGCTTCAATAAAATCACACCTGATGAAAAGTGAAAATGAAGTCTAAGATGGACGTGCCTATTTACTTTTGATTTTATGGAATCCAAACTCAAGATGATGATGGTTAAAGAAGGAATTGAAGTTCTTCGCGGCGAAATAATCAAATATATTGTTATGGCCTGGAAATCGCACCCAGGACCTCGTGATCGATAGTCTAATACAAATAATAATAAACGAGTTATCTTGGGCTACTAAGGAGATTTGTTAAATTATATGTTTAATTAAATCGTTTACTAAGAGTTTAGTAAATATTTACTAAACTAAATAGGCTTGTATAACATTCTAAAGAAGAAAGCGAATGGGAAGGAATATGCGGCTTTTTCCAGCACATAAAATGTGTTAAATTCGCAACGACGAATCGTGTTTTGTTATAAAATTCAACTTCAGTTTACAACGCTAATGCTATTCGTTTAAATTAAAATAAAATGGATATTTTGTGAAAGCTCTGTTTTCACATTTTTATTTTTCGAGCTGGCAATACGAAGGATTTTCTTTCATTTCTTCAATCGATAACGATCGGTGGCACTTGGCTGTTCTAACGTTGGCGTTTGTTCCGTCGCTTGGTCACACGTTCACGTCATCTTTTTAGTTTCCAATGTGTGAATTTTGCATCCCACATGCTTAGGGGTAACCGAAATAAGAAGAAATCCAAGAATCCCCGTACGAGAAGAAAAGTGCTAGTTTCAAAGTTAAATGTGAACTAGAAAGTGTGTGAACAAAGTGTAGCTTTCGTCCGTCCGGTTCAATCTGGATTTGAGCAGTTTGAACAGTGTTGGGCTCCGTACCCTTATATTTTCATTTATTTAAAGTTTAGGGGTGTTTTGGATACATAAACGTTGCATTCGTTGTTATTTGGTTGTTAACTGTTTGCTTGAACCCGATCAAAAATGTCTGAAGAATCGTCTGCAGATCGCAATGTCGAAATATGGAAGATAAAGAAGCTAATCAAGAGCTTGGAAATGGCAAGAGGGTGAGTTACATAAACGCATGAGGAAAGCGCAAATGAGATTGTTTGCGAAGTTTTTTGGCCACATGATTCGGTGAAAATGCCAACTTGGCTTCGTCATTTCCACGCTGGTTTTATGCGCAACTTGCATGCGCGAAATATAACCTCGATACGTATATATATTTCCGATCAATGTGCAATGTTCAGTCAACGAGCTTGCGCTATCAAAATCGAATATTGTTATTTTTTCGAATTTGATTTCGAAACTTTTCGCCATTGTAATATGCAACCACTAGACAGTGTGCAAGCCATTATCGACTCTAATGACAATTTTAAATCTGCATACATTTCGTTGTCTGTAATATCTAAACCAATATTACAAATAATTAATTTGACAATGTTTATGCAAAAATGTGAAATTATTGCATTCATAGGATTATTGGTAGAATAAAAAGTGATAGATCAAGTGTTAGCTGGTCAAGTGAAATGTATCTCAAACCTAAAATTTGGATAAAAAAGTACAGTGTTAGAATGAAAAGTCGAGAGCCACAAGTAAAAATAATTGAAAAAAATATTTATCTCCCTTTACATGAATCATCACACTTCAGGACACAAAGGAATAATTGTTTCATCTATCAAATTGTATTGTAGATACTCAATCAATTTGAAATAAGAATTTGTTTAGTTCAAGCTTGTTGAATTTCAGATCTTTTGGTCTATTATTTGATCTGAAAGAATGTGAAACAGAATTCACTTTTTTACCTTCTAACAGATGAATTGTAAGAATCTGTACTTACTATTATAAAGAAATGTCAATGTAACAAGCACTTTCTTCTGCAAAGTCATTCTGACTTTCATTTTCCTCAACTATAAAATTAATGCCAATGCCAACCTTGATTAAGAGTCAAAATAATGTACCAGAGGTTTAATTTAAAATTATGATCTCTCTCTATGGTCGTTCCTTCATCACTGAAGATCGTGGTCCTGGTGAGATCTCAACTTCACGTTGGTAAACTGTCTACATAGACTTCTGTTGGAGGCCATTTTTGCGATTTGATAGAAGCAGTCTGAATTTGATTTTTTCAGCTGATCTGCCCATCTTGTTGGGGACCGGCCTCTAGGTCTTTTGTCTTCAGTGTTGCCCGTAACTATAATTTTTTCCAGGCTATCATTCCCCCGCCGCATTATTATAAAAATTATGTTACAATAGGTTAAATTTAAAGTAATATTGTACTCTTATCTCTTCAATCTTATATGGTTGGAAGCTTGTCATGCTACTGGCAATGCAATTGAGCATTCTGTTACAATACCATGTAGAAACTATAAAATTGCCATTCCCCTCTAATGCATTAGCCCGTTACCAACTTAGACTGCATTGTCACTTATCAGCAGTTAAGATTGCAGCCAATGGTAGAACATAGTGAATACCATCACCTCAGTTCCATCCTAACCTAATATGTCTGGAAAATGTATGCAGATTATGGGAGCACACAGGTTAATGAGACCTATTTAAATTAAAACCATCTAAAATAGCAATAAAACCTAACAGATATTTGTTTTCAGGAATGGTACATCAATGATATCCTTAATAATACCACCAAAGGATCAGATATCCAGAGTCTCCAAAATGCTGGCTGATGAATTTGGCACTGCCTCCAACATCAAATCAAGAGTAAACAGACTTTCTGTGCTGGGTGCCATCACATCTGTGCAGCACAGACTCAAGTTATACACTAAAGGTGAGATTTTTTACATATATAAATATAAAAACCACCATATGCAGCAACTTTTTATAGTTATAATTGACATTCAAAGCATGGTACACCTGATTGTATGTGGAAAACCAATGCCTAAAAGAGAGCAAAACACTGCAGGGCATGCAACATGTCACTCTGTGTCCGTCTGTAATTCCGTGCCTGTAATTACATCTGCATGCAGCTGGCACTTAATTGAATTTTAGGTCATTAGCCTTCTTGGGATAGAACCAGAAGCTAATTGAAAGCTGCCGCACGCGTTACCCGTTGACCGTCGATATGATGACGGCCGATTGGCGCAGGCAAGTTTACCTTATATTATAAGTATTTATGTATATATTCTTATAATTATTCATCAGTCATCTTAGCACCCATAACACAAGCTATGCTTATTTTGGGGCTAGATGTGTGTATTGTCGTAGTATATTTATTTATTATTTATTATTACTTTCTATTTACAATTTATTTAATGTGCTCAAAGGTGCAATTTTATATAATTACTTTCTTTTTGTAAATTAGCCTGTAAGTTCCATTTGAGTGGAAATTCCTTTATGGAACAATAAATGTCTTAAACCAGAAACAAGTTTGTGATCTTTATTAACACACTTATTTTGGGTATATATGTACTATTAACACATTTAGCGCCATTAGCCATTGAGACCATAGTAGTGGTCCTTGGTATATTTTTATTTAGTAATTATTTTATAAGTTCTTAAGATATATTGTACCCTCAATGCTACTTAGCGAAAAGGCCGCCTTTTGTATCCTGCTTCATTCTTCATGTGTTTGTTCTTTTTTTTTGTCTCGTTTTTCTTAGTGGTGTACAAATAAAGAGTATAAATAAAAATGGTACCATTTGTCAAATCAAGTTTTCAAAACACTGATACAAAATATATTCTGCAGTATATAGAGTAATGTGTACCATTGTAATGTGATCGGCTTGGGATACACTGGCAAAATATAATTTTGGGAGAAAACTAAACTCCAGTCTTGATCATCATTGTAAGGTAGCTGGTCTGCCAGTGTTTTATAGGATATTCTTCGGAGAGTGCGCTCATCAGGAGCTAGCTTGTCAGGAACTAGCTACTTGATCTTGTTACCATCACTCTACCATTGCACCGCAAGACAACAGGCGGTAATTCATTCCTATTGTTATCAGTATCCTAAAAACTCATACAGGCAATTTACTACGTTAAAAAATATGCAATAATTAAAAAAAATTTTTTTTTCTTCTCTTCAGTACCACCCAACGGCCTGGTAATATACTGCGGTACGATCGTAACGGAGGAAGGAAAAGAGAAGAAGGTCAACATCGACTTTGAGCCATTCAAACCGATCAACACATCCCTATATCTGTGCGATAACAAATTCCATACCGAAGCCTTAACTGCATTGTTGGCAGATGATAATAAGTTTGGCTTCATCGTTATGGATGGTAATGGCGCGTTATTTGGTACGCTGCAAGGTAATACACGTGAGGTGAGTGTCTATCATATTTTTTATATGACGGCCGACTGGCGCAGTGGTCAGCGACCCTGCTTTCTGAGTCGTAGGCCGTGGGTTCGATTCCCACAACTGGAAAATGTTTGTGTGATGAACATGATGGTTTTTCAGTGTCTGGGCGTATATCTGTATATTATAAGTATTCATGTGTATCATATTTATAAAAATATTCATCAGCTATCTCAGTACCCATAACACAAGCTACGCTTACTTTGGGGCTAGATGGCGATGTGTGTATTGTCGTAGTATATTTATTTATTTATTTATATGTAATTTAGGTTATTTTTGTAATTATACAATACATAATTTTTGAAGTTATACTTCTGTAAGAGCAACTGCCGAGTTTCTTGTCGGCTTCTTCTCGGTAGAATCTGCCTTCCGAACCGGTGGTAGACGAGGCGGCTACAAACAGACAGACTTGACTTTTCAAAAGTGCTTATATTAAGGCCTACTTGAAATAAATGAATTTTGAATTTGAATTTGTAGCGGCGTTAGGAAAAAATCATTGGAGTGAAATTATGCGCTGTAACAAAATGTGCCTCACATGGTTACACGATCTTAACGGGATGAAGGTAGTTCCGATACCGATTGAAAGGGGAATATTCACCATATCGTGCGCTAGCTCACTATTTACGATGCACACCGTCACAAAAAACCCGACACCCTGAAGTTAGCTATAAGGTTTGACAGTGTACACTTTCAATTGTCAAAGTCTGTGGGATCATTCTGGTTATTTAATGGATTCAATTGTACAAACATCTCAAATTTTAATGTTCAGTGAAACTTGGTGGTCCGAAAATGAGATAACTAGATTACAATAAAACCATCAATTTATTTTAAATACCTTTTTTCTATTGTTAGTGTCGTTTTTTCTACAAACGTAAAGCCATTGCCACTTTTTTGAAAAGATTTATGTCTTGATACGCCAAAGAAGTATAACTCTATCGCTTGTACATAAGTACACACACGTTTTTTTTTAATAGTGACAACGCTGGTTGGATAAATCTGCATTGTTTTTATCCCCCGCAAGGTATTCTACCTTTAAGATTAGGTATTTTTGGTAGTAGTCAAGCTATTTGTGACAGAGCTCCGGTGTAATTAAAGGCACATAGGCTTAGCACGTTCGTCTCAGGGCGCCACATTGCAGGACGCGTTACTTGCATGCCCTGTGAAGTTCTTACTACTGCTACCTGTCATTGCTTCTGATACAAATGCATTTAATTTCCAGGTGCTGCACAAGTTCACGGTGGATCTACCCAAGAAGCACGGCCGTGGTGGTCAGTCCGCCTTACGTTTCGCGCGTCTGCGTATGGAGAAACGTCACAACTACGTGCGCAAGGTTGCCGAGGTGGCCACACAGCTATTCATCAGTGCGGACCGTCCCAATGTGGCTGGACTCATCCTGGCTGGTTCCGCTGACTTCAAAACCGAGCTGTCCCAGTCTGATATGTTTGATCCGGTACGTATATGACCATCATCATCATATCAACTTATTACCAACCGACTGCAGGGTGCGGGTCGCCTTCCATAATTAGAAGTCTTATGGCCGGAGTTCCTTAAGCAAACCCAGTGTGGATTGGTGCACACGCTTCCAAGTTTACCTTACGATGTTTTCTTTCACTGTTGAAGCAAGTGATATTTTAATTGCTTAAAACACACATAACTTTGAAAAGTTGGAAGTGCATGCTGGGATAAGATCCCCCTAAAAATGAACCCTGAAGTCCTAAACACTTTGCAATGGTAATGCTTAGGAAGTGAGGTAAGTTTATATTCTATATTAATTTTTGGTCTCAATCTGATCAGACTCACCCTTGTTACACTCACCCTGGTCAGGTACACCCTAGCTAAATTCATTCTGGTAGGCTCTAAGCTGAGTTTTTATTAGATTCGCTGTTAGTTGAAATAGACTGAAAAACAGGTCTCACCCTGATCAGAATCACCCTGTTCACACGGATATTAATGCAGTTTTCAGCGATAGATAGAATGATTCAAGAGGAATGTAGTAAAATATTGGAGAAAAGTAACAAACATTTCCGTGCAAACTCGGACTCTACTAGATAGAGTACGAGCGTCCTCTGTTCTTGTACTACTACCATCCACTGTGATCACCAATCCGTCTATGGGAAAACCCTCCCGTTGAGAGTCCCATTTAAGTCCAGCAGTTAACGGTCATAGACTATTGATACAAAAAAAAAGACAAAGAGCCCACTAATGTGGTGCATCCTCGTTCTAGCTGGTGCACTTCAAGGTTGAGCTGTCTCTATGCGAAATGTACGATCCTGATCAGGTACAGCCTTATCCCTATAGAATAGACTAACTTAATCTACGACATACTAATAATAAACTACCACTGTGGCGGTTTTCACAATACGTCACTAGATGATAGAGAAGTTTTCATGATATACGACTTCCAAAGATGATTGTTTGGACATCCGGTGTCTGAGCAAGAGCACACCCCACCTTAAAATCTACCATATATACAATATTGGATTTGAAATTTGTCATTGTTTTTATTTTTCTACTAGCCAAGCTTCATCTTTGAAACAAAAAAAAATCATAATCTATTCATCCGTTCCGACACACACACACACGCAAAGACACAGACACACACACACACACACAGGCGCATAAACACAGACACACACACACACAGGCGCATAAACACACAGATACAAAGGCGCACACACAAACACATCAAACTTATAACACCCCGTCGTCTTTGCGTTTAAAAAAGTGTAAAAAACTCTAATTAGCGAATTCCGGCAACACAAAACCTTGTAAACTATCGCAAACAATGTTTAGGTGAATGAAAGTATATTTTTTTTTCTCTTCATAACAAATTTTAGACCAACCTTACCTCAATATAACAAACTTTGATATAACAAATGAAACAAATGATGACTTGCACTGTTCCGATTTGTTATATTGGAAAGAATAAATTAAAAACGCAGCATGGTAGTTCCATGATGATGGTAGAGTCACTACACGCAGACAGACTTGACTTTTCAAAAGTGCTTATACTAGACCTACTTGAAATAAGCGAATTTTGAATTTTTTGTTTTTTTTTTTATGCTCTTAAACCTCCGGTAAGAGAGAAGAACTTTTCAACAGTGGGATTGATACACAGATGATGTTGATTAGGAAGTTTTTTTTTTCCAATACTAGTTAGCCCTTGACTGCAATCTCACCTGGTGTCAAGTGATGATGTAGTTTAAGATGGTAGCGGGCTAACCTGTTACGGAGTAAGGTAGTTATACCCCTAATAGGTTCTACGCGACATCGCACCGGAACACTAAATCGCTTTGTCGGTAGGGTGGTAACTAGCCACGGCCAAAATCTCCCACAAGACTGGGCTAGAAAAAATCTGAAATTGTAAATTCCAAAATTGCCTCTGCCGGAAACTCTTACTTAAATTTACAGCGCTCACCGTTGACGATGATGATGAATAAATCTGTTTTTGTTTCCAGCGTCTGCAATCCAAAATCATCAAACTGGTGGACGTGTCTTACGGTGGTGAGAACGGGTTCAACCAGGCGATAGAACTCGCAGCTGAGTCCCTTCAGAACGTCAAGTTTATACAGGAGAAGAAACTCATTGGGCGCTACTTTGACGAGATCTCTCAGGTATTCATTGACTTTATATTTCAACCACAAATAATCACTCGTCGGCAGTGGCGTGCACAGGGTATTCGGCTAAAGTATGAATAAAGCAGATACTTGGCATAAAATGGAAAAATCCTGTAGGCAGTGCTTTTGTGCATGTATGAAGTGCACGCCTGCTTGGCGGTACGTCTTTATTGATATGATGGTAACTAACCACCGGCCGGGAAAAATCTGAAAGTATTAATTCCAAATTGCCCTTTGGGGGCAATCTAGGCCCTCTAACAGCGCCTAATATATTTATATATTTCATTTGTCAAGTGTCAGTTTACCGGGCGCTTAACGTAGTTGGACATCACATAAGAGTTCGCGAAATGTTTTTTATTCTCTAGGAATTACCTAAATCACTGTTCATGCGATTAAAGGCGATTTCTAAATTCTTGACCTACCAATAACTACATTTAAAAAATATGTAAAAACACATGTAATGCAGCGAAGTTACTATACATTTGATGAATTCCTTAATGAGGAGGTAGATTGGAAGCAGCCAGCCTCGCTCTCATCTCCCGCAAGATAGTGATTGTAAATGTTGAGGTAGAATCTACTTTCCGAACCGGCAGTGGCGTGCACTTCATACATGCACAAATGCACTGCATACCCAAATTATTTTATATAACTCGTATTAGCGGGGAATTTTAGCATTTTATGCCATGTACCTGCTTTATGCATACCCTGGTCGAAAACCCTGTGCATGTAGAGACACTACAAACATGCAGTTTCCTTAGTTCAATGATATCCAGTAATAATAATAAATAAAATAAATAAATATACTACGACAATACACACATACATAATATACATAAATAACTATAATATACACATAAGCACCCAGACACTGAAAAACATTCATGTTCATCACACAGACAATTTTCCAGTTGTGGGAATCGAACCCACAGCCTTGTAATCAGAAAGCAGGGTCGCTGCCGATGCGCCAGTGGGCCGTCAAATAATCATAAGTCTGTGGACATTAAAAATAACGCGGAAAAATGGTGGAAAAGTTATTCAGTATTTTGACATGCTTTGTAATTGGAGAGGTGATAATAAGTTGAAGTGCGACAAAAAACGGAACCTTGATAAATCTTACCTTCTTGGATTTCACTCGACACTTATTACGTATATTTTTTCAGGACACTGGAAAATACTGCTTCGGTGTAGACGATACGTTGCGGGCGCTGGAACTCGGCGCTGTCGAAACACTCATCTGCTGGGAGAACCTAGACATTCAGCGGTGAGTTATGCGTTACAAATCTTCGTATTTGAATCGGTGTTTATTTAAAATTCCGGTAAAAGATTTCAGATTTCCTGTATTTTATTGGAATTTGTATTCAGAATCACTTGTGTAACAGCTCATTTTGCATTAAAAATAAAAGGAATACTTTTCAACTATGTTTATGTACTTTTCGAGTTTAAAAACTTCCAGTGGGAACTACAAAAAATGATTGCTGGAAAACGCCTAGTGTTTATATTCTCTTTGGCGGGATACTTGCCATACTTTTTTTAGGCTCTTGATTACTTTATAGCTTGGCAAAAAAAAACAAAAAACGGATTAATTTTTTTTAAATTCTCATGACACAATTTGGCCTATAAATGTCTAATCTAAATGCTAAAATGACAGCAATTTTTTCTTAATTTGTTTTATCGCAAATATATACTTATTTTCACTGCATTCAATTACTTGAAATTCACGACATACGAATAAAAAATATATGTAATTTTACAATATTATCCAATTATCTAATTAGGAGAAACTGGCAAAAAAGAGTAGAAATTAAAAGCTGACTATTTCTACCCCTTTCGCTAGCTTATTAGTACTTATTAGCTTAACAAATGGTTTAACTTAACACTTAAAATATTGAAGTAAGACGGTTAAAAAGAGAATATAGGCAGAGCGAAGTGTCTACGTCAGCGTAACGCTAAGTAATTTGACAAAATGTAATATTTCAGATACGTGCTCAAATCCCACGCCACCAACCAGGAGACCATTCTGCATCTCACGCCCGAGCAAGAGAAGGATAAGTCACATTTCACTGATAAAGATGTGAGTTTATTTATTTATCTTATATTCAGTATAAAAGTATACAGAAACTATGTTTGCAATGCTGTGTAAAAAAATCAAGTCAATCCGTCGACAACATTCCGAGGGTTGAAACACCTGCTTTGTCTAATTGACGATAGTTTTGTTAGTAAAGTTTCGTAATTATTTCCTCTAAAATATACGACATAATGTCGTATTTTATTGCTGATTGATTTAATTTATCGTTTCTTTTTAATCCACTACAAAGTCATCTGGTAGTATATGTATATCGCGGGTTTTTCTGTCACAAAACGCTTTACCACCTTAGATTAGCTCTTGGTCTGCAATAATGAACTAATGTTCGTATACTCATTGACAGTACCGGCGCGCCGTCAAAGCGCGGAGTCTTTTCTATGGTCCTATACACAGCTCGTCCGGTCTGAAGGGCGTGGTTGCCGTTGTAATTACAGACACATGAGGCTCATTACAAAAAATAACAAAACAAATGGTTTTCATTCTAGACACGGCCATAGAATACATTTTATACCGGGACTTTTTAAAAAACCCAAAACAAACGCGGCGGGAGTCGCGGGCCTCGTTGCTCTAGGGGCTACATGTTTACTTACGGATCACGAGATCCTTGAATTCCGGATTGAGTCCAAACTTCCAAAAAGTTATTGGGTTTTTTCTGTTAAAGAACTCTCAGTTACAGCCTAGTAAAGTAGCTAGTGGTGTCAACCCCTCTGAGCACTTTGAGCAATCTGTTCCGGTAGAGCCCACCAACGCGCATTGTAGTACCGCGGTGGGCATATGCTCTAAAAACCCCATATTATTATTAACAATTTGTGTTGAACAGACTGGCGTGGAATTGGAGCTGGTCGAATGCCAGCCTTTGCTTGAATGGCTCGCCAACAACTACAAGTCTTTCGGGGCGACTCTTGAGATCATCACCGACAAGAGTCAGGAGGGTAGTCAGTTCGTCAGGGGATTCGGAGGGATCGGCGGTGAGTTTATTTTTTTAATATTTTTTTTGCTAAAAAAAAAAACAAAAACCATAATGTACGCTAGCCTTTACAGCCGCAGAATAAAGGCTAGCGCACATTAGGCGGCGCGGCGTATAGTAAAAGCAATGTGAGGCCATTCTAATGTTGTATTTATTCTGAAACGCCTCGCCTATGTATACTCACATTTACCCGTCAATCTACGTGAGCGAATGCAAAGAAAGTGGGATTATATCGTCTTTAACGCGAACGAGCGTGAGTAGGGGAAGTGTAACAGAGAGTAACACAAAGTTGAGACAAACGTTTGTCGATTTCAAGGTCGCCTTTGCGCATTTCTTATTTGTGCTTTTTTATATCACTGCATACTTGCTCGTACAAAAAATTCTGATAGGTAAAGACATTAAGCCCATATAGCCGAATCTATGGCAATAATAAAATTTGTGGCAGATGAATTTGAAGTTTCAGAGGATTGTTGAGGCGTATACGGTTTGCTTGGCTGTATAGGAAACGACCTTAGCCTTAGTTC